>NC_090944.1:134291737-134655070 GCF_040807025.1 Struthio camelus
CACATTCCTTTTTTGCACAGTTCTTTATTAAGATGATCAGCCTTAGTTCACTTTGTACTAATAACTTTTCAGTTTGAAACTTACTGCGTGATTTGTGGACAGAATACTTCATTTTGCCTTTTGAACTTTGGATTTGCTGGGGCCAGCGTAAGCCCAGAGGCCTGTCACCATCAGCCGTCAGAGAGATGCCTAGAGAAGAGCAAGCACACTTAAAACGTCCCCAAGGTCTAGCCTCCAGCTGTTTTCAGCACAGGGGATTTACTAAACTGGGAAATGGTTTACTAGTTAGTGAAGGGAGATAGAATAAAAAGATATTCTGTCTTTTTAGTAAACATGAGTGAATTTCTTTTCCAAGTACTCTCCATTCTTCCCCAAAACCCATAGAAACATCTACAAACTCCTGAGGTGAAGGGGCAGTTAAGAGTATGTGAAGGAAGACTTAAACCTACCTGGGAGGAAATGCGCTAGAAAAAAAATGTTGGGAAGGAATAGTATTCTTAACCAGGAAAGAACGGGGGAATACGTCAAGGAAAGATACAAATGCATACCAAACTGGGCTGCAGAACTTCTGTTGCTTGTATTTCTTCTTTATGAGGAGCAAAACTTCTCTCATGGCACGGAAGGAGCTTATGCTCTGCACTGACTAATGCAAGGTATATGGACACTGACTAATGCAAGGTATATGGAATGGTCATTCTTTTCTGCTGTACTTTTTGATACTATCTCTTTTCTCTCTCTCCTGTGCCTTTCTTAGCTACCTCTGAAAGAAACTGCTGCTTAAATAACTGCTTTAGCAAAGTTCAGAGCAGAGAAATGGATGACAGGGTCAGGGAATGGGATATCACTTTAATAATTATATTCCATTGCTATCAACTTGCTTACAGCAGTAAATGTAATTGTTACTGCAGGTCCTGTGGACGCTTAGTTTGTCAGTCTTTGCGATATTTTTTATAATCATTCCCTTACACAAAGCAATTGACTTTTTATGCTTTTCCCATGGCTTCTAGATCTCTGTATGTCACACTGTGCTGCTTTTGCTGTGGTCAGGATTTGGCTCCAAGCTACGATCCACAGACCTTCAATAAACTTCGATTTTAAAGTTTTCCTCTGCAGGGCTCCCATCTCGACTCCTAGCTGTAATGCCTTCATCTGTTGCTACCTGTATTCTGCAGGAAATCAGAGTAGGTGGTATAGTGATTTTTCATTAAAAGCTAGGAAAGTAGTAAGAGCAGGCCAGGAGGAAAGGATGTGTACCTATTTTTTTCATCTCTTCCTGATGGATCAGGCAGTGGTGTCAATTGTTGAAAGAATTCCTTATTTCAGGCTTACTTTTGTTAGCTCAAATTTATTTTCAGATCATCTATCAGAATATGTGTCAGTCTTGGGAAGGGCTGAGGTGTTGCTAATATCATTTCCATGCCCATTCCCACATGAGCTCTCCTCACCAAGTTTCCGCTTGGGAAAATAGGGAGCTGACCTATTCACATGTAACAGCTCTTTGAAATCTGCCAAAGAGATAAGAGATGATTGAATTGACCTTTGAATCCTAGGTATCTGAATTAGAAGCATTTTTATCAGCAGATACTTTGATCATTGTATTAGTAGCTACACCCCAGCATATTGCTCTATAGAAGAACAAATATATATATATATATATAAATTTCTTTTCATGACATCAAACAGTAAGAATTATTTTCTTATATGCCAAAAGAGAGAGAACGAGTTCCACGCTTCTTGGCAGCACTGTGGCCTGTTCATAAATCTTGCAACCCTAACATACCACCCAAAAATGTTTTCTTTTAGTGCAGGCTTAGCATCTTGTCCATCTAGACATATGTAACCTTTGGGAATGGGCCAGCATGATGGTCTCTCCACTCAAGGTTATCCGCTGTACTTCAGGATGTTGAGTGAGTTCCGTTAGAAGTTGTTGGAGAGGCTTGAAATTAGAAATAAAAAAGTATTTTATTTAAGAGTTAAGTTAGCACCACCTTCTTTTGCAGCAAGAGCTGTCAAGGCCAGCTGTTGGTGCTAGTCGGCTACTAAATATTCAGTATTAATAGATACATTTCCAAATAAACTTCCGTTTGGGAGACAGTTTTATATGCAGTCTTTGAAGACATGATGAAGCAGTAGTAACTTAATCAAATCTTAATATATTTATGTTAGAGCTGAATTAAAATGCCAGAAAATTTTTCTCGTCTATTTGCCTCTTCCTTTCATGTTGTTGTGATGCACAGAATATTCCAAGACAAGACCATTTTAGAAACAGCACATGGGAAGAATTTTACATCTATAAGATGGTTGGCATCTGTTACAGACAGTAGTTGTTTTCCCGT
Source organism: Struthio camelus (assembly GCF_040807025.1). Taxonomy (NCBI): domain Eukaryota; kingdom Metazoa; phylum Chordata; class Aves; order Struthioniformes; family Struthionidae; genus Struthio; species Struthio camelus. Next base: position 134,294,074 of record NC_090944.1, read on the forward strand.
TATCTGATTTGTTCACAATTCTGTTACATTCCTTTAAGAAGACAGCATTGATTGGAAGTCCATGGAGTGACTGGAGGTTGTTGCTGCCTGGTGGGAAAGTGAGCCAGTTCGAGGAGGAAGATCAAAGAGGGTGGAGGGCAGGAGAAGCGGTGAGGCAGTAGGGGAGTGGGAGCCTCCAGCTCACATAGAGAGATCGAGGGTCTGCTGAGAGCAGTCAGGAGCAGCCTGCCCGTGAGCGATAGAAGCAGCTAGAATCAAGGACAACCCTGCAGGGGCTTCTGTGACAAGAAGGAGAGTTGTGTGTAAGTCTTTTCATTTTTGTTCAGTTTTCCCTTTTTCTCATTTTAAGAAGTTATTTCTCTTGCTAACAAAACTGACTTTTTTTGAGGGACTTCAGTTATCTTTGATGAGTTCTCTATAGGAAAACATCTAGGCAGATTCACCCTGAAGTGCTGGTTGACCCAGGGTCGCGTCACAGTTCCATTCCACAGCTCAAAATGTTGATGTCTTTGGTTGAAGTTTTTCCTCGTTTCAGCAAGCTATGGGCAGAACTGGAGCAAAGCAGTAGTAGTGCTCATTAATACATAGTTCTTAAAGCAAACGTTGCATGCACCATATGTACTTAAATTAAAAAACAAAAAGAAAAGGCCCAGCCTTCCCTCGATTCTATCACGTTAATGCCCTCGAAGATTAACCAAGGAAAGGTTCCAAGAAATAGATCTGCATAAATCTTTTAATAACTTGCAGTGTTTTGCTTCACAGATATTGTGTTCATAGATAGTGGGAGGTGGAGTTGCAGTGAATTTCGTTTTGGGAAGTACAAATTTTGACTTATTTTAGACAGTAACTGCTGTACAGTTTAACCAGTCTAGATAGTAAGGTGGACATTTTTATTTCTTTCTGTTGGCTTCAGAATAAAGTGGAATATTTCTTTTTATTCTTTTTCACTATGGTTTCAGTTGTATTTGTATGGGGAGGGGGGCACATTGACAAATTCTGAGAATTGCCTTCCACTGGAATCAACAGAAAATCTTGGCCAGATTATTTTCTGTCAGTCATCATGCAGAAGAAAAATAAAGAAAAGACAAGACTGTAGTATTTCCTTCCAAATTTCTATTTTTTATGTGGGAAATATTGTACTTTAATGGGGGGGGGGGGAAATAAAAACACAATTTTGAGGCACTAGGATCGTGTAACCCCCCTAGATGAGAATTTTTTGAAAATCTACTTTGCAGATTTACTCAACCGTATATTTTTTTCATTGAGAAAATACTTTTTAACTACTGCAGTAGCAAATAACAAGTAGAAAACAAAAGGCCATTCAAATTTACTTTTCTTGGTACTGTTCAAAAGAGGATCTGCCTTTGTTCTGGTCCCATGCTTACAGAGGCTATAATCTTATAATCTCTCACACAGTCTTTATTAAATAGGGGAAAGAATCATAGATCAAACCGGTTGTTATATCAGCTATAGGAGTAAAAGGCCAACAGCATAGATACGTGGCTTTCCTGTTTTCCTTCCTGTGCATCCCAAACTATTGCTGATAAGGTAGTTAAACCAGCTTTTCAGTAGTCATTTATTAGACTTCATGGGAGAAAGCTACTGAGTAATTGGATGTTGGAATTGGCCACAGGCAGTTTGGTTTGGGTAAACTCAGCACTACCCCGTCGCCTAGACAGCTGTCAGATGTATAGTCAACAACTTCATTGGCAGGCTCATATATATGCTCTTCCCCAGGCTATATAGCTGTAAGAATCCTGGATGCTTTGTGCTAGATTGCTTCCCTAAAGGCATACTTCTGTGAAAACCTTAGGAAAAAAGACAAGGTCACTTTTGAATAAAGATCGTGTATGAATGAACTTTATCAGAGCAAATTTTCACAGTTCAGTTAGAAATGCTAAAATATAGAATTAAGACAAAAACAGAGCATAAATAATGACTGATGTTTTTATTTTATGATTATCCATTGCAGTCTAATGTTTGGTTAAATATTTAAATCACAAAGCCATTTGCTGAAGTAATTATTCAGAACAAAATCGTTAATTGGTTAATCAAGGTCAATGTATGTATTCCTGAATTACTACTCGTTTGTAGTTACATGTAAGTATGCATCTTAAATCCACTCACCTCATCTGTAAAGTTTGAGATATTGTTAACAATTATTGAAGGAGGGCAGCAGCGTGAATTTCTTGTAAGGAAACACAGTCCATCATGCAGATGTCTTAGTAGCAGTGAAGCATATTGGTGACACGAAAAAAGAATATTATAGCACTACCATTCAGAGATGAAGCAGTAATCAATTTGCATTGTGCAGATATGTTTGAAAAACCTGGTTTTACTATTTGTGAAAAGCAAAGTTATGTTGTGAGAGGGCCAGTTTTGTTTACTTTTGCTTTTATTTAAAAACCAACAACAAAAATACGCAAACCTGGTTCCTTACATCACATAATGCATAGTAATTTCTGCTTTCCAAACACTTGCGACAGTTGCAGTGTTCTGGGTTCGCCAAGGAAAGCAGAGGGGCAGGGGAACGGTGTACCAGGGGTTGTTGGAAACATGAGCTAGCACTTGTCAAATATTGTGCTTACATGCTGTTTTTATTGTTCTACTTTCTTTTTCTCTTACTGTGTTTTCCTGCTCCATTGCCATTTTTTGTCTCCTTGTAACTTTATTAGATGCTCAGTACTGTGAGAACTGCTTTTTTATTTTAGGACTCACTGTAGGATTAGAAGCCAAGCCTGTATGTCTATGAAATGCATTTTAAGAAAATGCTTATTTTTGATCTTTGTGCATAAAATCATTGCTAGGCAATGTAGTATTAGTTATTAGGCCCTTTAGATTAAAAAAAAACAATAAACTTTCAGGTGTAGGCAGTGCCGCACTTTTCTGCCACTATACCATTTCATCTAAAAAAGGAAAAAAAAAGTCTGCCTCTCCCTACAGCATTGCTTCTTGATATCCTTAGATCATCAGAGCTGCAGAAAGACTTCTATGTAAAATCAAAGGCTCTAGTCATATCGCTTTTATGACCCGCTTAGGAATTTCTTTCATTTCACCTGATTTCAGGCAGTGAAAAATTTTCTTTTCCTGAAACTGCTTTAGTTGATTTCCCAGTTCCAGTGAGGATTTGGGGTATAACTGATGGTGAACTTGGCTTGCCCTCGCCCTCCACTCCTGTTGCTAAGCATTTTATTCACAGGAGTACTTCTGCTGATTTTAATGAAACTTCCTATATACATGGGATATTCATCAACATATTCATGCTGCAGGCCCAGAGTGTTTTAAAGGAACATCTTTTCCTGAAAGCCAGCAAATACAATTTTTTACCCTACAAATTGGGACCACATTCTACATGGTAATTCACTCTGTCTGTGTTTCTGAGAAATATGTATGTATTATTTATGTGTATGTGTACGTATATATATCTATTCCTATAAATGTATGCATTCTAACATATAGAAGCACTAAATTTGTGCTAGATATTATTCATTGGTGGAACACCCACTGGCTGGAATGCTGTGAGCTCCGTAAGTGCATCAAGGAATGATTTGGGATATTTTAATGTGTTTACAGACTTGGCCGACCACTGCGGAATGTGAAATAAATGTGTTCAGTCTTCGCTTTGCAATCAGTGCTCCCTATTAAATAAAGTTCTGCCACTGTAATGAAATAAAATATTAGTAAACAAAAAAGCTTATGGAATTTAAGGGAACTGAGATTTGCCCATTTTAATCGGGCAACCGTACATACTGCATGCTTTTAATGTTGTACACTGTGTGTTTTTACTTCTGTTTTTTCTTTTTATACTGTTTAATATAGATAACAGTTCTGGATGAGACATGGACAGTGTTCAGGCGATACAGTCGTTTTCGGGAAATGCATAAAACTTTAAAATTAAAGTACCCAGAGGTAAGTTTTGGTAAAACTCCTTTTGGAGGAAAGGGAGCGAATAGAATCTTGAAAATAGAGTGTTTTTGAAAGATGCATACTCAAAAACATGATTCCTCTCAGGTCTGTGCTCTTAGTTTGACATCAGCAAGCCTTTCAATAGTTTGAAGCTCCAAGGCTGCTGCTAGATTGAGAATGGATTGTTGCATGCTGTTGCTGCAGTGAGACTGTGACTAACTGTGCAGTCTCTAACCATTAATTCCCTTTACTAATGACTGGTGCTGTTCCCTGGAGGTTTCTGTGTTGTTCATTGCGAAATACTTGCAGTCATCTCCTGTCATCCTGACAGCACCTCATTTAAAAGGAGTCCGTTGTTCCAGAGATACCTTTTTGTAATAGTGGCTTCCAGGTTGCTGCAAAATGGAAAATTGATCTTTCTGACCCCCTCTGAGACTTTGAGCGTTCAGGAAACGAGAAGCTGTTCTTGACAGAATCTCAGCTCATTGCAGTGAGCATTTCAGAGTCATAAAATAGTTGGGGTTGGCAGACACTTCTGGAGATCGTCTGGTCCAACCACCCTGCTCAAGCAGGGTTACCTAGGGCAGGTTGCCCAGGATCTTGTCCAGTTGGGTTTTGATCGTTTCCAAGGATTTCCTCATATGGGAAACGCTCCAGCCCTGTAATCATCTTTGTGGCCCTTTGCTGGACTTGCTCCAGTAGCTCCATGTCTCTCTTATACTGGGGAGCCCTGCACTGGACCCAGCAGTCCAGACGTGGCCTCGTCAGTGCTGAGTCAAGGGGAGGAATCGTCTCTCCTGACCTGCTGGCAATACTCTTCCTAAAGCAGCCCAGGATACCATTGGCCACCTTTGCCATGAGGGCCCGTTGCTGGCTCATGGTCGACTTGTCCACCAGGACCCCCAAGACCTTCTCTGCAGAGCTGCTTTGCAACTGCTCAGCCCCCAGCCTCCACAGTTATCCGTCCCCAGGGCAGGACTTTGCATTCCACTGTTTTGAACTTCAGGAGGTTCCTGTTGGCGCAGTTCTCCAGCTTGTCAAGGTCCCTCTGAATGGCAAGCACAGCCCACTGGTATCTCACTCCCTCTTCCAGTTCTGTGTCATCAGCAAATTTGTAAAATTATAGTTCTTGCCTTCCACATCTAGTTTTTAATTATTAATATTTTGCTTTCTTTCTCCTCATTCCCTTTGACAGTAGAAGAAATAAAACATTCAAGCACTTGAAGTGATCCTGCTTTGAGAGTTATCACAAGAAACCTAGGCTATATATTCATGGGCACTATATTAAAAAACATTGTTATATTTGAGAGAGAGAAAATGACTTAATGTGCAAAGGCTTTCTTGGTCTTCACTAACATTTTTTAAGCTAAAAACTAATTGAGCAAGCAAAGACTTTGAGGTTTAAAAAGTACAATAGACTAGATTTTACGTTTTGTGGAGATTCCATTACTGTCCCAAAACAGCATGAAAACCAGAAATTGAAATGCATGCATTAAAAAAATATATTAGAAAATATATTCTAAATATATAATGATATATTATGATATATGATATATATTCTAAATATATAATGATATATTTAGAAAATATGAGTATTATGATCTTTTTCTGAAATGATTCTGAAAATTTTTAGAAGGTCGAGTGATTTTTGAATAGAAAACTGTTCTATTTCCACAGATGCTTTAAAAAATTATTTGTGAGTATCAGTATCATACTTTTTGATTTCAATGAATTGCCAGATGCTTCCTAGTCAAAGGTGATACTTTTGTAATTAATAGCTCTTAATTTTTTCCCCATGAATTTTTATCTGTATTTTTCCTTTCTCCACACAACTTATTTTATAGATTTCTTACATTCCCTTCATTTTGTATCAAGAAACCTTCCCTTCACTCATATCTTTCTTCAACTTATTGTTTATCAGACTTTTCCCTGTTGAAAAGTCTAATTAATTGTTCCTCACACAGAAGTTGTTTCATCTCTTCAGTTACTCTAGCAGCACTTCTATTATTTCCTTTAGAGAGGATGTCTAGAGAAAATTGTTTGCAGTTTATTGCTCTATAAAAAGAGCGAGAGAGAACCCCTTTCCTTTTCTCGGAGTGAAGTTTTGCTATGTACCGTGTTTCCAGCTCTCCTTGTTTTCCATTTTGTGGGAACAGGGCCATGCTTGCTGCAAAAGCAAGGGGCTGCCAAAGCCCCACGTTGACAATTGCACCCTCTATGAGGTTCTTACCAATTTTGAGCAAGAGGTATAGGGTCCCCAGTGTTATATTACTTCTGCCCTTCTCCTGAGAACAATTAAAGGTATATAATTATCTTTCCTCCTGTGAAGAATATGCGTTCAAAATAAAAAGCAATTTTCATTCTTTTTTTAACTTCTTCCTTCTGTCTGCAGTCATGCTTGCAAGGTCAATATACTGTCTTTTTAATGTGCTTTGATTCTTATCAACATATCTCTCTTCCGAGATACTTGGGTCTTAGGTAAACTTATGGAGATTGACATCTAGTATATTAATGGAATTACTAATTTAACTACATGGATAGCAATTTCTAATTCCTACATAGGAACCACATTATAGAATGTTTTATTAAAGTATTTGTTCCCTTCTCAACAATTTTTGTACAAGTCAGGGCAAATACCCAGTCTTACAAGTTGCCAATATACTGTTTCCTAAACTGTGATACTCATTGGAGAAGCATATTAATGTAATGTAATATACTTGAAGGAAATGTTTAATCACTTTCCTTTCTGAAACAATCAATCTCTAGCTTTATCATTTTCTCCTTCCAGACTTTATCTAGCCCCCACTTTACAATAACCTTAGATAAATTCTCAAGCAGGTTGAAGTATGCATGTCTTTGCTATGTACAAAGCACAGTGAAGTTTAGGAGAAATGAGATAAGCAATTGATCATGGCCTCTCCTGTTTTTGTGGTAGTTTTCATCCTGTGACTCAGGTACCTCTTTTGGAATCCTTGTTGCTTGCAGCACTGATGTGGTCTTCTGTATTTGGTATAGCATGGGGTGTTGTGTCCCCTCCTGCTTTAAAGCTTACGGCACTCCAGGTCAACGGTGAGTTTGTGGGCAGAAGAAATCTAGCTAACATGCACTTGGTTTTTGCTTGTCAGCATTTCCACAAACTAGTGTGTCCTTGTTTATCAGAGGGGAAGAGCACATCATGATGGATGAAACGCATAACATGACGCACTGAAGGAAAGATTTGGTGTTTTTTTTCTTTGAAGGAATTTCACTATCAGTGTTAGGTATGTGAGTGATCTATGGCTTCCCATATTTTTACCTTTTACTTAAAATACCCTTAATTAATGGTAATTTTAGATTAGTTTTGCAAAGTGGGAAGAGGTTTGGTTTGTTTGACAAATGGAAAATCAGCTATCTGCTTCTGATCTGTCATTGACCTAATTTAGGATTTACTGTGACACTAAAATACATTTTAATACAAATTTGGCAATGTTGCTTCCTTAGTTACTATATATTATTCCAAAGAAATTTATTCCTTGAAAGTAATGTTATCAAAACCCATCAGAGTTTGAATTTTATTTTACATAGCTCACCTTCCAACTCTAAATTAATATTTATAATGAACAGAGAAAATATTGTCTACATATTTAATGTATGAGTGTCTTGCTTTTAGAAGTGAACTTTACAGCTCATTAGTTGCTCAGCTCTGAGTTACAACCTCAGTATTTTAATAATTTGCTGATACTGCATTTTGTGTTTCTGCCACTGAATTCCCAAAGGGAATGTACTGGAAAACTGATTTATGGGGAAGATATTTAAAAAAAAAAAAAAAAAAAAGGGTGGGGGTGGGAGAAAAAGGTTATCTTTTCAGAGGCAGGAACTCTAACATTGACCAGTCTTGGAATATGCTGTATATTTTATATAGCTGCACATTTCGTTTTATGTAAATAAATGGAAGTTGATAATTCGGTATCTAATTGAAATGTTTCACACGCAAATTTCAAAAGACTGAAGCTGCAGCAGGGTGAGATTGTGCCAGAAGCAGTTAAGTATTTGCATTTTAACAGGGCCTATTTTATTAGATCTGAATGATTGTCATTTGCACAGTTTCTTTCTTATGCTGCTAGTTTGTTAATGACTCTCTTATTATTTTGGGAATTTTAATTAAGACCATACTTGGTTCTTAGCTGCAGTAGACTCTGTAATGAATATAGTTTTTGTTTTTTGTCATTAGTCAGAAACAGGAACGAATAGGCTCTTTAATTGAGAAATGTGAACTGTCAGTGCAAGATTCTCCTTTTCTGCCTTATTCATCTTTTCTTGTCAGATCATGGATTTGAAATTTTACTGGGGTAATATTTCTGCAGAAAATCTTCCCTTCCTGGTCCCTATCTTGCTTTGAAGGAAAACTTTTTTTCTCTCATCTCTGTTAGTGCAGCAAGTTGAGCAATGTAGTGTTGTGATGGCCAGCGCGCTCCTCTTACTAATACTTTCTAGCTTTTTCCGTCTTTCAAAGGACAGTGGAGGAACAGTTTTCTATTTATTTTTCCGTACCCAAATCCAAGTTCTATGAAGTCTGTCATGTATGTGGGAGTCCTTAGTTCCCACTTGCGTTCAGGTATATAGGCATGATCTGGCCTGGTTTTGTGGGACTTTCACTGTAGGCTTGGCTTATGGAGTTCCTTGTCAGTCGTCTTAGTCGTCTTGAGACCTTTTTCCATGTGCGTAAAAGTCGCTAAATAGCATTAAGGGAAAATGCTGTCGGGTAGTATAGAGGCAATTTTATTCCTAATAGTGATTCTGGTCTTAAAATATTAAATCCTTGCGGAGCTCACCATAGAGAAGTTAAAATGTGTATTTGCATTTATGGATTCATTCACGAAGATAATGGCGTATGTGTGGAGGCAAGATTTCTGTAGGAGCGCTAAAGCTATTGACTTTTAGCTTGTTCAACAGAATGTAATAATTTATGTAGTTGTGTATGGTGTATGTAGATATGTATATAAATATATATTTGTATCTTTCCCTATCTATAGCACAAGAAAGGACCATATGTAATCTTAAAAGAATTTTGGGTCATAATTAAGCCAGCTTTCCATTCTCCTCGTTTGTTTTTCATTGTCTTACCTGAGCAGATAGATGTATAATATCCATATCTGTGGCAGCAGGAAGTCTATGTAAACAAACTTCGAAGCTTAAGTTATCGTATGATCTGCCTCTATACTTATATGCTATTCCCACCAGGGAAACAAGTTTGTGAGCTGTATTACAGTAACGCATCTAATATCATGAATTATGGAAATTAAGATTAGAGACTGCTGCTGTTGGAATTTTGTTTGTATGATAGGGTCTTTCAGGTATATTAAGTATTGGACAGTAAAGACTGTGTTTTATAAATGTTAGGAAAAAGTACTGTCTGTCTGGTGTCTTTTTTTTAGTATGTGAATGACAGTCAAGTATTCATTGGTACATTGTCTTTTTATTCCTGAAGTCAGTATGCTCTGCTTATCAGGAATCTCTTTGTATAACAGAGTATCTTTCTGATTGAGTGAACTCAAGGTCATTGTCGACTCGAAGTGTTGATAGGCTGTTCTCTTGTTTTGCATATGTGTAAGAATTACATGAAACTCAAAAAGCAGAAAATAAATGTTTCAGAAATAATATATGAATGTTTCTACATTTATATAGAATATATATTATTTTTACCAACTTTTTTTAATATTTTGAACTATTTCAGATTTTTGAAAATCCAAAGTGTTTGTTCCACCTTTTTTCTAAAAATGTTTTGTATCTCAGAGAAGAGATACAAAAAAGTTTTGTATCTTTGTGAAGCCAGTTCCTGTTTCATCCAGCCATGCTGCCCATGACTACCCAACTTGACGTAGACATTTGCTATTAAAGTGTAACAGACATGGGTTTTATAACCCTTTCCAAATTTCTTTTTAGATTCTTCTCTAATTCCCCTTACTATTCAGAAGTAATTCTGCCCCAAATAATGAATGAAGATGCATGTTGTTCATTCTAACCACTGCTGACTGATCTTGCTGTCCTTGTCTTTCTCCTCCTTATCCCTCTTTTGGGTGGCTGCGAGGGAAGAGTCTCCATTTTCTTTCTGTTCAATGGCTCATGCGTCTGTTGTTCTTGATAAATAGTAAGTGGAACAACATAATTTCAACATGCAATGCTGACACAGTTACGATTAGGAACAAGTTTGAGATGAGCCATTAATTTTCAGGAGAGCACCCTTGGATTCTGAAAGAGGTTGTCTCTGAGATCCATGATTGATAAATGCAACTTTTTATAATTTTCAAGATATGATTAGTTTGATAGGGTTTTTTTGGTTTTGTATTTTTGATAGTCACAAGGAGGACAATTTATAGTAATGACATGGTCATAGAACAACTTATATGTGAAGTTTATTGTTTCATTTGTATGGCTAATGACTGGTTACTTGCTCTGATTAAAGGTAATTGGTCAATTTCTATGTGAGTACTTTTGTAATATTTTGTAATAACTTGTCAGAGATGCAGCGTTCTCCCTCCTAATAAAAATTACAAACAGATAAATTAAACTAGGCATTTACCTATAAATCAGCGCTTGTGGGTAGAGCTTGCAGGGCAGGATTTCATCTGGCATCTTAACTTTTTGCCTGCTTTGACTTTCTGATTTGTAACTTTGCAGCTCTAGTGTTTCATTAAACCTAAAATGTGTGTTAATCTCCTGGGACTGTTTCAAAAGGAATAAAGGATGAGGAGGTACTTGCAGGGGCTACCAAGCTACTTACCATATAACTAGTGAGCTTTTGCTACTTTACCCACAGAACTCGAAAGCCCTTTGCATCAGAGCTCATCTATCTGAAGCTGCTGGTTCGGCCACTGGATTTTGTCATGTACTGGCATCAGTAACTGTATATTTATATATATAACTGTATATATCTAAAACCTATAAGTTTTAGATAGTGTATGTACATTGAATGCAAAGTTCTGGACATCTGGATGTTTGCAGGGGAGTGTAAGCACTACATCTGTAAATAAATGTAACTGAAAACTTCTAAGATATTTAAAATTAGTTTGTTCTGAACTCTTCAACACTTGTGCCAAAACCTTGATCCTCCTGTGACTGAAACCCCGGTCGTATGACAGCTTCGATTACTGTTGAGATTTATTTTTAGAAATTGTTGTTACCAAAGAACAATTTAAAAGAAAGGGTAACACATATTGGAGAGAGCAGTATGTAGTGTATACTAATGAAGACAATATTGCGAACCTTACTACAAACGTTATCTCGTTATTTTACACAGTCTTGTTTGGTCTCTAAATGGATTCTTAATTCAGGTTCTTTCATCCTCTGCCAATTCCATGTCATTTAGGGAGTGTAATATATAACAGTATTTTAAGATTTACGTCTGCACTTGAAAATTTGACCCAGTGAAGAAATAAACTTATTGACATATTTTGGCTGACCTGGAAAGATGTCTCTGGATATTAATTAGCAAACTTTGATTTTTTTTTTAATAAAATATATTAAAAGCATAACAAATCTAACATGAAAACCTTAGGGCAAACACCAGCACTATAAATAGTCTAAAAGCTGTTTTTTAGCAAACTGCATATCTCATCACAGATTAAAATAGCATCTGTTTGCAATATTAACTACTGTGCTTGTAAATAGCAAATGCAATAATATGTATTAAAATAATATCCCTGGCAGAATTACGGAAGTATAGAAAAGCATATCGGAAATAGTTTTTGAAATACAATCATAAAATAATGGCAGACCTTAGTTTTCACTTTCTGGTTGGGAACTTTGCTGGCCTTAACAATGTATCTTTCCATAAATATTGAATGAAAAATAAAACAATAATTTTTAGAATCTGTATCTGTCTGTAGACCTTATAATGTTCTTATGAAAGCATGCGATTATAGCCTTCACCTTTATTCAGTGCAAATTACAATAATTATGGTATAGATACTTTTACATTTATATTCTTGTGATCTGTAACAACCAGGAAACACAGAATTATGTTGTTATTTTGTCGCATACACTTTTCCAGCTCACATTTCCAGTTATATTCTATTCAGAGAATTCTTAAAGCCTGTATTTTTATATACATATTACTTCCACATCAGCTTTAGTTTGCCGCTAGCTGCAGAAGTAATTCAGCAGGTAGATCGCCAAATGCACCATTTGGCCCTTTTCTGCAGCATGAGACTTTCTGCTACTGAGGTTAAAAGAACTTTTAGCACTTTGCCTAGTACATCAATCTAGGGATGTATATGAATAGGAGAATTTATACGCATAAATAAAGTGCAAAAATCACAGCTGCTAACCACATCATACAGTTCAGTGCAAGTTCGATGACGGGGAAGTATATTTATTATGTGTGGCCTCTCTGGATTCATAGTCAGTAACCAGGACTTGAGAACGTGAGACATAGCGAAAACATTGACATATTTGCTTCCAGCCTAATACACAGTTCCCAGTCAATTTCTAGTGGGAAAATGAATTCAGCATCTGAATCTCCTGCCACAAAACTGAATTTGAGTATGGAAGAGCTTTGTGAAAGCCCTGCTTTGGTATTAAGTTGTGATTATTACTGTTCTGTATGCTACATTTGTGAAGCAAAGTTTTATTGGATTGGTACAGGCAATTCTGCAGTAATAGAGTTTCTCTCTCTCCCTCCTCCTTTCCTTTTTCTCCCCGCTTACCTCCTGTCTTGTGGTTGATGATGAGGCCGATTTTGCTAATGAAACCTGTAAGCTTCCAAATGGTTTTGTAGGAAAGTAGCATTAGCTTTATAGACCTTACTTCTGATAAATTAGGCAAGAGATGAGATTAACTTCCAGGCAGAAATCTAATGCCAGGTTTCACTGATTGTACTATGAAAAAGTCCTATATATTAGTAAAGTAGAAACTGAAGAAAGAAGCGTTTTGGGAGGGCAAATCCTTCATCTCATAATTCATGAAGCATTTGACAGCATAATTGCTTTGATTATTTGATAATCTGATTTTCCATGCTCTGCTCAATTATGTAATGATTTTGCATGATATCAAAATATTCCTGTTGTTTTATCAGTCAAATACTTTCATAAGGGTAATAGCTATCTGTGAGAGATGAATTTCTCAAAAAAAAAAAAAAATTCCTAGACAATTTTACTTGAGTTTTAGTTGCTCATTGAGATTCAACCATTTCTTAGCTGCTCCTGAATATCTGTAGGCACTGAGAATAATTTAGGCTGCAGCGCTGTATCCGTGTATTCTTCCTGCTTAGTGAAAGGCAGAGGGGAGGACTGGACTAGTTTTTGTTGGTGATGTTTTATTTTTATTTATTTATTTTTTTTAATACATTACCTTACTTTTGAAGATTTTAAGACTTCTGCGCAGTTAATTCTCTGTTGTTATTGACAGTCTATCTAACAATCCTCGAATGGTTCTGTGAAGAACTTGGTCTCGTTATGTTGCTCAGATTGGTAGATTAAGTATGCTTTTCAAACTGAGTCCTTTCAGCTAATTCAGGATATTATGGCTGAACTGTAACTCTAGCTCATGTGGCAATATTCAGATTAATTTTGAAACTACAGTGTAACTATTAGCAAAAACTGTCTAGTTCCAAGTGTACTGCCTGGTACATTTTTTCCGTACCCATAGAGATGATATTGACAAACTTTCAGACATGAAATCGTTGTGATAAATTTCATTCACTGCCTAGTATGGAGTATTATGCCAAGCTTTGTCTGGGCATCATGTGGGAACTGCAGAGCAGCATATCATAGGACTGTACTCTCGTTGTACATTTGGAGCTGTTGGGAGAATGAGTAAGGAGATGCAGGTTGCAGATTTTGCAGCATACTAAGAATATTTAGCCCTTTATTTAGACCTTCCTCTATTAAGCCAATGAGTGATTTAGTATCTAGGTGTGATTGCGGTATAGATGGCAGTAAACTGTTGGAGGCTCCATTCTGAGAAGTCTGAAATAAGGTCACTGTGAGAAAAGTTATTGAAAAACACTTTTCTGCCCCTATATTTGACAACTGATGTTATACATTGGAATATAAATTGGTGGTTTATAGTTTATTTGGCTGCTCTTGAAGACTCGAAGATGGTGTGTATATTATGTTGAAGCATGGATCGTGTCATTCTTGGGCATGGGACTGAAAGGTTGAATTTAAGTATGGTTTCTTATCTCCCTAGGCCCTATGTCTATTGATTATAGAGAGATCAATGTCTTCACAGAGCATTTCAAAGCATTTAAATCGGTCTCCTGTGCTGAACTTCCCACTGGAGGACCCTACACATCTTTCAGGAAGCAACGTGATCAGGGCTACTTCACAAGGAGACAAGTCAGGAGGCAAGGCTGAATGTAGCACAGAGAGTAGCGGTGACCTCACTGACCAAGGCGCAGTCCATGAGTATCTGAGCAGGGTCTGGTTGGTGATAGTAACAGGTTCTGTTAACAGTCAGGGATCACCTGGCAAGGTGAAATAACAAGTCAGCAAGTCAGAACAGAAAGAGTTCTGGAGACAGGACTGCCTACAGCATAGGTCTAAGGTCCTGGAAGCTGGAATTGGAGACAGGGCAACCTACAACATAGATCTGGAGTCCATCTAGAAAGTCCAATCAGAAAGCCGGGATGGCAGGGAACAAGGCTGGGTGCAGCTATGTCTACAGCATAGCTTAGGCAACACTAGAAGCCTTAGCCTGAGACTGAATGAAGCTCCTGGACCAGCTGGTAGAGGATGCGTGGGTGGAGGTCCCTGGGGAGGCTGGTAAGGGCAAGTAAGACTTGTTAGTGCACTTGGAGCCCTTGCAGTAGGTCCCTTCTTTGTAGAGCGAGACTAGCCCCTTGGTCAGTCTTGATGAATTCTGCTTTGTCTCCCTAAGAGTAAGCTACTCTACTGGGCTGTGTTTTTTAGTGTATCTTCCAGTCCTCTAGAGAAATTGCCAGAGTTCCACCAAACTCAATGAATGGTAGCTTATTTGCAGGCAGACACGTTGTGTTGGTATTCTATATCATGTTGCGCTTTTGTATGAAGATGCACATAAAACCTTAAGGTACCGGTTTAATGTGTAAATACAGTTTAGAGAGCTGTTTTCTTGTTAAAGACACTTTCTTGTGTCACTTACTGTTGCTGCAGTTGCAAGATAGGTTAGAGTTTGTGGAATAAATCTACAAGTGGACCATTCTGTATGGAGAGTTCCTATTTTCGTAGAGCTTGGGCTCAATTTTGGACTACCAGAGCACAGAGTTGTTAGTCTGGGATTTGTTAGTGACGCCAATATTTGCCCTGAGTGCTTCAGGTGTGTGCATGAATACAAGGTTATTCATGTATGTGATATTAGTAGTGTTATGGACAAATACTTATTCTGCTTTTATTCTACTCTCCTATTAGTTTTAATGGTTTGGGACTATAGATGGAGGCAAAAAGAACAGAAATTGCCTTCATCTTCGATTATATACTTGAGTTATTTTTATTAGCTGTTGAAAGTGTAGAAATAGAGTGATATAGGGTAATACAGAGTTGATGTAGTTGTTTGATGCGTCCAATGATAGGAAAGAGGCAGTGGCTCTCAAGCGAAATATTGAATTGCAGGTATGGACTTGAAAATACCAAGGAGGTGAAGTGTGCTGTCCAGTTAGAGTAGGGCATATCTCAGAACCATAGCCAGAAGTAGTATTGCAGAGGGCAGGTGGTCTGGCGCTCTTTGAAAAACAAAAACCATTGTGGGGATGTCCAGATGGGAAGGCCAGAAAAGCACCACCTTTCAATAGGTGCAACGCTTGGGGAGCCAATATTAAAATAAAGGAGGCTGTGAAGTAAGAATTATGTGTTTAAAGCAGAGGAATGGGAGCAGGATCTCAAATCAGACCCAGCCACTGATGAGGCGTTTACAGTTCAGGGTTGAATCCATTGCCAGTGGAAATGAATTCACCTTTCTCTGTCGGAGGCACTTAATTAATCATTGATTATTGTGAAATGGTTATAACACTGTGAATGATGACAAGAATTGAAGTTACAGTTCTGTCTGGTCCGTTTCTTCTAAAGTGAAGCTATTATTTTCTATCATACTTAGTTCTAGTTACTATGGGGTATTAATGATACTTGCATAATTATGTTGTACAGTGCAGTCAGCAATGCAGAGCTGAGGCTGTTTGAGTGTATACTCTGTATTTTCTATGAAATACTTAAAATTTCTGTCACACTTCATCTTAACACAGCATATCCTAGGCTTGTTATGTCTTTTTTTGATTTAAAAGAAAAAGCAATGTTGTAATAACATGTTAAATCCTTAAATAACTAGCTGTGCACTCAATTTTAACTCTAATTTTATTTATTTACTTAAATCTGGGAATAAATAACAATACCTTTACTTGTAAGGTAGGTCAAATTGTTGACTAGTACCAGAACTGTTAAAATAATTACAAACTACTGTATTATGTATTACAGGTTTTTGTTTACATATTTAGAGTAGCATCATTTCCATTCTGATTGTACCTGAAGGGTCATATGTGCCATAACTGTAAGGACCCAGTAAAAAAAAACCTGTGATCTCGTACCTTGGCCCTATTTTTCTGGATTACTAAAACTTGTATGCGTGGAGTAGCATCATTCGTACATAGACTCAGTGATGTAGCACTTGTTTGGTAGAGAAATATTATAGCCTTCTAGGAATCAACTGATGGACAGGAATTGGGAAATTGCTGACATTTAGCCTCAGACCCAAGAAGATGCAATAGTAAAACACATCCCTGTTTTTCTTCCTCCAAACTGTGGGGTTAGCTTCAAAACCATGGCATTTTAATCAAGTATTTATTTGGGTTTTTGTATATAAAGAATGTACACAGGTCTTACTTTTCAAGCATTTCTCCTCAAGTGTTTGATCAAAAGTTTATCATAAAACAAATATGCAATCTCACATGTTATAAAACAAGTATACGTTCTCCCATATCTCCTTGTCTCGAGGATCTCAAGGGTAGGACTAAATAGAGTAATGCACATGAAACTAACAGTAACACTGATCTTTCTGATCTCCGTAGTTGCTTTTTCTGTCCTGTAGATTCAAAATCCTATGCCAGAAAAACTCCTGAAAACGTATCTGTTATGTTTATTATATTTAGATGAGGTTAGCTTTCATTTTAAGCTTTACTGTTGACAACATTGATAGTAAAGGGAAAATCTCAAAAGTGTGTGGAGCTTATAGCTAGTTTTTAATCCTATGTTAAATTGGATAGCTTTACAGTGTCTGTAAGACTAGACATAAGTGAAAATTTAGTCTATGTGACTATAAAACGCTATTATTGTTGGAAGGGAGGAGTCAATAGTTTCTTTTAAACTTCCAGTTTATGTACTTGGAATGTTGTTTCTGTTTTTATCATTTTAAACCATGCAGAAGACTAGCTAACTTCTCTTTATAATCAGTCCAGTTTGTTGTAAGAGTTGCTGCTTTACGTCTGTAACAAATCAAACTTGGAATCATACTACTTACTTGTTTGCAGGTGTATTTCTCAGTGACAGCTGTTCTTTAAGACCCTAAGATCTGTCATTAATTCTGAGTAGTCAGAAAGGCATCCGTCTAGTCTGCAGTAGAAGTTATTGCTGCGCTTTGATGAGTTTTCGTTATTAGCATTTCTTAAAGGCAAGGGTGTCTGAAATTTACAGCATCAGCTGGTCACACGAGACAGGGATATTTCTAAATGCTGCCAGATGTCACCAAGATGAGCTTCTGTGCAACACGCAAATGGTTTCTGGAAGATCTGTTAAAACTGCTACAGTGAATTCTCCTCTCCGAACCTATTTCTGTTGCAGAAGTCCAAAGGCATTGCATCTTTGCGGTGTAGCGCTCAAGTGACATGATAACTCATGCGATTTCAGCAGGAATGTGATGTGCAACAGGCAAGGCTTATACACCGCCCCTGTGGAGATGTTGGCTGGTGTGCCTGCTCTCCTGTGTTGTACTGTTGCAGGAATGCTTCCTTAATCTTACTAGAAATCCCAATGGGAAGATAACGAATCAAGTCCCAGATCATTCTTGAAAGGAGAATATAGAATAGAGGAAAGGTTCTCTTTTTTTTTTTTTTTGTAATTCTTTTTGAGAAGTGGCATTTATGCCACATGTTCATGAAGGTTGACCAATGTGTTGAGCTTTGACGACATGATCAGTTGTTGCTATTTCTTTAAAGCAGTGAACAAACTTCATGACCTGAAGCTGCCCTAAAGCATTTAACATATAGTTTGCAAATCATGGGCTAAAAAGGTAGAGAGTATGTTTTAAATTTGTCCATGCAATCTGTAGGTCAGGCTGTATCCTTGTATGAAGAGTATCGTCTGCTGCGCAGTAGGGGTGTTTTCCCCCCCCAAAATTTCTGCCCTCAGACAAGGGATAGACAAACAAGGGGATAAAATCAAGGTTTCAAGGACATTAAGGATATTTTTCAAATATATATAAGATATTTATATTTTTTAAATTTGTTTTTGCCTGGTTTACGTATGAGATAATAATGTCCTTTACCCTATGGCATTTGCTGTTTCTGCATTATCTTACTCTGCCTTTCTACGGCCTGCATGGAGAACTTAATGGATTTTCTTTGCCTGTTGGTAAGGGGGACAAAAATTGGCCTTGGTTGATAATTCTGAAATATCCATTTAGTGGTTTATATTTATAAAGATGCTGTGTTTATATTAGTCTCCAGTTTTCTTAAGAGAGATTAAAAACCCTGTGAAAACTGCGTAATTTTATAGAACCGCGAAAGGTTTGCGTGAATTTTGATATGTCGTGTCAGTCATTTTTATAGGTGCTCTGTATTTAAACACTGTTATACTACTTATAATGAACAAAACGCTGAAGTAATTTGTCAAAAATTATATTCTCCATCACTTATGACTGTATCTTGATATGTTATTATTCTAACTAGTCTAAAAGTGGCTTTTAGGAAAAGAAAAATATCCCTGTAGTGCCAGGTAACTTCTTTAGTTGCAGCTAATTTGGTTTTCTCAATGACAGGAGGCAGGCTAAATGGAGCTAAAATAATGCGATAAACAGTGGCCTCCACATCTCGCCATACCTCCAGGAAAGCATATTGAATCTAGGTCAACCTGCACGTTTAAAGCAGAAACTTGGATGTGAGAATTCTTGGACCTTTTTGATAGTTACTGGTCATCATTAGATAAATAGGTGAGCGTGATTCAAAGACAGTGAGCCATAGCTAGCAAAATCCAAGAGAGCAGCTTCTGGTGTCCGTTCCCACTTGGCACTTTTGCATCATCGTATAATGGAAAGAAGGTTTTGGGGAGGTTCACAGGAAGGTGAATGTTCTTATCTCTCTTCAGTAGCAGAAGAAGTTGAAGTGTTCTTTGAGGAAACAAAGAACTGCCTTTCTTGGGGATGGTAATGAGAAAGGGTGCCAGGAAGATCTTAAAAGTTCAAAAAGAGAGTGGAAATTGAGAAGGTTACCCAAAATTAGAGACACCAGAGCTGTGAGAACTTGTGCATCCTGAGAAAATGCTCACAAGAGAAGATTATCAGAAGGGTTAGTCAAAGAATCCAGTTTTGAGGGGATTTACAACAGAACTACTTATGCTTATTTGAAATGGTACATGTATGGGAGGGCATATAAGCACACTGGGCTTCCAAGCATGTCCTAGGGCCAGCATTGCCAGGGAATTATACAGAAGAATATATACCTATATATATATGGATACTCTCTAGAGTGTCATCCATATATAAATAGATATATCTCTTTATATATGGATGACACTCTAGAGAGATAAGATAGGAAAAAGGCAAGGGATTTTACCCATTTTTAATACAGAGGGAAAGTCATCTGCAGAATTGCCTGCCAGCTACAAATTAACCCTAGGAGGGCCTCTAAATACCCTTTGGCCTCAGTGGGGTATAGTCTGGAGGGGAGACAGTAGAAATGACTCAGCGCTGATCCCACACTGAAGACCAGACAAAAAGGAAGTGATGGAAGCGATATGCCAACCATGACTTGGTCCTGCCAGCCAGAAATGTAAAGGTTAAACAGGTTCTGAGGGCAGATAAATCTTTGGTACAGAGAAAAAAGATGGAGAATAGGAAGGAGAGAGTATCCCTTAGGCACTTGGGGATAAGGGATACCTTCCTCTTTGAGAGCAGGCCATGCTATAAAAGGGCAGGAAAGCTGATTGTGGCATAAATCTTTTTCAGGAAAGAACAAAAAAAATAAAACTTCTGCAGGGACTTGCCTGCAGGAGCTCTGTGGGTAGGAAAGTTGCGTACCACCTTTTTTTAATTTGTTTCCTGGTCGCTTGGAGCTATCTTTGTATTAAAAGGTTAGCTATCCTTGGTTATTTGTCCTAAAAACTCTGGTTTCTGTTTAAAGCAGTTCAGTTTCCTTTGAGGAGTTCATTACGTCAGAAGGTCTAGTGGGTCCACCTCAGAGCTTTGGCTGATCCATAGTTCCTCAGATAGCCTGCCTCTGAGAATATCAAATCTTTCTCCCCTTCTGTCAGATAGTGGAGGGAATGGTATATAAACACCCACTATGATATGATAAAGGGACAGTAGAGAAATAAAAAGAATTCGATAAATCATAAGGGAAAAAAACCATACCAATAAAATAAGGACAAGCTGGGAAGCTGGAATGGGAAGGAGAACATGTTGGAAGAGATGGAAAAAAGTTAAGAGAATATTAGAAATGGAAGAGGGAAAATAGGTGACAACCTGAACATCCAGAATATAATCTACTGGATATTCCCCCTCCTCAATTAGTTTACACTGGAAAATCTTATCTTTAATAGTCCAGTCTTCTGAAGGTGTCACATACCTACAGCATATGCATCTGTGAAGCTCTGTAGAGTGTTCAGGATGGAGGTGTTAGAGGAGTACTTTTTTTTTTTTTTTTAAGGATAATAAATTTAGAGCTTTACTTGCTCATATTTGAGAAAACATGATTTCAACTTTAATTTGCTTGCATAGCCTGAAAATGTGACTTAGGTGGTTTTTAGGGTTTTTTTGTTGCTGGTCTTTTTTTAAGTGGATAATACATGTCCAAGTGATTTACCTTTGACCTCTATTTGTTTGTTTGTTTTTTTCCTCCAGAATTTATGAAGTAGACTTTTATCTGTTCATTAAATGTTAACTTTGTCCCTTTGCTTAGGGTTCTCTTATGAAACTATAGAGAATAGTTTGTTTATTTTCAGACAAAATGCTAGTAAAAATACAGAAGATAGGCTTCTTTTTTTTTAACCTAGTTATCAAATCCCTAAATATTTAATGCAAGTTCCTAGTTAAAAATACAGCTTTTGTACAATTTCTTTAGAGTCTGGAGGTCTTAGTACATCTTGAGAAGTTGAGGCTTAAGCTACTTTGTTTAAACTTCAAAAACGAAAACTAGGACATTTTTTTCTTTCATTACTCACTGCAAAATCAAGTCAGGTGCAGCCACACCAGCTGCAAAACCATGCCACATTCTTCTCTTTGATTTTTCTCATCTTTGACATAGAAATCTGGTACAAAGGATCAAAAGTCAGACACGCCCTTTGAAAAATGAGAAAATTCAGAGTTGTGAAAGTAACATGAGAGTTAAAGACGACTGACTTCTTAATTTCATAGTTAGTATTTCCTTAATTTTCTTTTTTCCTCCTTTTTCCCCAATTAAATATATCAAAACATTGAAGTACAAAGAGAATTTTGGATAAAAGATTAAAGACGACTTGGCCTCCATCAATGTCTTCCCTGTTTTTCTTCTTGAAAAAAATCTTTTACCATATTGTAGGCACTAAAACATAGATTTTACCCACTAGAAATAATGAGATGTTTCAAATCCTGTAGATTTTTGCTTGATGTAGGAAAATGGCACTTTTTTTGTGTTTAGGCAGCATAACACTTTGAACAATTTCATGCTTAGAAGTGACAAGCCTACGAAACTGTATTATGTAGTATTTTACTTTGGTCCACTGTATATTAAAATATCATCTGCAAAGTACTTTGCAAAACTTTTTATTAACTCGTTATGTTCCACTGTGCTGTAAATCCCCTGAACTGAACTAAATCCCACAGGACCCTAGCAAACTTCCATTAGTGTCAGTGAAGAGTCTCCAACTGGATATAACAGAAATTAGAGGACACCCTTAAAACGCTGATGGAGTCGTACTCCAAAGTCCCTGAAATGAGAGTGCACTGTGTTTGAGGCAGAGTCTTACTGAGGTGTCAGAGCCTTCCTTTGTACTGCATCAGTTTCCAAAAGACCAGTCTCCAGATTTGCATTTTTTCCTGGGGCTCAGTAGTTGGAAGGCTATGAAGACGTATAGTTTCACTTTAAAGGAGCATGTTTCCAAAAAAATGTTGTTAGGTATGCATTTTTGCCAGAAGTAGGTGAATCTTAAGGTCAATGAGTTATATAGAAGATAAAGTAGGTAACTGAAGAAAAGGTCATTTACTATTCTGCCATCTACTTTTACCAGCATTAAATACCTGCTGATAACCTAGTTAGAACCAGTCTGTGGGCTGAAATGTGAAAGAAGCATAGGAATCCATTAAGCTTTTTGCAGCTTACTAGAATAATACTTGCTAGGTATGAAGCACCTTCCGTATAAGAACCTAGTACTGTCTAAACTTGACCATTTTAATCTCACAAATAGTATTGCATGGTAGGTAAGTATCACTTCTTACTGATATTTGTGCTGAGACACAAATACATGCCTGCAAGCAATACCAGACCAGAAATAAAATATATCCCTCATTCATTATAACGGTATTATGAGTAAATTGCAAGTGACTGTTTGCCTCTAAGTAAGACTACTACTGCCTGTAGCAACAATTGCTAGATTGGAAAAACATCATTAACTGTAAAAAGTTTAATGCCTAAAAATCATCAGGAGCACTGATGTGGAGTCTTGAGGTGTCTCATACTATTCTAAAATTATCTTCTGTGAACTTTGGGGCTAAGAGTAGTGCCAGTCTTGCCCATGGTGTGTGTATGTGTGGACATGCACACTAGCATGTAAATAATGCAATTTATATTACAGTGATGGTATAATTAAGCGTAGTAGGGAAATGCTTCTGCAGCCAAAATAAAAATTAGGAATCTTGCACACCACATACAGAAGCTTCTCAGGAAATCATTCTAACTTGCTCTTCCTGTCAAGCAAGGGAATATGCCTCTTAATTTCCCCTGACAGAAAGCACATCACCTCATCAGCAGCCTCAGAAAATGACAAAACAGCCAAACTGAAAAAGAGCGACTGCCAAAAGCTTCCACTGCCGCTTCAGTACGGGAGATTGGGAGAGGAGGGGTGTGCTTGAGAAATTTCAGAAAAGTAGAAAACTTACCCTGCTAGCTAGAGCTTCCCACTGTCACACTTTGTCTTCCCGCAAAACCTTGACTGATCGGGCAGTCAAGGTGTGACCCTTTATGAATTCATTGGGGCCAGAGGGTACCTGATCATTTAATTCTGAAAGAATAATTTGTACTCTTGAATCTGGGTAGCGTGTAGTTCTTTTGCAGTGTTTGAGCTGAGGCAGACATCTCTGTAAAATCTACACCAACATGTATTTAAGTGATGGAGGCAGTTCAGTCACATACTCTGCTGTGTGTTTTAACCTGCAGAAGCAGTGATCTCATTTGAAGTTACTGTGCACTTTCTTAAAAGCATTGTACTTGCTGCTAATAAATTTTGATGGATTTATTGAAATGTTTGCTCCTGCGATTTGGCATAAATGCCAAAAATTACAAACAAAACCAAAAAACCCCATTAAGTTGTGATGAATTGTCAGGTTTCTGAATTGAGCACAATTTGCTTTACATTCAGAGCCCTGTATGTTAAATGACCCATCAGGATAGAAGATCTTTATAGAAAATTATGGCTACATTTATTGTTGGATCAATATATACATATTACTAAGCTGCTTGTTTTTTTTTTTTTTCCTGTTTATAAACCAAAATTATGATAAGATGAGGGGATTTTTTTTATGGTCACTGCATATTTCTAGAATTCTTGCACCAAGTATTTTTCCCACCCTAAAGGCAAAGAGTAATTTTTTAAAGTCAGAATGACAGAGATTGATAGTGTATATACAAGTAGACTACCTCTGGTAAATATATTAATGTTGTAACTTCTTACATAAATATATTATAATGGATCCAGTTGCTATTACACTGAAATTACACAGTCACATAGAGGACTGCATAATTCACATTTCTGTAAAATGTTTCCAGTTCTCATGTTGCAAAGATAATTTTCAGACTGCGAACTGGGTGCAAACTGATGCTGTGATGTCTGCTTAAGTGGTCAGACGACTTGAAACTTGAGCCTGCAGAGTTTTGAATGTCTCCTTTTCATTTTGGTGGGGATTAGACTCTGCAGTCTGACAGTGTGTCTGCAGTAATGGCAGGCAAGGAAAATTAAGATTGCCGTGCCTTCCAGACAGTGTGTTTGCTTTTGTGTCTTGTTGAATGTTTTGGCATGCAGTGGAGTAGAACGTACAGGAATACCTCGGGGCTTCCAAGAGTTGCTGAAGTGATGATGAAATCTGATTCTTTCACCACTCTCTCCAGTGGATCATATGACTGAAGGCTTTTCTATCACATAGTTGGGTGGTCATCTATTCTAAGAGGAATAGCCTCCATTTTGATTGCGTGATGGACATCTGCCAATCATTTGGCTAACAGAGGAGCCAGAGGACCCCAGAGAAAGATGGTAGCAAGGAGTAGGCCACAGTGCATGGATTATTCTAATAGGCCTTGGCTGTGCGCCCTCTATGTCTGGGCCCCGTAGAAATGCTGATTGCAGAGAATGGTCAGTGCTTTGTAATGCATGCTCTGCAGGATGCAGAATCCTTCTGTATACATGTCTGTTTGTATAGGTATACTCTGTACACATATGTGTATAAGAAGTGTGCATGTATGTAGCAAATACAGATTGGAACATTGGTATCTTGATAGGAATGTAGGTTTTTTGTTAAATAACGATTCTCCAAGTTCGGAGTGTTCAGATCCAGGTCCTGACTGGAAATGAGATTATGATTTTTGTTGAGGTACCTGATGTTACTTCAGACATTTCAGAGCCAAGTTATGGGTGGAGGCCTCTCTCTGTTAGGTGTTAAATTTATGCCTGGTGTAACGGACTTTGCTGACTTGGCTTCAAAGATGTGTACGTTGCAGTGATTTGGCAGTTAAGGAATGATGAAACTAGGTGACTAGCTACTTAGGGTAGAATGAGTTTAGCAAGACTTACTAGCTCTAGGAAGAAGAAGAAAAAAAAAAAGTTACCCTCCTCCTAAGACATGTTCAGAAAGGTAAGACAATTTAAACGCTGTTGTCCATCTCAAAATTTTGCAGAAGCAGTCCCAATAATCCTGTTAAAATCAAATTGAATTTAGGTAAAGAAATCGTTCTGAGTTTTAGCTGTAATACTCTTTTGACTCTACAGAGTAAGCCTGACAAAGTTGTTGCAGTAGCTTTTTTATTTGTGCAAGTTGACTTTTAATAGCAGACACTATTTTAAAATTCTGTAATGCAAGTATTTATTAGTAAGTAAATATGAGAACAATTTCCCTAGAGCCAGGAGGTTATTGTGGTGGTAGCTGTTTTACCTTGTTTGTTCCTAGCAGTTATATGATTCAGTACTATTTAATAAAATATAATTTCTGCAGGGGTGGGATTTTGAACTCCTTGAAAATATTAGCCTCTATATTGCTGCATAGGTTAAGAAGAAAGGAGTAAGTAATGCAGTGAAAATAAGTCCCAAGGACATAATTATAGGGTACTCTGGCTGTGTGTTCTTTGTCCTGTCAATATGAAGAAGCAAGCAGAGTTGGAGAAACTTCAGGAATATAATTGGGGTATGCTGGTGAGACCGAGGCCAAACAGGCATCTCTTCCGCCTCCTCTGGTGCCCCATATCACTTTATATCACTCTTTTGAAGAAGTATAGACATGGCTTTAAAATTATCCAGGTCAGAGTTGAACCAGAGAATAAAGCTGAAGTACTTCCAGAATTTCTCTATATTTTAAGCATGCCTACCTTCAGTGTTAATAATGAAGCTCCTCATTTAATTCAGTTTACTTCTGCTTATTGTAACCAGTCATAAATTCTCCCCAATTCTGTATATGCTAGTATACTAAAAAATGATGTATCTTCATGATCTTAGTATCCTCAAATAGCAGGGGAATTCATACAAGAGGCCTTTTTAACTGGGGTTTCTGCCTGCGAAACAGCTCCAGCACTACAGATGTGAGGTTGCATATTTGTGTCTCATACAATGAGAGCTAGAATGAAATAATTTAGAGCTTCCTTCAAGTGCAAACACAAGCTATGTGGAGAGGACTTGCTTTCTTGTGCCGCATTCCCGAGAGCAATGGTTTAGCAGACCAGATTGCCCCGTCACTGATACTTGTTACTGACCCTTGAGTCTTGGGTGTGTTTTCCCAACTATAGCTGACTGGAATTTATTCAGACATTTTGTTTGCTGATCCACAAGAAAGGAATACAGTTCCCTTACTTTGCCCCTTACTGTTTTTGCCTGATGCAGTTCCAACAGGATGAAAAAGAAATGAAAAGACAATTCTGAACGCCTCCATGGAGATGGGGCAGATCTAAGTAGACATTTTTAGGAGTTCTGCTGGTGTCGTGTTTCCATTTTCAATGTGATAAATAGGATTTACTTGTTCATGTGGATTGTCTTTAGAAATTAGAATTATCAGCTTCCAGTATGCACACAAATTTGAATGTGATTGAGTTACAGTTGATTTACCTCTCAGGTAATACTTTCCATGATCTTAGCTGCCATAATAGTGTACATGCATACTCTTAGCCTGGGTATATTGTGAAGGAAGATGGGTCAGTTTAAGGTACAATGAAAGCCCCTCAGATTCTGCTAAGGTGTCAGCCGGAGTCCGGCATCATTATCTTGCAAAGCATGATTTCAGTGACAGTTCTTGGATCCAGTGATGTTATATTTATAAGATAACATAAGAAAAGAGCAAACAAATTAAATGACAGTACAGTTGAAGACCAAAGTTTTTAAGAGATTGAATGTGATCTTTTAAAATATTCAAAATTCCTGAAGAGATCCTTTCTTACTTCTTAGCAGGTGTTAGAGCATTAGGTTCAGTTTACAACTTTGTAATTTTTATGTCGGTAAATGGTGACAATCTAATTCCTAAATTTACTTTCTATTGCTCCTTTATGACAAAATGCGTTGTTATCCTAGCAGTACTACAGACCAGATTGTAGTAATGTCAGTAGAAATGTATAATGTGATCATTGCTAATAGCACATACTGTAGCTCATGAATATTTGGCGTTTTCTTCTTCCCAGTCACCTCGTAGTTGAAAGAGAATTTTCTCATTTTAGCTTGTCATTTATGATGCTGATTCATTCTTTTGTGTCTTCTAGCTTGCTACTTTAGAATTCCCTCCGAAGAAGCTCTTTGGAAACAAGGATGAACGAGTGATTGCGGAACGACGGAGTCACTTAGAGGTAATGGTAACTTTTTTAAAAAGTTCTGAAGTGTGTTTAGATAAGAGTTCTGCGTGCTTGACCAATAGAAACCATTCTCATGTGGTTAAAGTTAAATAGCCTGCTTGTAAGTATGAAGTTACTTGCTGCTTCATTTAACACAGGAGATGGCAGCAGTAGATTGCAAAGTAATGAAACATGCTTTTTTTTAAAAAAAAATACTGGTCTAGGAAAAAAAGCAGCTCTTTAGAGATGTTCATAGGCAGTACATTTATTTAAGGGGAGAGGTTGTGGATGAGGTAAGTGTTCACTGTAGACAGATGGTCTCTGTGCAAGACAAGATTAAAAAAACTTGATACTTTAAATGCAATGTTATCCGAAGATTTACTATTTTATCATAGTTACTATATCCAAATATCTCATGACAGAAGGAAAGTGATATTCAGGCATTTTTGAGCTTTATTTTGTAACCTAGCTTTCTAAATGTATTTTTTCTTCTTTGAATTAGTTTTAGAAATTAGTTTTACTATGGATAAGGTAGCTGAGATTTCTGGGGTTTGAGTTTTTTCTTTGTTCGGTAGCACTAGGTTGATGGTACAGTTTTGACTCCTATCACACTTAAGGACTTTGTATTTCGATGTTAATGCACTTATTCTTGCGGCCTGCGGCAGGAGGTTGGGTTTTGGGAAAGAAGGAGAGGCAGAAAGAGAGAGAGAGAGAGAGAGAGAGAGAGACTAACACATACACGCTGAAACTATATTATAGCCACATAAGGGTTACCTGATCATGCAAGCCAATAACAATTATACTCTTTGAAGAGCTGGAGTAGAATTAAGTAGAACTTTAGAGAAATGAATATAGAAGTAGATTGCTTCCAACCGTAATCACTTTTGTTTGCATTTTTGAATTCTTTCTATGTACTTCACCTTTTCCGTGACCCACAAACAAAACATATCCTCCCACTGACTTTTGATGTGGAGCTGTCTTACTTGTAGCGCAGAATGTAATCTGCTTTCTGTTTCATGTTTCCCATAGAGGGGGACTGAATATTTTCTCTTGGTAAAGGTATAATTGCATTTCATTCTAGTACTCAGTTTGCATGTTTTTGTTCCAATAAGGAATTTAACCCTTTAATCCTTCTGACCCTTCATTGGTTTTATTAATAGATTTTATTGTAGTGTTTAAAATGTTAGAACTGCTGTGTATGGTGATGCTTTGTTCATGGTTGTATAGTATTTATAGCTTTGTATATGAGCATTTTTTGCTTATAGATTTGATTAGTTTTATCTATTATAGCTAAATTACGTCATTAAAACTTTATTATCTATATATTTTGCAGCCATAATAATAATATGGCTACTGTTTACATACATGTATTTCACTATATGTCAATAATACTGACAAAGCACTCAAGTTTAGGAAAGTGAAGATACCTAGCGGTCAAGGGGAAGTCAGCTGAAGAGGTCAAGGACCTAAGCAAATGTTCCTAACCTGTAACGATGTAACAAAGTTGTCATTAAAAAAAAAAAAAACTTTATCGGGACCGTTAATTACAGTTTTATCCTTTCACTGTGTATTTTGTGGCTGTCTTCTCTGGGTATGTACTGTAGGCCAACACAGCTGGAGTACTTCAGCTAACATAACTGCAGCCTCCTTGACAGTGGGAGAAACCACCTAAGTAGTAATGGTTTCCAAAGTCATGCAATGCTGTTTGAGTATTCAAAGCATCTTGAATTACACTGTGAAACTATTTGTCAGATAGGGAACGTGTGAAAGTGGAACGTTGGAACAGGCAACCACTTCTACTTAAAAGGCTGGCTGTAATGTTCTCCTAGTTTTTAGTCTGGGATGAACCTTGAGCGTATTTCAGTGGGCTAACCTGAAAGCAGTAAACAAATGGACGGCCTCTGCAGGGAACAGAGTTTCTTGGCCTTTTAAATATAGCTTATTTCTCATGTGGGAATTCAATGGGGTGAAAGTTTTGGAAATTAGACCTTGATAATTAGCAGAAACATGGGTTGGGTTGCTCATAACAAGCTGTTGGCTTCTCCTTATCTGTATTCGGTTGACTTTACTGCCTGATCCTATGCCTTGATTTGCTGAATCAAGAGACAAGGCTTCAGTGAAAAAGAAATCTAGTGAGGCTATTGCATGCCATAAAACCTGGCAATCCCTTTTAAGCCTCAGAGGTTATATGTTGTTATAGTAATAGTATAGTATGAAAGCTTATTTGATTCTTTCACATGGTTAGTCGAGAGCTAATATAGCATGTTAGCAAAGGCAAAGCTCACCTTCCAGCAAAACAAAAATGTATATTCTTATTGAAAGTCTTAGCTGACTTTAATGGCTAAAAATAGATGAAAAACTGACAAATGTCAGTCTAATGACAATGTTCTGGACGAATATTCAATATTATGTGATCATTAGTAGAGCTACAGTAAGTGTTTCCCTTTGGTGGATGGCAAAGAAATTACTCTCCTCATTCATTTTTTACATTAGATATTTATAAATCTTGAATAGATTGTGACTTTGTGTTGTTTTTCCTGACTTCTTTTAACTGGAGTGGGATACTAAGGCTTTGACTAGGGCAGTGCATTCCACAGGTCATCGCTGAGCACCAGCAGTTTCTTTTTTAATTAATTTACACTTTTCTTTTTGAAGTATACATGTAACACTAACCTAAAATTCATATAAGGGATAAGAAAACTTAAGCTCTTATTTCAGTCAAACAGCCTGAAAAAAATGTTTTCAGGAATTAGCGAAGGACCTACGAGGCCATTTCAGTAACCTGCTGCTAATTCCAGAAAATAAATTAGTCAGGCTGTTTAACTGTAACTCACCAAAACTAAATTGCAATTTTCAGTCTGATCTGAAAAAATGAAGCATTTAGACTGGGAGTTACTGTAGGAGCTAAACTTTCTACTTTTCAACTACACAACTAACTAGCTGTATAACTCCAATAGTCAGACAGCTAATGCTATTGCATAAATCTAAACACTTATTTTAATTGACTCACTTTGGCTGTAGTCAGGGAAATTTTCCTTGTGCCTAATTATAAAAAGATCTGTCAAATCATCCTTTGCAAAAAGCAGGGCAGCCTAGGAAGAGTTTGATTTTTTTTTTTCTTTCTTTTTTTTTTTTTTTTCCTTTTCCCCACATCTCACCTCTCAGATTCCAGCCACAACAGGAGCCGAAGTGCTGAAAACAGCATGAGGATTTTGGTGGCACTGTTCAGTGCGACTAGAAATGGAGGAGAGGGGTGGTTGTTTCTGTGTTTGTTTATTTGTTTTTAAGATC
The DNA here is from genome assembly GCF_040807025.1 of Struthio camelus. Lineage (NCBI taxonomy): Eukaryota > Metazoa > Chordata > Aves > Struthioniformes > Struthionidae > Struthio > Struthio camelus. The sequence goes on from NC_090944.1 coordinate 134,324,693, forward strand.
ATCATGTAAAACATCCTCATTTCAGCTTGAGTTAAGAAGTGGGAGTATTGTTTCAAGATAATAGGGATGAAACTGCTTTGAATAAAAGGCTCTAGCAAGCCCCAAATTATGAAAATTGAGTTTTTTAAATCAAAATAAATGCAAAGTTAATCTAAAACATTAAGTTCCTGTGTGTGTGTGTGTGTGTGTGTGTGTGTGTGTGTGTCCTAGCTGGTATAAAGGCTAAATCACCAAAAGCTGCACGATGCATTATTGGTAGGAAAACACATTGTGTGTGCTTTTCTGTGTGTTTGTGAGAGGAATCTGAAGAGAGGTCTTTGGATCTCTAGCATGAAATATATTTGTACCATGAATACTTTTGCTTGGCATTTGTTTGTGTAATACAAAGTCTTTCGAGCAATATCTTACATTTTCCTTAGAGGTTTGTAAGATAACATGCAAGTGTGCCCAAAGGATTTGCCTATACATCTTAAGAGAAAGCACATAAATTGTACTTAAAATTACCTGTTCTAAATGCTCTGTTGCAGTCTATTAATTTGGTATTTCATCAGGGACCTGTTGCAGGGCAAAACTCTAAATTAATTGTTCTGCAGTCTAAAGACTGTAATTTCACTTCAGAGCCAACCTTGCTTGATTAAATCCGCCTTAAATGAAACAGCCAAGAATTCTTTTGATTAAAGTTAATGAATAGATGTTAGTCTGCCTCTATCCTTTCTTGCAGTCAGAAACTAGTAAATAAGGATATAGAACCCAGTTTCCATGGATGAAATCAGATGTATATATCCTTTTTTGGTCTTTTAAACAAAAAATATGTAAAGGGAACAAAATGTCACAAGGGAATGTATTCAGTGAATGTATGTTTCCATTTTAACCGCAAAATATCTTCTATTACTTGGTGAGTTGCTAGATCTGTGGATGACAGTAGTAAAAAGAAGTTTTCCTGAAATCCCAGCTTCTTTGGATACTGCATTTCTTCATATATCATTCCCCTGATGCCCCCCACCCTTCTCTGCAGCACATGCTTTGTGGTAGTAGTGAAGATCGTTATTTATCCCCGTTTTCCCATTGTCCATCCAGGAAAACTGGGCATAAGTAATAACTGTCTAAGCTGACATAGGAAATGGAGTCAAGTAGAACCGATGTTTCCTGAGTCCCCAGTCAGACCACTTGCAGCTGTGGACCCACGGTATTTTCTTTTCTAGTCCTGCTGTCACCGGTGTGCTCAGAAAGAACAATTTTTATGCCAAAAAATCCCCAAAGGAAACAAAACAAAGGAACCCAAATCTCAGCCCGTCTCCTTCTGGCTGTGGCCTCTTCCCCATTCCTCATTTCCAGCGCCCCATTTCCTCGGGTCTGTTTGTGGACAGCAAAGGGAAACAGGCAAAATAGCTGAGTGGGGGCCCAGCAACAGACAGCGCTATGCTCGGGAGGAGTCACGCGCCTTTCCTTTCCCCAGAGCTAGGGGAATGAAAGAGTGCCAAATCTCTAATAGGACAGTAAAGCAACCCCCCTTCAAGTACTGAGGGAGCACATATATCTTTCTGGCAGCGTCTCTGCTCATTTTTTTTGTACTCTGAACCTCTTTAAAAGATGGACATGCTCAATTTATTTAAAATTAATAATACAATTGTCCTTAACCTCCTAACTTCCTGATGTCTGCTGATGAGTTTTTCAGTGATAGGTGCTAATGCAAGAGGCAGAAATAAATCTTGTATGAACTGCATAATTAAATTATTCTGTCAAGTTCTGCAGAATTGGCTTCTGAAAGCACCATAGACACTAAACTGACTGTATTGCTGTTACCCGTAATCAAAATCAAGCTGCCAAAATACGTTTCTTTAACACAGAAGTTAAGTGCTTTGTTTTGCTTTGTTTTTATTTGTATTCTGATTTTTGTGCCTTTTAGGGTGATAATTTCTAGAATTTTTTTGTATACGGCTATGAAGTCAGCCACTGCAACTTCCCTCTTTAAAACTGAGGTTCTGCTGTTTTTGCATAACTCCAAGAATCTGGTTCTGAATCTGGTAATGAAAACATGAAATAAGGAGCTAGCACCTTTCAGTGAACTTGAATTTACTATTGATATTTAAATGGTAGTATTAGTTTTAGAATTAACACCCCAGTGGCAACCAGCACAACAGATTTCTGAGAGAACATCTCAAAATATTTGTCCACAAAAGTGGGCAAACTGAATATGTTCAAGCCCGATTAATTTCTTGAGGATTACCTTGAAGTCACGAGAGCAGAAATATTTTAATGAAATTTTAGATTATTCATTATCTGAATATTCAGCATGGACTACATACGTTCATCCCGTTGGCCTTTGCTTTGCAGCCCATCCCTTAATCCATTTAATTGAGACAATCTGCTTCATGCTAGTTACAGGTGAATTGATGTTTCTATTACAAAAAAACGGTCAAGTGGGGTCAGTAAGAGTTGCTATTTGTGGCTGATTTTTCCTGTCACCGAAGCCAGTCACAAAGACCTTTCAAAGCTACTGATTATATGTCAGTGCAAAGTGGTTATTAAAAAGAAATTATTAGACTCCGGTGTCAGCTTACAACAACAGCCCTAATACCAAAGCTTTTTAAGAGCTTTAAAGCCAGCTGCTCAGCAGCCTGGTTCTTACAGATTGAGTGTATGCCTCTGACAGTGTAGTTGTAAATACTGCTCTTAGAAGCATCTCAATGAGATGGACCTCAGAAAACATTCAGAGTACATTTGCTAATCATTGAAACATAAAAGGAAGCTTTTTCTTTTGTTATGGATATGAGTGCATATCAGATATGGCTGCTATTGCAAAAGCAAATGCTGCAAATGTCCAATGCTGCTGCAGTGTCCAATAATCGTGAGGAAGGTTGTTTCATACCCCAAGTCTGAACTACAAAATTGCAACGCCTTAGAGTGATGGTTTTAATTTCCCAGATGAGGAATGGGGACGTAATGGGAGCACAGGAGGAAAGGGCATAGACAAAGAGAAGAGAATTTTGGCGGGTGGGGGGGAGTTGTGAATATTAAGTATGTGAAATCCACTTCAAGGAGAATTGTCTGGGTTAGGTATAGTTAGTTTGCCTTTCACAACCTATAGTTACTGTTTAAAAATAATTAAAACAAAAATAAGAGCTACTTAGTAACAACGCTCAAGTCTTGAGTTGAGTACAGACAATATAACCTTTGCCGTTAGCTATTTTGAGAGCAATTTCACATGCCAGGTTCATGGCCTTCAGTGCATCACTAGGACTGTCCTGGCATTCCTTCTTGGATGTGTAAGCCCTCAAAGAGTCATAGTGGCTCTTACCAGTAAAAGGATTTTATCCTTTTTTGGGTGGTGCTGCCTTGTGTGCAAGGCCTTGTTGGCTTCAAGAAGTGAGTATGTAAAATTAATTTTACTTACTGATTACATACACTAGATACAAATAAGTAAAAATTAGGATTTTGCATGCATCAGTAGTTGATCCCCTACCAATAAAACGTTACTTCGATTAAATACCATGGAATCTTAGCCAGGCCCACAGCAAATACAAGATGCTGTTCTTATAATAGCAATAGGAGAAAAAGGTGATAGTTTAAAAGAAGTAAAAGCCTGGGATTATTTCTAGAAGAGTTCACTTCAAGCTCTATTCCAACAGGCTACTAGGTGTGAAAGGAAGGATAAGTGTAAGCAGCCCCTTGATCTGATTTGCTCAAACTTGGTGGCTCACTCAACATCAAGGTCTAAAACCCCGGTTTGCAGAGTTTGCTTGAGGTATCTTTCATGTAGTATGTTTGCCCCTTTGCAATAATGTGGAAGTTTTTCTTTTGATGTGTAACCTCAGGTCTCTACCTCAAAAACTGAATCTTCCGTGCTAATTTTTAATGGAGACAAAAAAATCAAGAGTTACACAGGATGTGCAGTTTATGGGCTTTTTATCTTGTCTTTTTAGAGATGTTAGAATATCAGAAAAATAAGAAGGTATGTTTATCCTGGTTTAATAATTTCAGAGTATGTGACAGCATATAGTTTGAACTCATAGTTTAGCTCCACATCATAATATGTTTTGCTGTCAGTTCAGAATAAATTTCTCAGCATCCTCCTACAAATCAAGTCTTGTAGTTGTGCACTGTTATGGGTCTCTGATAATGGCTCTCTACATTCAGATGTGAGTAGATGAATAAAGAGTGCTCCACCAAGGACACTGGGTTGAACTCAGTGCTATCCCTTTTTCAAAACAGGCATATCAGTCATCTTCCAGCATTTGATTTCACCAAAGGAAGTTGAGGGTGATGCATGTCGAGTGCTTTGGTAGCTGCCTGCCAAGGCCACTGCAGCGGATGACATGCTGTCGCTGCAGGACCAGGGATGCATGGTAAATTCAATTTTTTTGTTGTTCTTTCTGAACAGGTTTTAGGAGAACTTGTTTTGACTTGTGCTCTGGAGAAAAGATTGATTTCTTTCACTAGTCAGGTCTGTTTTGACCTTTTTTAATATGGCCATTTACTTCCAAAAGAAGACTCACACTGATAGAGTAGCTGTAAATCATAGTTCTTGCTGGTTTTCTTTTCCCCCCATCAGGCTACAATTCAGCTTTCATTGGAGCTACTTAAAGCCAATGAATATAAGCTTTTAACATGCAGACATTATAAGAAATATTAAGTCCTGTGGATTTTAAATGAATTTCAGGCAGAATAAGATTGTAATTTGGGATGTAGACTGACTTCAGAAGTTAATTCAATTGATGCAGCATAATAGTAATTCAACATAATGTGCTCATGCCATTAGACTTGCACAGAAAAATGCTCTAAATAGCTGTAATGAATAGTTTGAATTTTGAAAAACGAGGAGAACAATTTCACCTTGAATCATAACTGGCCTCTCTCAGAATGCTTGTATGCTACAAGAATTGAAAGAGGTGTACAAATTCAAGTATTTTTCAGTACAGCTTCGAGTAAAATTAAATTTTAGTGGGACTTAAGCACTTTTGAAGATGTAGTGGTAATACTGTGACCTCTGTAGCTATTGAGGAAAACCGTAACCCTGATTCAAGGAATTTGCAATACAGCATGCATAAAAAGGTAGGGAGAATTTCCCAAACAGCCTGAAAATGTAAGTCCTGTTTTTCTAATGGAATTTAGCTTCTTAAAGAGCTTGCTTTTTACCAGCCTAGTTTCTAAGTCACATAAGTACATCTAAACACATCCAGAGGAGCGTATGTGTGTATAGCATTCCTGCCTCTCTCTCAGTTTTGGGTTAAGTCTATCACCGATACAGATTGCTACAGCATTAGTAACACTGCAGTGACTTACAGCAACCAAGAATACAAGCCTCCATAGTTCAGTTTTGCAGCGGCAGTTTAAGTGAAGGCTGAATTCTCTGCTATGAAAGAAAAATCATATTTTTGTGGATTTAGCGCTTTTGGCCGTGTTAATATTTGGGAGCAGTACGGGTAAATCTATTCAGTAACAAAAGAGCTAAACTATGTGTTTGGAAGGAGCCTTCAGTCTAATCCTTTTCTATTCAGTTCTTTAACAAACAGGTTGGCTCTAACAAGTTAAGAGTTCACATTGGGAAGATAGCATCTTAAACAAAATTAGCTTAATTTGCCATACTCTTATTATTTCTGCTAAGGGGGAACCATAAATAGTGGTTTCTTAGGAAACATGGCTAGCCTACTGCACAGGCAGCTGAACCTTGCTGCCTGTTCTGCAGCAAATACTCTCTTCCCCAGGAAGGTCTTTTTGTCTGCTTCGTCCCTAGCAATTCTTGTTCCTGCACTTGAGGGTTTTCTTTCACCTATGAATAATAGCACGTTAGTGCCCTCAAAGTCTGACAGTGAGGAATTTACATCCTGTTGCAGCTAAAGTTTAGCCTTGGCGTACTCCTGGAAACCTGGTTGTGTGTGTTGCGTGTGGCTATATGTAGAATTTGTTTTGGGGGGTGTACATGCGATGGAGTTGTATGTGTAGTTATAAGACATGCAAATATAGGATAAGGTGATGCTGATTGTGAAGTTCTTGATTTTAGTGACTACTAGGAATTATCTGTAAACAGTCTTGCCTCTGATGAGGTCTAATCAAAGAGAACAGGAAGGGTTTGATTAAAAAGAATCATTCCTTTATTCTTTGCTTGTAGAATGTGAAGCCAGTTAATCCAGCCCTGAACCTAATTAACATCTGCCAATATGAAGCAGATAACCCTCCTTTTAAAAATATGACTAATACAGTTGTGCCTTGTCATTTGCAAGCATGTGCGAGTCTTTCCTTGTTCTCCTTAAAAATCCTTGTACCTCCACAGACTATGTGAAACCAGAACAAGGTCTCTGATACATACGGGATAGATACATTCCTGCGGCCTTTATTACCTCTGAATCTTTAAGGAAGCTTTACACAACTTTGACACTGCCTATCTAATACTATATTTTTTTTATAAGGAGAATTTAGCCCTCCTGGTCTCTCTGCAAAAGATGTTGGCCAAGATGATCATGTCATAACCTTAGAAACTTTCTCCTTAGATATTTCACAGAAATAAGATCCTTTTGGCACAAGGTAGTCTCCCAGGCACTAAGTCTTTTTCTCATCTTTATGAAATTACAGCTGCACATAATGACCTAAGGGTGTGTGCAGGAGATAAATGTGTACAGATACAGAGGTGACATTAGCTACCTCCTGAGGGGCCTGAAATATAACTCAAGATATTGAATATCTCATTCTGTCATGCTCACATATTTTACTCGGAACTACTTTATGATATCTAGCAATGTATGTCAAGGTGTTGGGGAAAAGAATTGGAACCTCATACTTTCTTTAAAAAAAGAGAAAAAAAAAATAAGATCAAAATGTTCATGAGCCGGGTATATATGGTGAGTGGAGAGTTAATCTGAATCTAATTCTTGAATGGTTAGAGGTGAGGATATTAGTCATAGACTGTGTATGGTCCCCCACATTTTTGGGTTGTTTGTTCTCCAAAGCAACGCCACCCCATTTTTTTATATACTTGCTTTCTGCGAGGTCTTTCCCTGCTTGCTCATATTTAACAAATCCAGAAATGGATCAGAAATGACTTTTAAGATATCTGTCAGAGCATTATGCCAGCAATTATTCGTACCTAGCTTGCCAGTGAGCTTCATTGGGTTTTGAAGGCAATGAAGTAGTTTTAGTGGAAGACCCAAGGTGGAAGCTTAACTGGGATGTACTGCATTGTGACCTGGGGGCCCGAGCCATCCTTCTAGACTGCAGAGGCAGCCCGCAGAGACTCGCTGGTTGAACAAAAGTCAAGCTGCATGGCTTGAATACCCCTCACTGGATAATGTTAAGATATTTGGCATGAGAACACCTGATCCCTTGGAACTCAGTTTGTACTGAAACGTCCTATGTTCTGGCTCATAGCTTGGCCTTTCTCCGACTCCTGACCCAGATAATCCTTTCCTGCGTGGTGGTTACGATGTGGCGTGTGTCCTGAATGATGCAGAGCTAGCTTATCTTGCAGTCCTTTGGCTGAACACTTCTGAAGGATTACTTTGTTCCACTCTCTCTGTGTGATATCACTGGTTAGACCCACAGCATACCTCCCTTTAAGGGGAGTTAATTCCCTTTGAATTTTGCCAATATGAAAAAAAAAAAAAAGGGCCATGGAAGAAGCAGAACTGGTGAGAGGTTTGCATCCTATTTTTGCTGAGAAAGCAGGAGACCTTTTCTCTTCAGATTTGGTCTGTAGGATTACCCCAGACTGGGCTCTTTGCCAACCTGAAGTCTCTGTGAGACACTACCTCCTGTCAGTGTGTCATTTAAGCTAGGCTTTTTGCCTCAGCAGAGGCTGTTAGTGATGATAGCTAGCATTTATCTAGTGTTTCATATCTGAAAACCACCCTGGAAGTCTCTTCCCCCCCTCCCCTCCCACCCACCAAAACACCATATAGTGGACTAGATGTCCCAGATGTTCATTTTTGTTTGCATATGCCTGATAATTTATTTCTAGGAGGCAAAGGCAGGAAATACACTGTGATCTCTGAAGTTATAGTGGACTCCCTTTGCATGCTTTGTCTTCTAAGCAGATCCTTGTTTTTGTGATCACAGAGTGGAAGCTAAACGTATTCCTGTCTGTCTGCTTATTTTGGGCTAGATTCTTCCTCAGGAATATATCTTACTTTGCCAATATTCCCTTTGAAATCCGTGGGACTGCTTGCAGCATAATGCGTTTTTTCAGAGTCAGGGAATATGTTTCAGTCTGGCTGTGTGTGTGTGTGTGTGTAATCAAATACCTATCCTATAGAAAACAGCTGTTGATACCTGCATGTGCTTTGCTCTATGAATAATTCAAATTGAGATTTGATTTAAAGCTTGCAGCATTTAACACTAGTCAACAGAATAATTATGTGATTGGTGCTGAGGGAAACCAGCATATATATTAAAGGAAGAGAGGAGCCGGTGCTAAAAGTTAGATGAGCAAGTTAATTATTCCTGCCTCTGCCACTGATGACGTTCTGTGACCTTGTGGCGAAGCTTTTAACTGTCAAACTGATGTGCAGGTGTGAAAAGAAAGAGGAGGAGGGGAAGGGGCTATTGTTTCAAAAATACCCAAAGCCTTGCAGGGCTTATCTCGTTAAAGCTTGTGGTGCTTTCAGCTCCTTCAGATATTAGTACACAATCTTTATTCTGCCAATTGCGTACTGTTATATTTAAAGAATTTAAAATACTGACTTTTTTGAGGAAGTTGCTAGAAACAATAGCAGGGGAGAAAGCTCTAAAAGTTTCTTCACTTTCTGAAAGTACCAGAGGTGATGAGTTTTTAAGCAAACCAAAGTTTAATGAAAAATCCAATTCTTACTAAGCTCTGCTATTGGTCTCTAAGGCTGTCACTGTTTGTAATAGATTATGAGAACAATGTCATTGAACTGGATTCCCCTGTAATATGTCACAAATGAAAGGATGATAAAAAACCTTTCACATTCCAGAAAGCTTTCTGATTGTAATAACTTTAATAACTTTAAATTAAGTTATGGATTTATGTTAAAATGTATGAAATTATGAGGTCCCTACATCACGAAGCAGTGCAAAAATCATTAGAATGACTTTGCTGTGCTGATGGATTACACATGAGATGAACATTGGCCTGCTGCTAAAGGAGTGAACCCTATTAAAATAATAATTTTTAATAACTTTTTAGATGGCTACCATTCTGCCATTCACATAATAAAAATGGAGGGAAAGCTACTCCACTGAGTAAGTGAAGAAAATGCTTTGAGCCTCAGCAGCTTTCTCTGTTCTTATTTTGCTTCCAAGCGCTTGGAATGCAAGGTACAGCTGTCATAAATTTATAAGTAAAAGGCCATGAAGGTTATGATGCATGCCAAGAGGGCACAAACATTGCCTTTCCTGTTTTGGACATAGTTTTCAGAGATGTTAATCTGGTTTTCCATCTTCAAAAATTGTCTACGTGCCAGGACTATTCCATCCCAAAGACTGGTGGTCCTGAAAGTATGTTTACACTGAGTAATTAACTCTTTGAGTTTCAAAGTTACTAGTTATACATTCCTGTTACAGTGTCAGGGTCATATGCCCTCACATGAGACATCTACAAATTTATAATTAGGCTTTTTTCCAGCAAACCAACGATATAATAGGTTGAACACTAGTAATAAAATGGAATTCGTAAGTGCATTTGGAGAACATTGATTACTAGACTAAATAATTCAGAGCAAATGAATATGATTTTGAAAGGCTAACAAAGGAAAACAGGTAATAGAGACATATCTTTGGGAATATTTGTAACAGTCATCTACTTTTTTCTTTCAAAGTTAATCATTCAAACTTAGCAAAAGTAGGTTTGCTATAATACAATGCTTTGCATACCTGGGGCAAGGGTTTAGATGCTACTGATAAAGTGCAAGTAGGAAGTTGCAGTGCTAATTTTATATGAAATTTGGACATGTTTCCGTGATGGCGTCCTGAGCTAGCTGCTAAATTTCTTTTTTTAAAGGGAGCACACCAAAAGATACGAGAATGCTTCCCACCTGAAGCATTAAGCATTTAACTGAGCACAAATAACAAAATAATTCTGTAGATAGAGAAAAATCATATCTGCTGCTTGAGATGAATTTAAAATAAAAGCTTTGAATCAACTCTCCCCTGCCCACTGAGTCCTGGCATAGAAGATCCTTTCATCTAGCCTTTCTCCCAGTCTAGCAGCTTCCAATGGCTTCTTGGGTTACAACAAAGTCTGTGCCAAATCCCTTCTGGATCTCTAAGACAGTTTTCTGTTTGTGATCTCTGGCACTTGGTGTTGATGTTCTCCTACCGCTCTCCCTGCTTGTGAATGTGAATCCCATTCTATGTGTATCCTATCCTGATCATCCATCAAATTCAGGATGCTTCTTTCCACAGAGCTTATCCAGGCGCGGGACAGTCTGTCTTTCCTCCCACCAGATTTTCCCACTTGGCCCACACTGCAGCAGACCAGACGAAGCAACCTTTCTCCTTGCTGCCCAGCCCCAGCTCTTTAACAGAGGCATATGCAGTACGCTGTGAACAAACAGTTCTGCTGTCAATCAGTTTCCCTCACTATGGGACTTAACTCCTGGCCAGCATATTTGGGCAGGGGAGCCATAATTTCATTGAAGCAGCAGCTTCGTTATGTGAAGGGCACGCCGGCCCTGTGTTATGCTAAAGCATCAGCATTGCAAAGAAGGGCAAATGCAGATATGTGATTTAAAGCAGAGCTAATTTCCTCACAATGGTTGATGAAGAGCGCATAATGGTAAGCCATATGGCTAGAAACCTTCATACAAAATAAATTTCGTCAAAAAGTGATAAGGTCTGATTGTTGCCATTTGCCCAAATATCTTTTTCATATTCAGAGAATCTGTAGTGTTCACTGAGCAGCTCCTGCTCAGATCTGGGAAAATAAGTATGCCTGCTGTTTCTAGTGCTTCCGTGTCAGATAAGTATATGCTTATAGCAGAGGGATTTTTTGTGCTGCCATTAGGACTATCATGCCAAACCAATGAATAATGGCTCTACAGGAAAAGCTTGACAGTCAATTATCTGGCCATACATACCAAGGTGAATGCAGTTGGTCTTATAATGTCTCTGGCGAGAAATTTTGGTGCCTTTGAGCCTTCAGTTGCCATAAAGTGAAATTACTGCAGTAACTTTTCAGTACGGTGCTAAAACTCTAACAGTATGCTATGTTTTGCATTTGATTTTCTACCGTATTCATCCTTCAGGCATTACTGGGTTGGGACTTTTTTAGAGGACCCTGCATTGTGAACTAATTATGACAAATGTTGACATGACATCTGTTGCTTGCTTTAAATTACCTCTTAGCCTGTTGGAATTCATCTTGAAGGCATTTTTGTAATGAAATTTTTTCATGAACATTAATACAACCTGTGGGAGATCTGAATAAAAAAGAAAATCCACCAATCCTGCCAAGAGAATAGCTTATGTGCCAGCTGCCTTTTTTTGTTGTTGTTATCTTGCTTTCTGTGATATTAATACAGCTGGTTTCCGAGGCACTTAAATATATAACAGGTTGTTATAGTATGGAGAATTTCTCCTTGAGAAAAGTCATTCAAAGGACGTGCTTCCTGAAAGAGCCGCTTTCATGAGTTGCTGCGTTCAACTGAACCTCATGTTCTTCATAGGATATTGTACTGTTCTATCTTGTAGATATATTTGCCCCAGAATGCAAGATTAGTGTGTCATTTCTGGAGTTATCTTTCTTCTGTCTATTCTGTGGCAGAGCAAAGGACTTTATCTCTGCATTCTAGATGAGATTTCCCTTGCAGCTATTTGGGTGACATCTGGTAATTTTTTGAGTACCTGCCTTATCAATGTTTCATCTACCATGTTTCATTCAAAAGTTGTAAACATGGCTAATTAAATCATGCTAAATGCTTGCAATAATTCAACCCATACGTGAAGGAAATCCTATCAGTTTTTCGAAAACTAACTTTGAGTTAATATACGTCTGTCACAATTTCTCTTGATACAAATGGATGCAAGTTGTGCAGCGGTTGGTAAATGTTACCTTTTGGGAGCTGGAATGCTTGGTCTGTGACAGACATTTTTTTGAAGAGTTTAAAGGGCAATTCAGTGAGAAGATGCTCTGAAGTTCTGAGGTAGCAGTGAATTCCTGCAATGTTTGTGCAGATGGCCTTGATCAAAACAAATCCTTTTCAAGGTAATGGTTGTAGAGCCCTGATGAGGAAAAGATTTCTGAAGCCTGTTTGTGTCTGTAGTTAGTGAAATTCCTGCAGAATTTCTGCAGGAAATTCCTGCCAATTGAGGTTTGCGCTTGTATAGTGTTTGATAATGCTGGATGGTAGTATTAGTAGGTCATGATTAGCAGAAAGCCTTCCATGAGTATAGAATAAAACAGTTACTAAGCTTGGCAGGGGAAGAAAGTGGGAAATGTTTCCTTTCTGTTTTGCCTTTATGATCTTAATGCAGACATTTCAGGAGATATGTTTTATAGATGGGTTTAAATTCTGCTGCTTTTTTTAAGCACTTTTCACAGTCCATGGAGATTTTGTTATACTGTTGTTCATTTAATTCTTCAAAGTGGTCGTAACTCAATATGATCAAGAAAACCTTATGACATTTTGCATTTCTTTCCACAGAAATACCTCAGGAGCTTTTTCTCTGCAATGCTGAAATCTCCATCGTCTCCACTGCACATTGATAAAGTGGGACTGACTCTATCAAAACACACCATTTGTGAATTCTCTCCCTTCTTCAAGAAAGGTGTTTTTGACTATAGCAGTCACGGCACCAGCTAACTTTTGTGCCAGGCCCCTTATGCCAAAGTGGTGCCTTCCCGCTGTGATGTGAGAGAAATGGAGTGGGGAAAAAAAGGTATCTTCTCCCATGCCTGCCAAGTGTCCTCAGAACTTCTCCAGTTGAAGATGTATGCGCCCTGACGCTAGCCTTTGTTCTCTACCAGTTCTCGTATTAGTGCCTGCGTTTTACTGGCAGGGGATGTACAGACTCTTTTTTTTTTGATTTGCGCTGTCAATAATGTACAAAAATCCTGACTCTTATGCTGTGTTTGCAGCCACTCATTAATGGGAGTACTTCCTTTACATTCGCTCAGACAATTCGTTGAGATCGTGCAAGACCATCGCCTGTTTACTGTGGCTACGTGGTCATAATGAGAGAGGTTTTTGAGCAGCCAGGTTCCTTTCAGTTTCTATCCAAGCTGTTCCTTGAAGAACATATCCTGGTTTCGTTTCCTTATAACGTTCTGTGGCCTTTAAGGTAATGCTTATACTCCATTGTTGTTTGTTTTTTCCCTGGAGATACATTTTATCTATTTGACTGTATAGTTTTCCTCAGAATTAAAGCACCTCGGTGACTTGAATGTTTACAAAATGTGTGCAACAGAAAGAATATAATTTAAACCCTATAAAAGTCTTCCACACTTGATTATGTTGAAGCAGAATGAATCACTTGCCGTTAATTAAACAGTAAAGGAAGCAATAGTTATTGAAGAATGCGGTCAGCATCTTTTCACATTTTCTAATTACCTAGAAGGTAACTGGATACTGTGCACTGTACAGAGCTCAGAGCTATGCATAAGCCTAATGCAAAGTACTTTTTTTTTTTTTTTTGAAAAATGGCTTCTTCAGAACAGCGTAACACTGTAATATCTGAGTTTTATTTGCATAATTTAAAATTTACGGGATTTTGCTAATAGTACTTTAAAATTACTCAGGACTCATTCATAATTGCACATGTATATACAGATAGAACTCATTTTGTATTGCTGTGGATCCAAAAAAATATACACTGTGACTGCAATTGGGTACCTGTACATGTTTATGTATAATTGGTTGTATAAAAATCAGAAGCAAACAACTTTCAGGCATTAAAATGCATAATGAAGTGTGCTTTTGTGTGCCATTTGTTAGGAGTATTAAGCATTGTTTATGAGTTGCCATCTCTTAGCTCTGGTAGGTCTTAATAATCAAACTATTTCATGTTGTGGAAAATGATTATTAAAACCCAACCTGACAACAGTGGTAGTACTTTTATTTCACGACCTAAATTATAGGGGTGATAGTGTTTTTACATTTAATGTGATGAATAAAGACATTTGGGTTCAATTAGTAGGTCTAGCCAGCTACACTAAGCATTTCTAATAAAAAACAAATTGCAATGATTTTCTGTTAATTTTGGGGAGTATTTTGATGATTTTGATGCATTTCAGTGAAAATGAATATTAAGGTAAAATTTCTAAAACACTAAAATTCTATTATCCGCAATGATACCAGGGCAGACTTGAATGACTTTAGATATGTCTGACTGTCTGAACACCTTTTAAATATCTTCCTTAATACTTTAAATTGGGAACCAGGTTTTCAAGCTAAAAATCACAACCAAACCTCTTGATTCTTAAACTCATTTTGCTCCCTGGATTCCCAGCTTCCCTCATCTGCTTCTGCACTGGCACGCTAACTTCACCTACCCTTCTTCACCCACAGGGACCTGACTTCAACGTCCTTACTCTGCCCCGAACTTGTATTGCACCTCTCAGTTCTCTCCCCCATGCCTTTACTTGCAGCCCATCGTTGCCATCTCCGTCCTGCCATTTGGCTTTGCTCATGCAGAACCCATCAAGTGAACTGTCGAGCCACACGGAAAACACATGCCTACAAGAAGGGTTCAGCATGCAGGACTCCCAAAGTCACATGCTTCATGTCACTTTGGATTTAGAGAACTTATTTAAAAAAAAAACAACTGGACAGGGGTTAAATGAATTTAAAACAAGACTAGTACTCTCAGTTCTTCTCCACAGTATGAATTAATTCAGAGAGGACCAGATGCTCTAGTGATATAAATCTGCCAATAAGGTGGCTAATTGATGTTGGCTAGTTTATCTGGCCTGCAGCATTATTGCAAATAACAAAGTAAAAGCTGATTAATCACTCCATTTAAAATGTCATCAAGTTAAAAGCTATAGAAATGCAGGTGTAAGCATGCAATTAGGACCACAACCCCAGGCTACCAGCTTTTCTCACCTTCTTATCATGTATCCTTCAATGGAATCCAGAGTTTAATCAATGATAAGAAGCTAAGGCTAGACTAAGAGGCATTATTTTATAATACTATCAGTAAGAATGAGATGGCTCTTTATAACCTGCAGTCTTTAAACCCAGACTGTGTGTCTTCATAAGAGGTTATCGGTACGGGCAGAGATGCGTGTTGATATTATTAGCCATCTGCAAGAGATCCCGACTACATTCCTATAACAATTTCTGCTGCCTCTGAAATTCTCCATCAATTTTATTTTCAAAATATTATCAGCTTCAAAAACATTAAGAAGGAGTCATCTCAAAGGCTGGCACAGTTTTTTTCAAAGTGTCTCTATAATTAATCTTCTGGGCTTCACATCAGCGAAGTCCTTAAGTAAATGCTTAACTTCTGTACCAGGACTGTGTATGTATTTTAAGCTAAGTGTGTGTTTAATTGCTTTACTGAACTGGGGCCATAGCTTTTACTTTTGTTACTGACGTTGCGCCTCCATTTGATTCATCAAACCATTTGGCTCGTATCCTTGCTGACCCTATAGCGGTTTGTCATCAGCAGGGATGCACAGAAAAGGCCAGAAGGCACACTGGAGACGGGGCTGGGCAATTTTTATGCCTGACAACTCAGTCAGGATACTAAAACCCTGGGCAATGCCTCTTGTTGGGCTTGACCCCCGTTGCTTTAACAGGAAGTGCTTTTCCTCCAAATGTGCTGCTCCTGGTTTGTCAGCTTGGGCAGGTTTGGAAGGACCTCTGCCCGTGCTCAGGTGCCGCTAGGGAGTAATGGGAGCGTTGTGTACCTGTTTGGGGGTCTAACTGGCAGTCTGCAAACCAGCCTCAGCCTCCAGGCCTGCTTATTGCGTCTCAGAGAAAATGGGTAATAACTGTTAGGCAGCACATGAAGTCCTACAGCTGAGCGTACATCCGGTGAGCATGCATCTAGTGAGCATGCAGCTATGAAAGATTTGGAAGTAGCAGGAAAGAGATGTCATGACCGCTACCAAAGCACAGCAGCTTAATACCGCCTGTCGATCCCCTTGCTCCACAAACGGCTCTGTCCTTGGACCCTGCAGGGTATGTCCTAAGGTTGATATTGAGCTACCACTGAAACTCTTCTCAGTTACCCTAAAATTATGAGGGGAAAAAAATGTATAGAGCTTGGCTGGTCACTTCAAGTTTTTGCAATTGTTGCAGATAAAACAAGGAACTGAAATGTGCAAAATGGAAAGCCATGTCTGTAGAACACTGAACGTGTTACTACAGAAATTCGTACACAGTTTTCCCAGTTTAATCAGTGCGCCTTTAAAAACTATGCTGAACTTGCCATTTACTGTCCACCCGTACTTTGTCTTGTATATGAGAATACGAAACACGTTGTATTAGACTATGATAAAGCTTGCAGTTTTGCATGCTGTCAGCTTTCTTCTTTATCTGTCACTGAAACCCCAGAATTGTAGGAGATAAATTATTTTAACTCACCAAGATTCTTATTTTTCAAGTAGTCCAGCCCTGGGTTTTTTTTCTCTCTATTTCATTAGACCTGAAAATATATTAATTTTTGATAAGCTGAGAAGCAAAAATTTGTTGGCCTCCAACCACATCATGAGAAATAGAATATGGCCTTTCACAGAAGAGTCTTTCTTCCTGAGCAATTAAGATCTGTGTAGTTGCAGTGGGCCCTAAGATCCAGCTGAATGCTTGAAGCCCTAGTGTATTCTGTTGGCAGAACTAAAAGTGAATTTTTGATATACCAGTTTCCACCACTTTTTTAAAAAAATGTTTGTTGTGTTATTGTTTTTTATGAGATTATTTTAATTGGTTACAGAACAGAATGCAATTGTAGATACACTTTTTTCAAAAGTGGCAGTTTTCTTCTTTAAAAGATGATAATAAAGTCCATCAGAAAAATAAACAGAAAAAAAAACAGGTAGGAAAAGTGAGCTGTTGCCTGAAAATGCTTTTTTGTGGGAAATATGTAAACTTCCATGATACCATCCTCTATATTGTGCGTACATGAGTAAAAGAGCTTGTCCAATTGGACAAAAATATCAGATCACAGAAGTTATAAATTCTCTTGTCTTATAGAGGTTGATTTTTTTTTCCTAAGCTTTAAAAGGAAAAAAAAATGCCTTCTGAAGGGATCTCATTAATGTTTGATAAAATGGAGGAAAGCTTTTTGGAGCAGTGGATTTTGTCTCCAGTGCATAAAAAGTCTTAGCAGCAAAAAATTGCTACGGGCAGTCTAGGAAGCCCTATTTATTTCCATTTTCTTCTTTATAATTTTTCTTTATAAATACCCACATTTTTCTCCGATGTCATGCTGACAGCCAAGGAAGTGTCAACTCTGTCTTGCATAGCTTGTGTGTTCAGATAGAGTTTAAGCAGTATTTTGTCGCGGTTATTTTTATGAAATTGGTGTTTCTTGAGTTTTTAAAGCTCTGCAAACTTTTTCAAAGTCCTTTGCAGTTTCTTTTGATAGCTTCTTCTATCTTTACATAACAGTTTTGCTCGAACAGCTTGTTCTCATGCTTCGTAAATTTTAGAATATTTCCCTTCTATTTTCTTGTTTTACAAGGCTTAGAAGAATGTGCTGGGAAGATTTGAAGATTAAACAAAAAAAAATTGAAAAAAGGTAGTTATATCATCTTCTGATGAGGTAACTTTTGATCTGGAAAAGTGGAACACAAGTTCTTTGATCTTTTTACATATTTTGAATTTCTGAGTCTTCAAAGGTCTCCCATGCTACAGCTTTTGGGGGTACTATTGTATTATTTCCTGATCTTTCCTATATTCTTTTCCACTGTAATTAACATTTGACATCAGCCTTTCTTCAAAAAACGTGTTTTAGAACAAGAGCCTTCTATCTACTGATGTTTCATTCAGGAGATAGGATGGGAGGAGTTTTAAGTCAGGGGATCTTTGTTGGACTCTTGCTTTTGTCAGTGTCATTGCATAAGGCTGGGGTAACATGTATTTTCTCCATGTCAACTCATTTTAATGTTGCCTTGAGAAATGGATTGCCTCCATAGTTATCTGTGTTTCTGTTTCCTTAAGATATGGATTGGAGATCCCCGATTGTGACCAGTTTTTGGTCATATTCTGCCAAAATCAATGGTTTTGCTTTTTTGCGTTGTAAATTACATCAGAAATCAGCATCTCAAAAATGAGGAAAAAGAAGATTATGTGTGACTCAAGAAATACCAGTGTGTTTTGAGAACTTCTGCATCACAGTTCTCTTTTATTCCCCTACCTGGACGGCCAGGAGATGTGTGGGTTGGAAATATTTCCCTCTCATGCTGCAAATAGAACATACTAATAATGAGAGCTTCAAGAACTGTTCTGTGGAAACTGAAACCATATGAATGTCAAATCACTTGTTCTGTTGAGTTAATTTATGTCCATAGCCATCTCTAATTCTCATCATTTTAGTATCTGAGTTACAGCATTAGAGTGCTAGACAATATGGGTGTAATAAAGCACTCTGAAAGCAAAAGGTTAGCATAACACTGTGTGAACAATTAGGTATATATCTAATTATCCTATATTCGAATCCATCTAGTTACTTTCCATGCTCTAGTTAAGGAGTATTCATTAGTGGAGCGTGGACAAAAGAAATTGCCTCTTCTAGGAAGTAAGCGCTTCCAGGAAGTGCCATGGATGCCCTCTGTTCTCACGGTCGCTAAAAGGTTGCCCGGCAGCGTGTAAAATCAGGCTCTCAGACAAGCTTCCAAACTGCCTGAGCGTCATATTGATTCTGGCACCTGCAACCATAAGCCGGTGCTCAGGTTTATGTGCTCAGATGAAGCTGCATCTTAACATCTTAATTATACTCCAGACTTTGACTTTGTCTGTTGTGTGAGTGGCATGGAGTGGTGTTATAGGAAAAGCAATGGAGAATTTAGGTATACAAAGAACATTGCAAGAGAACTTTAAAAATCAGTGTGCTTGTTAAACATACATACATTATGAATTTTTCATCTGTTGTAACAATAACGTTTGCGTAGTGTTATCTCCTGTACTAGATGGAACTAGAAGTGCTCAAATGTAGTAAGCCCACCAGCAAGTAAGATCCTCCTTTAGCACAACAAATTTCATATGCAGAAGGATTTCACTTCGCCCCTCTGTTGTAACAATAGGGCAAGGTTTTGGTGATGAAGTGAAGGGCTTCAGTGAGAAACGCTGAGGGCTTCCCAATCGTAACTTGGACTCTGTTAGAGTATACTGGTAACGTGCACTTCGCTCTATGTGAAGTAAATCAAGGGTGGCATGTGAAAGTCGTACTGAGTATTTTGGCCTTTGCATTCATGACGACATTTTTACAGGACAAGTTTTGCAACTTCAGTAACACCTGTCTGGCATCCTTCACCTTGCAGGACAAAAGGCATGTAATAATTTTCACTATTCCATTACAAAGGCTGTTGTAGTACCTTTCAAGCAAGGACTTGACAAGGCTTTTAAACCTGAGAATGTCTAGGTGATATCCGGGAAATTCAGCAGGGACAGGACTTTCTTGTGTTGAGTGATTTCTTATACAGAGAGAATCTGAGCTGCTGGTTTCCCTTTCCTGTGTCATATTCCTAATGAAACTCAGCACTCCTTGATTGCTTTCTAAGACTTCCACACAAGGACTTTCTCTGTTATTTCTCTGTGTTCCCAATTATGTTCTGTTTCTCTGGTTCTTTTGCTGAATTCCCTATTAACATAAATCATGTTTCAGTTGCAGTTGTTTTGAAGGTTAAATGCATGCATTCTGTTGATCCCTTTTCACTCCCTAGGTGTAATTTGCTTACTGTCCCCTTATATATTGCCAGAGATGTGCAAAAAAGCTGAAATATCTGTTTTCATATTTTCTGTCTGTTCCTCCAGCATTATTATGTTCAAAACTGCATTGTTTTCACCTTCCACATAGAAAGGCACCTTCAAGGACAATTTTACACCCTGGTTGGTCTCCAGGTTACCTAAATTTTTCATTTCCTTATTATTAAACCTGCGCTTGTAACTGAAACTGAACTCTCATCCCATTTCAAATTAACCCCTTGGTGCAAAATGTCAAGGATTTTCCAACTCTATCAAATGGAAGTTACAGAAGCTGGGAACCTATTGACACCAAGGGGTTAACCCATTAGCCACTATTTAATGTCCTCAGCTTTACTCTGCAGAAACACAGCTATCGCTGTGACCTCCTAACACCACCACAAAGGTGTCCAAGAACTTGCTCTAAAAAGTGTTATTAGGTCTTTTACTCTGGGACAGACTTGGGGGAAAACCAAACAGCTTGACAGCTGTAAAGGAAAACAAGTAATGACCTGGAAGTGGAAATCAGCAGTAATTAAAAAAAGAGGCATCCCATATTAACGGGCCTCAAGGCAAAAACAACTCTTAATTACAAGCGATGTGGAAAAAACTTTCCTTGGAACGCGTTTATCCTGACTTAGGCCCTCCACAGTTTCTTGTGCCTTTCCTAAACGGGCCTCCTGGGGTATTGCTGGAGTTGCGATCAGACTTCTCTACTGGAAAACTTGTTGTGACCATGGCAACATGCACAGGGTTTTCTGAGAGGAGACTTGGGAAACCCAGGGCACTCGGGAGAAAAGGGAGAGACCCGGGATACTAATGGGAAGAAGGCAATAAACAAGGCCCGGCCCCGCTCCCTGCGGGTGAGGTGGAAGGACAAAGGGTGAGCCGGCATCTGCAGGGGCTTTTCCTCCAGGTTTCTGATCTCTGGTCTCGCTCCCTGCGCAAAGGGGCGTTGCGATGGGTGCGTGTCGTACCCTCGGCAGCTGTGAGCTCAGCTCGCGTGAACAGGCCAGGCAGCAACAAACCGGCTGGCCGCGGTTGGAGCCACGGCCTCAGCTGTACGGTGAGGACGAGGGTGCCCAAGGGCCAGCTCACACACCCCCGGGTCCTTGCCGCTCTCGGGGGGATCTGGCGACCTCCCCTCACTGCTCAGGTAGGGACCAGGGACACAGCACGATTTTCTAGGGGCACAAAAGATGGGTTAGCTTAAAAAGCTAAACGCGAAGGAGATGCAGCAGGGAGCTGGGCAGGGGAGGAAGGCGAGACTACGGATGGGGCGGTGAATTCTGAATTGCAAAGGCTCGTGCATCTTTGGGCTTTTGCATTTTTTTGGAGGAGCAGGCTCAAAAAAGCTTTAAGTTCATTGTTTTCTTCCTTAGTGGAATACTGATTACAAGTAGTTCTAAGACCCTAAAGGCTGGAGACTGGCACTCTCACTTTGTTATTCAAAATATGCTGTTTTCCTCTGATCATCACCTGATTTTTATTCTACAGAAACGTCTTGTCAAGATGCTGCAGCAATTCTTCAGATGAATCTGATAGACCATCTCTTTTGCCCAGTCTTTAGAAGGGATTTGCTCAAGGAAAGCCCGTTCCCAGTACCACCAACTCTGTGAATGTACTGACTTAAGATATTAGTCATTAAATTCTACTACACAAATTACCATTTATATCATTATAAATCTGTCTCTACCGAGCGACCATTTTTATGGTGATGATGCTAGTATTTACATAAAAATGGCAGTACACAAGGTAAATTATGTATTCCAACCTGCAATTTTTGCCAAGGATTTACACATGCCAGAATAAATTATTTCATTCTTCTTAAGAAACAGTAATCATAAGTAATGTGCAGAAACATTCATACTGTGGTCTCACATGAAAGCTACGTTTTTTTGCTTCCCTAACCTGCTGTAATTACAGTATACATCAATTCCACCGTAGGTACATACTCCAGGTTTGTTCCCCCTTCCGTATACAGTATTAATGATTATCCCTGCCTAGAATACCGCATTCCAAATGAAAAAATTAAAAATTTAGAAGTAGATTGTTTCCCTGACAACAGCAACATTTAATTCCCCTCTGTGTCATTTGTAAATAAATACATACAGTTGCAGATACTAGTGAGATAATGTGCCTGAGGCTAATTGTGCCATTACAAATATTTTGAGTCTGAGTTTGATAATGCAGGTCACAGTACTTAAATATGTATGAACTGAACTAATTTAACCTTCTTGCTGCTTACCAGGATCTTGATAAAACCATTCTTAACAGGGCCATGTGGAAATAAAGAGGCAGCTGAATTATCCTGGATTGGATTGTGGCAGTTAGCTTTTTTTTCTTTTTTTTTTTTTTTTTTTGGACTTCCAGTGGTTTCCTAAAATCACTAATGAGTCGTTCGTTGTGACGGGCATGGGCCCAGACTGCCGCTGAAACCTCTAGGCGAGGCATATCTGTGTAAACTGGCACGGCAAGCTCTGATCCTCGTAAGCAGCGTAAGGCGAGAGGGTTGAGAGGAACGTTGTAGGGTGCAGAGCAGTTCCTGCCAACTTCCTCCAGTGTGACTGATGCCTTCTAACGGGGGCTGGAGGTGGACTGTATTTGTAAGAAGACCCAGACGTTTTGGCGCATACCGTACGTTAAGAGAAACGCTCTTAAGGGAGTTTTGCCTCAGTAAGCACTGTGGTTGCCTCTTCAGTTTCGTATGTAAGTAGTGAGCAGCACCGGGCCCAGGACAGCAAGAAGCATGCGTGTGAGCGGGTTCTGTTCAGAATCACGCGAGCGACCGCCACGCACTTGTGTCTTCAGTTCCTGGTTTTGCAGAGCAGCCCCACAGTCATCGTCTGGCTTCCCAGTCCTGCTCCGCTCCGGACGTGAAGCCGGCCTGGATGCAGTTAGAGGCAGGGCCATTGCGCGTTATCAGACAGAGGCCGGGTATACTTTTGGCAGTGCAAGTTAATGAGTCATTAAGATAGGGAAAAAATGCTAAACTGTTTTGTCTAATCCCCATGTCTCGCCTTGTATTTATATGATAAATGACTTACGTTTACACGTTGCACGTTTCCGAGTTACTCTGCCTCCCCTGAGCTCTGCTCTGGGTTCTGCCCTCCCGAGTGCCTGAGCTGAGCTCTTACGGCAAAGGCTCTTCCAGCCCCCGCTGGGAGCATTGCTCCTATGCTCAGGACTGCTGATTTAGCTAGTAAAGTGCTTCAGCTGGGCCCAGTGGTGCTGCATCTCTCAAAGTAGACTGCAGCTGGAAGCAAGGAAAGCTGATTCTTCTTTTCTAATCTCTGGTTCAGAGCCTTGCTGGGAATGGGAGTATTTCCTGCAGAGATCTGGCTCGGTGCACTCTTTCTGGCTGGTGGCAAATGAATTCTTGTAGCATCACTGCAGCGAAGAGTTTGGCTATGAATAGAATGAAATAGATAAGAGCAAGTTTTCTTAGATGTCTTATCTTCACTCGTCATGTTATTCTATAGCTATTTAAGCAGATGCTGAACCAAATAAAAATTCAGTGATGTGCATTTAGCACTAACCCTGACTCCAGCCTTAGGAGACAGCAGTTCTCCAAGAAGATGACTCATTCTCTCTCTCTCTCTACTGATGCCAGATTGAAACATAACATACCAAAATTTAGTCACCTCCTTTTTGGTGTGGTGTAGTGTAGTGTTAGCTCATTCTACCTAAGTCAAATGAAGGCTGCAGCTACTGCAGCTCCCATTCATTTGCTTGGACCCTTCTGTAGCTGGAGCAGTGTTTTGTCCTCATTGCATGAGCAAAAATCCTCAGCAGGTCAGTTGAGACTGGCTCAGTTCCTCAGCCAGCACATGCAGTTCTGGCTCAGTCGAAGTAGTGGAGCTGGGATGTTTCAGACAGTCTGAGGCACTAGCTGTGTGCTGTGGGAAATACAATTCTGAAAGTGGCGTATTTTAGGGCGTGCAGTTTCAGAGGAATGGAGCATTGTTCCTGCAGGGTCCTTAGCTGTGAATTGTGCTGCCATAAGGCGCCTAATAATGCTCAGGTCAACATGCCATTGATGCACAATGACAGAAAGGAGGAAAAGCAGACATAAAAGGAGAAGAAGCAATGAGAGAGAACAGAATTGAAAACCAGACCATTGTGCTTCCAGTCACGCTAAAAGGATTATTTGGTTGTGAAGAATGAGTTCAGCAATTCCATGTCTAGGTGGAAGAACCGTGTGCTGTCCCATTACAGCCAACTCTGCTTAAAACTTGCTAGATTGAACGTGTTGAAATAACGTTACACATAGTCAGCCTTGGTCTGGACTAGTAATTAATGTGAGCGCATTTAATTTGAGTGCAGAAGAAGCCTTTTGTCAGCAACAGGTGCTCTTTTCTAGGATAGGTAAAGGTGAGCAAACAGTTGAAAGAAAATAGTTAGCAATGTTCCACTATGATTGCAAAGTTTCTCTTCACACCTTGTTACTTCCATAGATGGACAGCTAAATACAGAGAAAAACAAAACAAGAAAAAGCCCTTCATGAGCTTCTAAAGCCTTTTGTGCTGGTTGAAATGAAAACTTTCCTTTGCACACGTCAGTATT
Organism: Struthio camelus; assembly: GCF_040807025.1. NCBI lineage: Eukaryota > Metazoa > Chordata > Aves > Struthioniformes > Struthionidae > Struthio > Struthio camelus. The sequence continues at coordinate 134,349,058 of NC_090944.1, forward strand.
TCTTAAATGAGATGCTTTGATGGTCTCTGAGGGATTTCGCTCGTCTCACAATAAATGTGGAAATTAAAGGAAGCATGCAATTTTTAAGACAATCATATTGTTTGACTAAAGATTGGCTACAAGTGCTTTTGCTCAGATTTATAACATTTAGGGGAGTTTATGTTCATTACTACTTTTTCTCTGTGAGAAATATGGCTCCATCTGGATACCGTGCCGGACGTGGTGTTAGAGCGCTTTCCATGGCCCAGCCAGCCAGCACTGGCTGTGACTGTCTGGGGAGCTCTGCAGAAATGTCAATTAGCAATAAAAGTTCTACAAACAAGCATTATACCATCTCCTTATACCTCCCCTGCTGCTGCTCACAGTCGTGCAGTAATGTCCAGAGATAAGAAATGATGTTGTAGGCTTCTGCTGTTGTTTCTTTTCCATTATTGTAAGTTCAATATTGAAGCTATGGTGTTATATTTTTTTTAGATACCATGTCACATGTAGCTTTGAATGTTAAATTGAAAATAGATGGTCTAGCAATTGGTATGCTTTCTAAAAGGTTACTTTTGAAATTGGAGTGCCTATAGTTTTACATCTAATTCCACCCGAACTAAATAACTTTGCTTTCAGTTCCTGTTGGTGCATTTCTCAGAGCTGGCATTCCTGCAGGTGAGAGGGGAATTGCTTGGCTCCTGGGAATCATCCACACAGCTGAGAGGGGCTCAGGAGGTGGTGTTTTCTATTTCATTCCACAGTTTTGATTACTCTACTGCAATCCATTTGATTTTAAAATTGAAGAGTCTATATGTCTGAGCAGTGTCTGTCTTTTCTCCAGTGTAGTAAGGGCAATTATTGTTGCAGGATGCCATATAGATGCTTTCCTGCGTGGCATCCCTTCCCTCATTGCTCTGTTCTCTAAGGGTAATCGGCTGTAGGTTTGCCCTGTCTGTGTGGGGTGGCAGGAGTAGCCCGAAGGGCTTCTCAGCACTATCGTGATGCAGTCACGGAGGCACCTGTGTGCAATGTTCCACCTGGGAAAAGGAGGCAACAGCAATCAATTCATTGATAACAGCCTTGCAAGGGAGGTAAGAATTAACAGAGCAATTAAATTAGGGACTTTAGAGGGTGGCTGCTTGTTGCTGTATAGGGATCCTCTTGTTCTCTAGGTGCTGGGTGCCTCAGCAGTTTGTTTAAAACAGCTTCCCCTCACAGGCTCCAGCTCTTCTTGCGAGGAAGACTAGGTGCAGGGAGGTAAGCCTCCTCTATCTTATGTTCTTGCCTTTGTTAAGGAGAAAATGCTGCTGCAGATTGTTCTGCTTGAATGGCGCTGTCTGGTTAAGGGAAGCATGGGGCTAGAAAGGATAAGCGATGACTGGTATCAGAGGAGGAGGTTCAGCTCTTTGCTGCAGTATCAGTTTCCCATATGAAATAAATCACTTCCATATGCTGTGACCTCTATGTGGAATACTGCAGCTGGTGAGGGCAGTCTGGAAAAGCATGTCTTGGTGTTGAGGTACAGGAAAATGGCTTCTTTCAAACCTTTCTTCCATTAGGCAAGTTTCTTAGGTACCTGTTGTTGTGCTACTTCCCAGGTATCACCTGCAAGGCTGACTTGAGTCTGTAGCTGCTTTTTTTCTTTGCCCAGACCTGGTAGCTAGGATTATGTATGCCGAAGTATCTGATGCATCTGATCCATATGGTATTGAGTTCCTCAGGGAGCACGGCATTTTGGTTGCAAGTTGACGCCTGCTCTTTCACACACTGTCAGCAGTAGGGTGCTATGCAAATCTGGTAAATAGTACTCCTTTATGTAGAGATGCTTCCTCTGTTTTAAAAAAGTCTTGCAACGATTCCAGAGATGAAGGGTGTTTTGGGCACGTCTGTGCATTCTACTTTTGTCCTAATTCATTTGTTCTTTTACTCGTTTGTTATCCAGTTGGAAGTAACTTCAAAGTGGTGTTTCTCAGAAAGACGCGTTCACCCTTATCACTCAAATATGCCCGAAGCCAGCTTCCTGTGGGACTTAAGAGTATAGATATATATATAAAATGTATAGTATTTCAAAGTTGCTTTATGACTGAAGCAGGATCACTAGTGGTAGAATTTGTCCGCATCTAAAGGTGTTTGGGGGTCATATTTTTCCTAAGCCTGGGTGCAGCATGAAGAGCTCAGCTGCAGAAGACCTCCAGGTGCTCCAGTGCTCCCCCATGAAATAATAATAATGGATGTTTTCATTAATAAAAGTGCAGAGCATAGCTTACGCCCTCCTAATCCTGGAGTAATTAAATGACTGGAGAAGTGAGTGATTCATACCGACAATCATAATGCCTAAAGGGCTCCTTTTTGTGTGTTTTTGAGCATATCTCTAAGAATGTATTTTGTTTGTTACATCTTATAAATGATTTATTATACCCTTGTTAAAAAGTTGCTTTCATTCTACCGAGGAGGGGGAAAAAGAAATCTACATATTTAGTTGTCATAGTGTACCACACAAACCTAAGATCAACTAGCCAACTTTCAAAGAGAATGGTGTAAGAATCTTTAAGATGATTTTTTTTCAATTTTTTTCAATCAGAAACAGCCCAGGAGAGGAAGTCTCTATCTACAACTGATGATGTAGCCTTATAGTGTTTCTGGTGTTGTAAACTCTGACTGTATGTCTCATAGTACGTGGGGGTTTACAGAATACCCCAGCTTCTGGAGTTCTTCAATTCTATGGGAATATCAGCTTTCATTACAAAAGCATTTTCTTTTCTTTAGTCCTCATGACTGCAGAAAAATAGTCACAAATGTGGCCCTGCAGGCCCAAAAACCCAGCAAAAAGAAATCAAATTGACTTAACATTTATCTCATGATTAATATTGAGGCTGACTTGCCAATTTATACTAGTTGAAAGGGCTGCTTAAATAACCTGTAGTGTTCATATACTACCATTTAGATGCAGATTGAAAGGCCCTTTTAGATGTGAATTTTTGTCCCTTGTGATATACTTGTGATAGATTGTTGCTGTGAATTTCTACTAATTCCATCTCATTTTTCAATGGTGATTTTTCTTAATTCTGTCAGGCTTCTCTATGAATGACTGGTTTACATATGTGTTGCTCTCTCTGGGATCTATAGAAGCCTGCAAAATCCAGTGATTTCACCACAGAATTATCTGGCTAGGGAATTCACCTGCCCGTAAGTTAATCTGGAGAAGGGCATGTGTACAGAAAAGAATTGACAACGGAGAGGTGATATTAAGAAAACCTAGCAAGGAAATCCCCCGGGAAGCTGTGTTTCTGTAGAAAAACAGAGTGGCTCCACATATTCCCTAGCTGAATTAGCTCACAGGTCTTAAAGAACAGACCTGGCTGTTGAGCAAAACGGAGCCCCACCGTTCTTTTGCTAACTTTTCTTGAAACGATCTTTTCTTGAGTAATTACAAGCTGCTTAGAAGTAAATGTATATAGGGCTAAAATGATATTTGCAACAGAATTTTCGGGCCGTTCTGGCAGTAGATGGCACAAGGTCACATAGGAAGCAGGAGTGTCTTTGCGTTGGCCAAAGAGCCGCCTTTGTGCATGGAGGTGGAGAGCAGGCTCCGCAATCAAAGAGCTCTCAGAGGGCCAGTGACTGCAAACCCCGTCGTTGCTGATGAATGCCTCGCCATTTCTGTAGCTGATTTGTTGGTATGAATTGCCAGTGTCTTCTCTGAGCCTCGGAGTATTTCAGCTGAAAGTACTTAGAACTAACCTCTTGTCTTTACTGGACTGGACTAAATCAAATCACACAAAACCCCCTTTTTCTGTCTAAAAAAATCTCAAGAGGCGCATTTGCGTATTAATAAATGCCCTTTGCTCAAGGTTGGTGCTGTAACCTTGAGTTAGCTGGCCCAGGAAGGGTTGGAAGTGAGCGCACCCAGCTGTTCAGCTAATCCCACAGCAGCCAGGCTCTCTAGTGTTTCTTTATAGGTCCCCTTTCCCCACACACTCAGAAATAATGAGATAATTTATAGGCCAGACAAGCTCACAGCAGCAGTAAAAACAGGAGGAGCACGCCCCAGAAATCTCACTGCTATATGGTAAATGTAGCTCCAATTGCTTGTAGGATGGCATTGATGTCTCTAGCTCCACTGTAAATATTTCTCCTAATAAAACTTAGGATGCAATTTCCCTCCTGCGTAGCCATAAGCTGACAGTGGTTCAGCTGCACAGCTTGCGCAGAGCTCTCCTGCCAAAATCTGTTCCTCTTTTGCTTTCAAGCATTGCATTGCCACCAGCCAACACGCTCTCCTTGTGCACCCCTAACACATTAAGTGTTTCAGTAATCCCCAAATGCGTAAGCCTGCTCTTCACAATATCAGACTACATCATCCCACTTCAATTTTTCCGAAGCCCGCGAGGTTTTCTAGTTCTTTCCATTTTACGCTGTGATCCTGCTCCATGTTGATAAAGCCTCTGATTTGCAGTTCATGTCCGGAGTACTTTGTTACTTCTCTGCCAGTATTATCTCCATTGAGTAAAATCTGTTGCCACTACCTGTCCCTCAAGGGTACCAAACGTAGATTGGGGCAGGGGGGTTGAGGTGGGGAGAAGGGAAACGCTGTGGAGCTGCTGGAGGATTTATGCAGCAATACTCAGAGCGTGTGTCTGAGGGGTAGTGAGGTATGTTTGTCAGTTTTTAGATCTATGCATAGGATCAACTCACTTCAAAGCACATGAAAAAAAAAGATTCGGGGGAAGCTGATTTGTTGCAAGCTAAGCAAATCGGGCTGAATTTATGAGAGAACACATTCAAAAAACAAACACGATTTGTGTATGTGTGACTACATTACTCACGCATGCAGCCCTCGGTTTATATGTGTGCCTGCGTGCATGCTCAACAATGTAAATGCAAGACCATTAGTAACCGTGCCCACAAAAGGGAGTTATGCGCAAAGATTTTGCAAGACTGCGAGGCAGTTCCCTTTGCAACCTAATGTGAGTCCTGGCTTTAATCAGCTGTGCTCACTTCCGGCACCCACCTGGCAAACAGAATCCAGAATGTGCTTGTGTGAGGTTTTGATATTTAATTCATGTGTGAGCATAGCTAAAGCAGATTCAGTCTGCAAAATCAACTCAGGACAGCACTCAGATTACTGCCTCTCTGCTCTTCTTTAAACCTCCTCCTGGATGAAAGACAAGATGGAGATGGTGGGAGCCAGACAACCCTCATTTTATCTGCTAAGATTAAGCAGTGATTTGACCACACATCAGAGGTGAACACCATCACTAACTGGATCAGATTAGAGAAGACTGCATAGAGAACAGTGCAGCTGCAGAAAAGATGGGAGCGGGATAGTTTTGAAGGCTGGAGTTATCCTCCCAGAAAATATATGGAATCAGATGAAAGGATGAGATCAGTGAGCAGATGAAGCGCAGAAGTTGATAAAATCCTTAGACTTTGGAAGGTTTACCTGAACCTATTCAAATGCAGCGAATTTTCCTCAGTGGGACCACATGAATGAAAATGTGATTGACAGATCAGCCAGGCCTTTCACCTCAAAGCAAAATTAGAAGAACAGGAAAAATAATTCACGTTGGTGGTTGAAAAGCTCATGCAAAATACTCCAAGGCAAGAAAAGGAAAATGGATCTCTTCATACCGGTGGTGTGAGCAACAAATCAATGATATTAACTCCTAGGGTGGCAAGAGGCTTTGCAGTCCTGCTAGAAGTGAACTACCATAGCTGGTATGTCACTAACAGCGTTGTAAGCTGGGAGACGTATGTAAAAAGGTGAATGCATTCCATTAATATTTCTTAACGGTTTCTGCAGAAAACTGGCATATGTTTATTGAGATGCTCTGAATCTATTTTCTCTGCAAACAGAAGATGGGATTTTTCATGGCTGTGCTATCACCATTGCTAACCTCCAGGGACGTAACCATGTCCTTGATCCACACGATACAACTGTAAATCACTGTAGGAGCACTTACGCTGCCAAGATCTGAAAGCAATGAGACATTTATATTTTGCTCTATCCTATTGTATCAGCTAGATTTGCTCTGGAGTTTTTTTTTTTTTTTAATTTCTTAGATCACTTCATTATTGCAGTATGTACATTTAACTCAAAAATAATGCTCTGGAATTAGTGTCAAGAGAATTAACTGCACTTTCAAGAGAAGAACATTAACACACAGCAAGAAATCTAACATGGGAATTGATAAAAATTGGAAGTTGGAAAGCAAAGAAGGGGAGGCTTAATTAGCTTGTGAGGTTTTTAAAAAATTTGTACAAAATTAAAGATATTCTTTAAGAGTTTATCATTGGCTATGAAGTCTTTCAGGAGCTTAAGAGTTTGACCCAATTTTTATCATTACTTTATCGTTACTCCTGCAGTGTTGAACATAGGTAAGCCTGGAAGCTGAAGACAAAAGTTTCCAAGGCATTGACCCAATTTCAAAAATACCAGAATCTCTTCCTTTTTTTTTTTTTGCAAAAATATGCAGGGCTTTAAAGCCAAATTCTTGATTTAGGACAGATGTTGATATACTTCTGACTATGCTTCTGAAGTTGGGCTATGCTCCACTGCATACCTGAGCCTGCTTGGTATGAAAAAGGATCTGACACTTAAAATCAGAAAGATGAGTCTAAAGGGCTGCTTTCCCCAAATTCAACAGACATTAAAGGAAATTTAACTGGAGGCTGCAGATGAAAGGACAAATTTGTTTAGTCGCTCTCTCCTGGGAAATTACTTGAGTCTTCCAGGAACACTAAACCTCTAGGCAGGAGCTTGCTGTGTCTCTGGACGTTCAGCAAATCAGCTTTTCATAATTTTATGTTGTGCCTAAGATGATAAATATCAGAAAATAGTGTTCATGAGAACATGCCGCTTTCCTGGAGCACATGGGTAACAGAGCTTTTGACCCGGGCATTAAACATCAGCCAGTGGGGTGAAGAACAGGGAAATCCTTCAAGCCTCATGAAGCCCTTGAAACCAATAGCATTTTCTTTCTTATTTTGTGTACTTGCAAAAAGAAAAAAAAAATTTAACCAACTGTACAGCAGTTAGGTTCAGTCAGATAATAGTTCTGAAATTCAGACAGAGGCCATGAATTCTTGCTTGCAATAAGTCTTGAAGTCCTATTTCCATACTAGGCTTGGGTCTCCCAATGTAGCACAGACCAGCCTGAGGAACAGCTTGACCTTCAGCAATTGCTGGTGGCTCAGTACAGCAGCCATGGGTCCATCTTGGTCTATACTCTGCAGAGTTAGCTTGTTCTAGGTCAGGCTCTGATAAAGCAAAGCGTTAGATATTGAAAGCCTTTTTTCTTTGCTCACTTTCAAAACCGGGTGCACACATTTCTAATTTAAGGCTCTGGTGATGCAGTCCTGTGCAGAAACCGCTTAAGGGTGTTTCCCTTTTTAACTGGGGATCCTACAGCCTTTCAATACAGAGTGAAGAGACCACAGTGATCCCAAAGCCCATGGCACCAGCCCAGCAATTACCAGTGATGTCCAGCTACTATTTGATCGTAGCAAAATGTTTTCTCAGTTACTGTCATGCTTATGTTGCTCTGTTTTCTATCCTAAGTGAATTGTTCATAGTTAGGTTAATTAAGTGCCTGGGCACAGCGAGCTCCTTAGTTAATTCCCTGCATGCTGAGGAATATTTATCACTGGATAGCATGTGTTGAAATTTTCCAAGTATTCTTTTACAGCAGAGATTTTACATACTCTTCCTCTTTTTCTGATTCTCCAGGCGTCTTTCTTAAAATTGCACTTCTAGCTATGGAAGGCTAGTTTCTTTGGTATTGCTGATACTTCTGTAAGGTTATCACTTTTCTCTCACTTTAACTAGTGCTTTCACATTTTGCTTTGCTCCTCTCTCTTTCCTGAATCTCATTTAGTAACATCCACTTTTTTTCCTCTGAACTTTCTCATTCCTCTCCTTCGTGCATGGAAACAATAGCTAACCTCACTGCCTCTTTGTTTCTTCTTAAGAGTAACCACACTATGCGTGGGTTAGGGTTTTTTGTTTCCAGTTGTAAAAACACTGCAAGCAGAGACCAGAGTGATGTCAGCCTCACATTTACACAAAGAGGGAAAACCCCAGCCAACGTGGCAATTAGAGAGTCAGCGAGCTGATTGATTAATGCCCAATACAAGAGCTGCACAGAAATGTTTGCACTGGCTGTTTACCATTAATTATTCATCCTGCCCAAGCAAACCTTATCTTTGGCCTAACATCCCAAGATATAAGGAAGCTACAGAATCTCCTGTGGGCAGAGGAGATGGGGAAAGGTCAAGAACGAGCTAGCACCTCATGTTTTACTGTCTCCCGCTGCTGCAGAAGATCTCGACAGGGTCAAATTGCCATTTTGCTTCTGCACTCTCAAGACATTCTATTCCAGGGAAAGATTTATTAGCTGAGTAAACATTTTACATGCACCTCCTCTGGCAGCAGTAATCACAAGTGGACTTGGCTGAAATTTTTTTTTTTCTCCTCACTGTTAAGAGAAGGCACTAGGCCAGAGCGTCCCTGTAAGCATACAGAAGTTTGAGTGTCACACAGAAGAAAGTTAGTAGCCACGTTGGAGGGGCCGGGAGAAGAAAGCAGAAGTGGCAGACTAGTCATCTAATTAATAATAAAGAAATAGTTTGGGTCTAATCCTTAAGAAAGAGATGTTTAATATGTGTGTTGTCGTTTTGCTCCACGCATTTTGTTTCCTTCCTTCTCCTCATAGAAGAGGTCACTGTCCATCTGCTGACCTCTCTGCTCTCAGCTCCAGCAGAACTGCTTTAATATATGACTGCAGCTGACTGTGTAATATATAAATAAGATACACATAATCACTGCTTCCCCTTGCCCTCAGCTACTCCCTTATGTAACTCCCATCTGTCCCCAGCATGCCTGCTGTGCACATCTGTTTCCAGCCAGTCACTTCTCTGCACACATTCTGCCAATTCACCTGAAAGCTGCAGATTGCAGATCAAGTGGTTAAGTGAAACAGCTGTGCATCCAACTAATAAAGGCTATATGAGTATGAAGTGGGATCCAGCAGAGAGCCCGCAAAAGAGGAACACTTTTGGGGGACAGTGAAGAAAATTAAACTGCATCTCCCTTCAGATTAACAGGAGCTCTTAGCTCTTTGGAAATCTCCTGTGATCTCTGGTACAGATTCCTCCTGGGTGTGCCCCAGGCTGATGCTATCTCACAACTTTTCGGGTATTATATTATTTTAACAATCAGGATTAGTACCTGTGACCTTATCTCTGCTCCTGCTTAGTAAGAGTTATAAATAAAGTTTAAAATAGGCCAACCCTGCAAATGGATTAGATGGAACCATCATTGACTAACTTTCCCAGGGGAGATTTGTGAAGCTCATCACACCTAAATTAAATTATATCTTGAGCACCTTTCCTTTGAGCTTTGTCATTTTCTTCCGAGAGGCTATATAAATTGCTTTTTTGCTTTATTTGATGTGGCAAGAAGCCAGGACTGAAATCTGTCAGTCTCCAAATCTTCAGCAGTGGTGATAGGTCAAAGCAATCTAACATGAAGGTTATAATTACATGTGGGTTAGAACGGTTGAAGAAAATAATATGTTTGCCTGAATCAACACCTAAGTACATCCTAACACAGAAACTCGGTGTTCTCAAGACTGTCTTTGATTCACTGAGGCACAAGAAGTCCTGCAAACTTTGTTGATTATCTTAATCCTTGATATCTCTTGAGTGACGTGGAAGGTAAATTAAGCTTATGGTGTAAAGCGCTCTAAAGAGCATTTAAAATTTGATACTAATGTTGTTAATAAAATAGTTGAGATAAGCCACAGTGATACTGGCTGAGAGTGAACTGTGTAGTCAAACCATGCAAGGGAAGAATTTGGATTCATTTAGGGAAAAAACGCACATCAACAACATAATTTGGCTTGCACTAGCCCAGATATGCAGAAAAGGTGCTGGCTGGTGGTTTCTGTTATGGCCAGAGCTCCTACACCCCAAGCCGGCGCGTCAGACCAATCGCTCCCACGCTGCAGGTCATTAGCCAGGGCCTGCCTGGTGGTGGGGAGCATTGGGTTGAGCCTCCTCAGAGGGAGCACGGGCCCTGCCATGGCCCATCGGCGGCCCGCTGAGATGTAAGATGCGCTTTGGCAAAGCACAGCTGTGTGAGCGTGGCTCGTTTCTACAGGGCTAACAGTGGTTACCCTGGGAGCAAGCTTATAGGCTTTTACTCTTCTCTGGGAGGAAGGGTGTTTGTTAAGAGGCAGACAGTGAGCAGCTCAAGGATTGAAGAGGAAAAGCATTACCAAGAAAGACACAAAACCCTAACGAAGGGGCAGGGGGCGAAGCAGTGAGTTGGAAGATGGCAACTTGGAAACATCAAGGGTCAATACCTTTGAGGGAGCACTGGACACTGAGCCTTCCCCCTTGACTGGCAATTGCCCTGACATCAAAGACTCATCATGCATCTTACTGGGAGTGTTGAGTGTATTAGTGCTTAGCTTGGTAGCCCCTACCCACCTAAATCTGTGACATGAGTATCCCAGCATAGCCTACGGAAAACACTTAACATGCAATTAAAGGTCACTCGCTGGGGTGGGTGAACAGTTATTCTAATTGTAGTAGTATAAGCTGGAGAGTATTTGCCTCTGGAAATCAAACAATTGTCTTTTTAATGCAAAAAGACTTTGATGAATTGGTTAGGATATAAAAAGAAACTGAAATTTCTTTCGAAATATATATATATATTTATACATATGTGCTCACATATATATCTGTATATATGACTCCAGGATGAATTTGACACGCAAAGGAGATTGGGGTCTTAACTTCTGAGCTGAAAGAGTTTAGAGTAATGTAAGTGCAAATCATTTCTGATATCTGAGTATTTTTACTAATAATACTTAGCAGTTGTAGCATGGCTTATGTCTTTTAATGCACTAAAAATACTACTACTCTCCATAGCAGCTGTGAAGTATGTAGGCATTATTGCCCTATTGTTTTTTAATAATAATGGACTTCTCTTGGCTTTTTTATAGTTCTCTTTGTTGGCAAGAAATGAACAAGATTTATTAAACAATGACCAGATTCCAGGGCCATTAAAAACACTGAAAAGGTGAGTACTGACTGGCTGAGCTTTGGATCAGACCGCAACATTTTCTTGGAGACAATCTCTGCGGTAATTCAGTGCCATTTATGTTATATTCCTTTCTAGTCGATGGTTCTTTTTGGCTTTGATTCAGTAAAGTAGCCATTCGGGTCCAGAGCTCAGGGGAAATCTGGCTGCTGCGGATGCGCGAACGCAGGGCACTGGGCCGGGCTGCCCGAGCCTCCGGCCCCGGCAGCCACACATGCCGTCACGTGCAGCGTAAGGACTGGAGATCGGCTACAGCCGCTCTTCCCCCTCTTTATCCCAGCTCCTGGCCGAGGCTTTGCTTCCCACAGTGGGAGAGGGTTGCTGAAGCCGGGAAGCTGCACCAGCGGCGTGCTTCTACCCTTCGCACTCGTCCCGCTTGCAGCCCCGGTCCCATAGCTGTATGTGCTATATATCCTGGCTGCTTTGCAATACCTTACAAGCATTAGCAGAGCATCAGTCTATGCAAGTCGTCTCTTAGGATGGTAGCAGCATGGATGCCCTATTCATTTGAAGGCGATGGCATTAAAAGACTGGCTGCCTGCCGCTGAGCTTCATAATTTGCGTGAGGTTGATGGGCAACTCTGGCCAGTTTTGAAGCATCGCTTTAAATTTTGAGGCTTGCATTCCTTTCAGGTTGCTCCTGAACCTCCCTTGGCAATTTTTTTCCAAGGCTGGCTGCTGACTGGAAGGAGTGGGAGGAGATTTTCTTCTGGTCTCTCTTAATTTTTAATTAATTGATGAAGTTGTTTTTTTCCCCTGGCTTGGGTTCTTTCTGACTTTAGCGCCTCTGTCTCATTAATTGCAGCCAGTTAGCACAGCGGAGATGCCGCCAAGTGTCAGCTGGTATGTGCTTTCTGGCTCCTTTGTAGGCATAATAAGAGAGCGTTCACTGAATATCACGTCGTTTGGACAGACTCCTCCTTGTTATTTCCTCTGCCGGCGCAGGAACAGTTCCCGGCCCTATGCACTTCGCCTTCCGCAGGGGGGAAAGGTGGGGGGCGGGAGGCGCGCTCTTGGTGCTGAAGAAAAATGTGGCTTCAGGTACGGGGCTGGGAGGGCGCCCTTGTAGCCTGATGGCAGCGCGTTCCCGTGGCCGTCCGGCGCCCGCTCCCCGCGGCCCTGCCCCGGCGGCAGCCGGGATGTTTCGGGGCGCTCGCTGCTCGGCACTGGCCGCCGTGACGGGAGCTGGGCACGGCCCTGGGGTGTCGAGGGGCAGAAGGAGCTCGCCCTCGCCGGAGGAACGAGAAACCCTGGCTGCAACCTGACGGCCGCTTCTCCTTTTGCGTTCGTCGAATTAGTCGGTGGCTGTTGGCTGTTTTTTTTATCCCCCCCCCCCCCTTTTTCCTTTTCCTAGTTCGGAAGCGGCGCCGTCTGTAAGGGCCGAAGTTAGGGTTCAGCCCCGCTGAGCCCCGCTCGCCCGCTACCTTCTCTCCGTGAGCAAAGGGAGCAGATGGAAAACTCTGCGAAGGGCACAGAGCTCTGTGCGCCCTGCTGTCCGTGAGGAGGCGCTTGGGTGTTCTCGCCTGCGGCTCGCATCGCACTGACCTGGATTGGGCCGGGGCCTTCAGGAAGAGAAGACGCCACATTGCTAGGCCCCCTGCACGCCGGTAGTTTGTCTTGGTGCGTTCTCGGCGTTACTGATGGGAGAGGGAGATGAATGCTTAATTAATGGAATTAAACATCTTTTAAAAAAGGTTAAGGTGTCTTTGAACTCCTACAAAAAAACCATCTTCTCCTTTGCCTCCCCCAACCGGGAAGGCTCACCAGGAAACCCAAGGTTGGGTTCGTGTTCAAACCCTGCTTTTGCGCGCCGACTCTGCGGCCGGCTTCACTCCCTGAGTTGCCCGTTGTCCTACACCACTTAGTCAGCCGGAGCGGTGCAGATAATCTTACAGCACCCAAGCGCTTTTCGGCGGGGTGGGGGGATGCAGGAGCGCTCGGTCTTCGCTGAGCAGGCGCAGCAACGCGGCGGGGCTGACGCCGCTGCCGGGAGCGCCTGCAGTCTGCAATACTGCGGGGAATAACCCCAGAACTGGTTTCAAGCGCAGCGCCGAGACGCCTGACCTTTTCCAGGGCTGCAAGATCGGGCTGCGGGGTGGCGAGCTCCCGGCGTGCAGCTCTCTGCCTGCCTAGCGGCCCGTGCGGCGCCTCCGGCCTGTGAGCCAGACCCTGGCGGGGGGGCACGCCGGCGCGTCTGCCCCTCGCGCACCTCGAAGAGCACGCGGCTGTTAGCCATTTCCACTTGCAGCGAAGCAGCGCCTCTGCTCTCTCTTTAAGAGACCTCTTCGGGGCGCGCTAGGGGCTCGGGGGGGGGTATCTCATTCCCTCCTGGCGGGACGTCCTGTGAGCCCAGCAGCGAGGAGCCGCGCGCGCTTCTGCCCCTCGACTCCCTTCTCCTCCTGCGAGCCCTCTCTCGGGCCAGCAGCCGTTGCCTGCGCTGGACACGGCCAGCCGGGAGAGACTTTGCAGGAGAAAGCTCAGACACTCATAAATGTGCGGGAGTTTTATTTGGAACCGTGTTTTTTTGCTCGCCCACTGAAAAAAAAAAAACAAAAAACCAATTAAACCCAATCAGTGCAGCTCCCCCGAAACGGAACAAAGCAGCGCTGCTGGGCTGCAGAGCGCGAGCAGTAACGGGCACCTCGTTTGTTGTGTGCAGCCCTGAGAAAAGCCTTTTAGCCTGATTCTGTGCTCATTAACACCTTTACAAAATGAGAGTTATAGCCACAAACTTAGCTAGACGGGGGACGCCGGAATTAATCCCTTTTGTGCCTAACGTTTAAGTTAACGCAGCATCCTGGGCAATACTTGGTCGCACCAAGAGAGCTGCAAGCAGGCTTGTCTCCTGCAAGCAGCAGAGCTGCGCTCATTTACAGCGACCGGTCCTCCTCTCAGACACCGGTCGGGAAGGCAGCATCCTTTGGGACAGGCGATTATCTCAGGATCGTTGCAGCCGTATGTGGTTTTTTTTTTTTTTTTTGCCATTAGTAAATAACACTGTTTAGTAAGTAAAGCGGTTTCTGATTCACATCCGTCAGCATGAGAGCACAGAAGAGAGCGAAAGTCCTATTTTCTTCTTTAACGGAAGTTGCTAACAAGGTGTCCCTGTTGCGTGAGGACTGCTCTCGCCCTGCAAGTCTCTCGGGGCTGAGAGAGCGATACTTTAATCTCGTCTTCCCTGCCCCCTCGACGGTTGGGCGGTGACTGCCTTTCCCATGGAATAATTATGCGGAACAATTTAAATGAGCCGCAAAATGAAAGGGCCGAGGAGCAAATACAATACGCAGGCTTCTGTGTTGATAGGGTTGCCTTAATACTAGTAAATTGCTGGTTCTGGTTTTAAAGCAGGGCCTATTCAAGGCAGAATACTTGACCCCTTTATCCCTACCCACAGGCTTAAGTAGTCTGAAATTAAAGGTGTTTGAATTATATCCAGCTGGTCCTTTTTAGCAAGCTCTGTGAACCTGCCGTGAATTCGTTTCAGTGCCTCATGCTGACCCCTGCAGAAGACTAATCCTGAGTCACTTGCCTGCTAAGCAAAGCCAAATCAATGGGGCAGAGTTATCAGACGGCCAAAGCCATAGCGGTGCCCTTCCTCTCCCTCCCTGCTTGGCGTGATCTGTGGGCAATACAATGATGATTAATTAAAACACCCTAACCCTTTCAATTAAAGATTCCAAAGCACTTGCTAAGCATTAATTAAGTGCAGTAATACTATATGAGAAAGATAACATATTTTCATCCCCAATTTCCAGACAAGAAAAACTCAATGAAAAACCTGATTTAAAAGCCAGTGATAAAATCCTAGTTCCTTTCAAATCAATGGCAAAATGCCCACTGCTTTCGGTAGGACAAGGTTTTTCTTCAAGGGCCTCCTGTCCCCAGTAACACTGACAAAGAAACTTACAGTTCAAAATGTGAAATAGAAGGAATTTTTTTGTATTGTCCTCAGACTTGCTTCAATGTTTTGAATAATTTTCCAATAACTTGTGACAAGGCACATGCAATTACTGTGCCAGTTTAATTTAGAGTAGGTATTTACCAATCAGATTATATCTGACATAGTTCTTGAAGGGATGGAAGTTATCTTAAAAAAAATCATTATGTGCATCAGTAATATTCCAAAAATCAATGTTGTTTAGCAAGCCACACTGACCTTCGTAGATATTGAGATTTTTTTAATTACATCTCAGAAACAAGATTCAAACCTTTCATTATACCTTTAGAATTTCCTTAAAATAAATAAATAAACAGCACCAAAGAATCTCTTATTGATTCAAAAATATCTTGAGTCTCACAATAATGGTCTTTAAATTCAAACAAATAAAAATGAAAAAAACTTCTTCTATTATTTTCTGCAGCAGGGGGAAGTTAAGCTTTGACATATATTTTGCAAATGCTTTATTAATGTTACCTTTACTAGCTTTTTTTTGTTTCTGCTTTCAATGCGCCAACAGTAAAATCTACCTTTAAGTTTCTGAGGCCTCTGCAGAGATGGTTAAATGTGACTATTCTGGCACCTGGAACTATTCAGCGAGTAACGCTGCTGTGTTAGCGCTGGCGCTGACATCTGTTGCTCATGAATCACTGCTCGTAGTTAGAATGCATAACTGAGGATTTGTTTAAATAAAAAAAGCTATTAGCATTGGGATAAGCAAACATAAAAAGGTTTCATTACCACTAGGAAGAAGGATAGTTCACGTTCTGAAACTTGCTTTAAGCTCCTGCAAAAGCCTGTGCTGGGTTCCCCGAGTCCCCGAGACATAAGCAAGTTCACGAGCCTTTGGAGGAGGCAGGCCAGGGAAAATAATAAATGTATCCATGGAAATTTGGTCAGCTTGTGGGTTTCCTTTTTGTTTTTCAGGACCAAACTGGCCGGCTCAGATGACTATCTCAGTGTAACAGGGCAGCCGAGCAAAGTCCATCCCCAGCCTCCCTCCACCTCTCTTCCAGCCCCGTTGACAGGACCTCTCTGCTCATGCGCTGGGTGCTGTGTTCGGTGGCACTGCGAAAAGAAAAGAGACGCTCCGGCAGAAGGACTATGTCATGCGTACGTCATGGATGAAGGCAAGTGGGTAGACACCGAGGGCAAGTGGTTAAGGTCACAGTAGGAAGATGATGGTGATGGTTACTAAGCAGTAAAGCCAAAGAGAATTTTTTTTTCCCCACTGAATACTGCATCTATGGAAAAAACCAGAGGAGTTTTTATGGAAGAAACAGAGGGAGACATTGAAAATATTCACAAATTCAGTGTGCACTTGGCAAGCAGTTGGGGATGAAGAAAAGTGGGAATTTTTCACTAAAAAATTTACTTTTTGTTTCAAAATGGCTTTTTTCCATTTAAATATTGACTTTAAATGAGGGCTTTGATATTGGCTTTAAAACAGTGTGAGCAGGTTAAATACAAATAATTTTATGGCAGCAAAAAATTATTTATCTGGTGAGGGTCTTCTTTTCTTCTCACTTTCTCTCCCCTTCTTCTCTGCAGTTTCCTCAGTTTGTCCCGAACTGATTTTGATCCCTCCATGCTTTTAGGTTAGCAGAAGACCAACCGAGCAGTGCCTGGAAATGATGTGCCATAGGTAAGGAGGGCAGGATGGGCAGAGACTGCAGTAGGTGAGAGCACAGAAAAGCAGGGAAGGCAGGGAAGCCCATCACTGAAGAAAGCGAGTGAAAAGGGTTTGCTTTTTTTCCCTTTTCATCAACACGAATGTTGACCAGCAAGTGGAGGAAGAGCAATACGAGGTAGGAGGAATGGAGCTGCTGCTCCAGGGGTGCAGGTTAATTAGAGAATTAAAGGGCAGTGAGGTGTCGTAAGAGTGGAGCTTCATCAATACATAAGTTTTAATGCTTCTCTCTTTCTCCTACAATGCCAGACGTTTCCCAGGGTTGCAGTCGCTTGACTGGGAAGTTTGTGTGCCGGTGGAGATCTAGGGTATGGCGAAGAGCAGGGACAGACAAAATGGGGTCCCAGCACTCCTCCTCGCATGCGTACGGTAAATACACCTCTAGACAGAAATCCCAAGCTGTTGATTCAGTTTTATTTAATTGCTTTTGTGACTGGAGGATTTCATGTCAGCCTACTCCCTGATGTGCCAGCCAGCCTACGACAGGGCCTGGTAGATCCTTTCCTGGCTGAAAAATGGCCGTATGTGTCCAGCCATCGTGACAGGACCCAAGGCTTTGGATAGAGAGAGATGTATCTCGCCCTGCAGCCAGGCCTTTGCCACACTGGGCTGGGTTAGGGTTTGCTGTTTTTCTCCCAAGCCTAATCAAGCTCTAAGCTGGAGTGGAGATGTCACATCTCCTTAAATCTTCGGCCCGCAGCCGCTGGCTGGGCTGTCACCTCACCACTCATAACCGGGAGCTTGACTCTTCGCTGACACCCCTGGTACTTGTGCGGGGCTCTCGCCATGCCCGTCTGCTAACATGGCACAGTGCCTGCTCGCTCAGCAGAGTGCCAATTTAATTAGGGGCCTAAACGCCATCCCAGCACAGGCTTAGACTGGCAGGCAGAATATGCTACAAGTAATATCCCTTTTGTAATCAGACATGGCCTTCATGACCCAGCACCTTTCCACCTAGTTGCACCCACTCACAAGTAGAGAAAACGTGATCCCGGTGCACCACTCATGCCTGCTGGAAGAAGCTTCCTGCAAACACCAGGAGTCTTTGTGACACTACCTATGACGTCAGAACGTGAGGCACCCAACATGATATCTTAATTAAACTTGTAAGGTCGATTTCTGCCAAATTTAGGATATGCCATTAGCCTCATTTGTACCCACAAGTACCTGTTTTGCATTATGTAAGTAAGTTGGTGATTTACACATATACAGGGCCAGTTACTTGCCTAAATTTAAAAGCCAAAGTTGTATATGCCCTTACAGTACATACCCTGTCTCGAAGAAATTGTCCTAGCCTGTATTTTGACAGCTTGTTCGTTATTAATATAAATATCATCTTTTGTATCTGATCAAAACATTTTACTTCAAGACTAATGTTTTCATTTTGACTGTAAAAGTACAGGATTTTTTCCTGTATTTCAGGAGAGAGAATGTTATGGAAAGCATGTCTGCTTCTTCCAGAAAGCTTATGAATTTTATCAAAAAAAAAAAAAAGACAAAAGAATAGCCACATGCAATGTTTGAAATAAGTCGTTCTGGGACACAGGTGCTGGTTTTCATATCTTCACACTCACTTACTCCTCCGTGAAACAAGATTACTATCTGGACTAAAATTGTTCATGGTGGAATACTTAGGGATAGCTCTGGGGACACAGCAGAAGGAGAAATCATGTCATAGTCACAGAATCACAAAACCGCTGAGGTTGAAAGAACCTCTGGAGATCATCTAGTCCAACCTCCCCGGTCAAAGCAGGGTCAATCAGAGGTTGCCCAGGGCTGTGTCCGGTTGGATTTTGAATATATCCAAAGTTGGAGATGCCAAACCTCTCTAGGCAACCTGTGCCAGTGTTTGATCACCCTCACAGTAAAATCTCTTTTATATGCTTAAGCAGAATTTCCTGTATTTCCTTTTGTGCCCATTGCCTCTCATCCTGTCACTGGACAGCACTGAGAAGAGTCCGGCTCTGTCTTCTTTACACTCTCCCGTAAGGTATTTATACACGTTGATCAGCTCCCCGCTCAGTCTTCTCTTCTCCAGGCTGAACAGTCCCAGCTCTTGCAGCCTCTCCTCCTCTGAGAGATGCTTCAGTCCCTTCATCATCTTAGTAGCCCTTCGCCAAACTCACTCCAGGAGCTCCATGTCTTTCTCATACTGGGGATCCCAGCACTGGACACAGTACTCCAGGTGAGGCCGCATGAGGGCTGAGTAGACGGGGAGGATCACCTCCCCTGGTGTGCTGGCGATGCTCTTCCTAATGCAGCCTAGAATACCAATGGCTGCCTTTGCCATGAGGGCACATTACTGGCTCATGGTCGGCTTGTTGTCCACGAGGACTCCCAGGTCCTTCTCTGCAGAGTTGCTCTCCAGATGGTCAGCACCCAGCCTGTACTCATGCATGGGGTTATTCCTTGCAAGGTATAAGACCAGGACTTTGCACTTGCCTTTGTTGAACTTCAGGAGGTTCCTCTCTGCCCACCTCTCTAGCCTGTCAAGATCCCTCTGAATGGCAGCAAAGCCCTCGTGGATCAGAGAGATCAGATCCTCCTCCCAGTTTTGTATCATCAGCAAACTTGCTGAGGGTGCACTCTGCCCCTTAATCCCAGTAATTAATGAAGATACGAAACATTATTGGCTCCAGTATTGGCCCCTGGGGCACACCACTAGTGACTGGACTCCAGCTGGACTTTTTGCTGCTGATCACAGCCCTATAAGCCCTACAGTTCAGCCAGTTTTCAGTCCACCTCACTAGCCACTTGTCTAGCCTGTACTTCAAGTTTAGTCTCCTGCTAGGCT
The DNA here is from genome assembly GCF_040807025.1 of Struthio camelus. Classification (NCBI taxonomy): domain Eukaryota; kingdom Metazoa; phylum Chordata; class Aves; order Struthioniformes; family Struthionidae; genus Struthio; species Struthio camelus. Next base: position 134,368,571 of record NC_090944.1, read on the forward strand.
AGCTAGAGATGCCACCTGCTGAGGAAAAAGGCAGCATAAGACACAGGAACAGAAGCTCCTGAGAGACTTCACAACTGCATTTCCAAACAGAAATGGTAGCTTTCTAACAAAAGACTCAACAAACAAACAGACACCAGAATCTACTTTTTCAGTGGGGGAAGGCACCACATGTCCATAGATGTCTTTATTATTCGTATTAACACTTCTGGCTTGAATTATTCTTATATATATCGTAATATTAATATTATAGAGAGAGATAAACCTGTTATACAGCTGGATGTTTTGATCCTTATAAATGCCTGTGATTATTCTTTGACTCTCTAGCATGTCCAGCCTCAGTCCATCTGGCTTCTCAGCAACGTCAAAGCTACTCCAGCTTTGGTCTGGTTTTCTGTGAGCATTTTTCCTTTCTTTCAGTTGAAACAGTGTCATAAAAAATGTATTGTGCATGCCAGGGTATTGTCCTCTGCTGCTGTTACAGATGGTGAAGACACCCTCCTGATTCTAGGTGGTGGGGGGAACACTCTTCCTTCCTTTTAGATAAAATATCTTCCTCCTCTGAGACAAAAAGAGGGAAGCGGGAAACATTTCACTTTCTACTACAATCAGGCAAATGCAGGCAGCAGATTAAAGAACCTGAAGACTGATTTTCAGGATCTATTGTCCGGGCATGCTGGTGCACATCTTTTAGTATAATGCCAGAGGAAGGCATTATCACAAAATGTGCACAGCATTCCTGTTTCAAACATACATTTGAAGTCAGTTGACCGGGTGAGCACACAGCTGAATTCAATGAGACTCTTACTGTTCATAACTGTTTTCTAGAGCTGTGTAAGTTCATTTCTTCACCTTTTAAGCTTTACCTACCACTTTTGTGTCTAGATGTACTGGAAAACAACTTTAAAACACTTTTTCACACACTACTAAGGTGAATGGCTTGGTTGTAAGAGTTAGCTTGGAGCAGGAAACCAGGGTTTTACTCACGAGCTCTAATAGCCCGCAGCCTGCTGTGCCATGGAGTGGAGGGCAAGCAGCCGGGCAACACAGCGCCGCCTCTGCTAGGTATCCCAGCCCCCATAGGATAGCAGAAGAGTAACACCAGCGTAACACAGTGGCAGATAAGACACCTAAGAACCAAGAATGTAAGTCCTTATGAGAAACAACTTATCTTGGGAGAATGAGGCTTTGAGATCCTTAACCAGAAAACACTGTAGACATTAATTTTTATGTTATGAACTTAACTTGGACCCTCAGGGCCGTGCCACCCTGAGGACCTCCCCAGAAGAAAGTGAGGACATGTCGTGTTTTCTTCTTTGTGCCAGTCACAAAAGCACATCGCTCAGATAGATAAGGCTCTGGTACTGCACAGAAGCTTTTCCTTTTGGATACCTTGAATGATGTTCAGTTTCATATCTCCTTTGCACTTCAGCTGTGCATTTACTGCTTAAAGAACTGGTTCATATTTTAGGGGGAGAAATTACCTCCCCGCCCCGCTGCCCTCAATCCTTTCCACACTATTTTGAAATCTTTCAAGGTCTGTTAAGCATTAAAATACTGAACTTTAGCTGGTTTCAGATAGATTAAAAACAATTTATCTACTTGTATAGGAATCTTTGCACTCCTGAGATTTTTGTATGGCATGGCTGGATGTGAATTTGTATTTCTTAGTGAATATATTTCCTTTTTTTTTTCCTAGCTACATTCACTTTTTTCCACATCTGAAATATTTTTGAAGTTACTTTGCTCTTCTTGAATCACTTCTGGTTTGACACACCAGGAGACTGAGATTTCCTCTCTCTGAAATGAGCAGGAAGAACATATGCAGCCACAGTATAAACCTTTCTGTCCTGTAAGATAATATGTTTCATGCCTCAGTGAGAGGCAGCATCCCTGGCTGGTGGGATTTTTCAATTCCTCCGAGCTGGCTTAACCCTATCCCATCAGAGCCAATGGCTGGTCTAACTCTGCTCTTATAGAAGGGGAAAAAAGTGGAGTTACAAGAGCAGAGTGCTCTGCATCCAAGCTAGCTAATGCCTCATGATTTAGATGCCTTATGGATTAGATACCTCATGCACTGAACACTGGTTGACTCATGTGGCAGAGTTTGCCTTGCAGGAGTTAACCATGGGGCTGTAGGATTCAGCCCTAGTTGTTAAGACCAAGACCACCACAAATCTGGCTCATCTTGCTCATCTTGAGTGAAGGGTAACTTTCCCAGGACTACTTACGAGAGCAAAGCTGGCACTACCTGTCCATTACGTGCACGTTTAAAGAGAATGGAGAAGACCTGTGTACATTATGCATGAATAATACATTAGTGTGATCACTTTCAGCTTTAGAAAAGATGAAATAAAAGCTACTGGAGGGTGAAAAGTTGCTTTTTAATCCTAGAAATGCTTTCAATTGTTTTCCAAGTGCCATATTCACTTTCATATCTGCTCTCTCCTTTGGCTTCAAAGAATCCAAACTGTCGACAAGAGGGGGAAAAAAATGTTCCTTAGCTGAGATCACAGACTGTAAAATTCAGCCCACAGTGAGGTGCTGAAGCTAAGTTTCACACCTCTGAGACCCAGGGTTCGAACTGGAAAGCGTGACACAGCCATCGCTCTGTGGGCACAGCGAGCTTTGTTATGAAGCAGAAATGCTTTCAGGTAAATTGATGTTTCTTCCTCCTGCTGGGCTTGGGGACCAGGATCAATTAGACCTGCATGGTGGCTTGCAGCTCTGTAAGCAGCTTGGTAACTGGGGGCAGGGAAACATACGGGAAATACCAAAATACCTGCCATAGGACCCCACAGTCACCAGGCCCAAGCAAAGGCTTTTGCTAAAGACCTTCTCATGAAGCAACAGCAGGAAAATGAGAGGCGTCGGCTTCCACCTTTAACTCCCAGCCCATGAGCGGTTCAGCAGCTGCCATATCACAAGGGCCATGTGCTGAAGGCCCTGTTGGACTACGGCTGCTCCAGCCTGGCTGCGTGACATGGCAGAGCCCTGGTTAGGTTAAAGGCCACTTTTTGGCAAATGTGTTTTCTAGTAATCATTTCCACGGAGGCTCTCACTCTGTCTCAAAGTGCTGGCCCAAACCAGGTGTGCCAAGAGGGCTCAACTGGACGCTTCTTTTTGCTTTTCCAAGCAGGTAAGCTGGGGGCGGACAAGCACCGTTCAGCAGTTCCTGCACAGTGAGGCCAGTGCTCTTTGCTTCTCACCTGCAATGACGCCACCGGCCAAGCCGCCGTGCTCAGCTGCCGCTTTGCTTTCCTGCGCCCATATTGCCTGGCTGCCACCGTAGCCCAGGGTGAAAGCTCTGGCCAAATAATAATCTGTGGCTGCCTCTGCCAAGCAAACTCTGTTCTGCAACTCTGAACAGACGCCAGCACCTCCAGGACACCTGCCTCGTTCTTCTTTCAGTGCTTTGATTCCTTGTGCTTGCGCTGCCTATTGGGCTGCTCAAGTTATACCAAAACACTGCCAGTGCCGACAGTCTGGACTTGCATGTAATTCAGAAACAGGTTTGTACGTCCATCTGCTGACCCATTTTTTTTCTCCATCCTCATAATTAGCTAGACGGGCCTAGTTTCACTGCATGTTTAACACAAAATGTTTTTCAGTCAAGTCTATTATTTTCCAGAAAGAGAGCATGTGTGTGAGCTGACATGTAGATGTAAAGGTGTGCAGCAGGGAAAGTTAATGTCTCTGCACAGATGGCGAGAAACACCCTACCATTCAGCCATGCAGAAGATATACTTGATTACGGTTGAAAGCAGTTTCTTTTTATGATTACTGGTGTCCCTGCTGTAAAAGCGCACAGAGACACAGACTGGAAAGACTCTCCTGAGAAAGGTGGTGTGTTAATCCCTTGTGTGTCTCGTGCACGTGTGCACACACACACACACGCACACACACACGCACAGATGTGCAAAGAGAGGAGGTTGGCCTGGCGAGATCAGAGGTGACTCAGCAGCTATTGTCATCTAATAGAAGATTTGGCTCTTAGAAGTCGCCGTGGAGGTGGGGAATTGTCATAATAATAAAACCCATCCTAGATCCACGATGTCAAAGTACTCGGCAGTGATTTGTGACTCAGACGGTAAGCTCTCTGCAGCTGGGATGATACTTTGTTTTGTATTAAGGAAAGTATCACATAATAGAGTCCTGCTCCTCAGGACTTAGAAATATGGAGACAATACAAATGCAACTAATAATGAGTAATTAGCAATCCCTGTGAGAAAAGCTGTTGCTGTTTTACAGTCCCATAATGAGGAAAGGAAGTGTTAAATGAGTTATTCCAAGCATGAGTGTGAAAAATTTTAAGGAGAGAAACCTAAAATCTTGGCCAAGGGTTCACTTTGCAAGCAGAAATCAGACCTGGTGCACAAAGAGTGGCATGGTTTGCCGCCCTCTCTGCCAGCTGTCCGTTACCTGCCATGGGCCTGTCTCACACTCCTGAGCAGCCTCTGCTGAGCGCACAGCACCCATGCTCATCTTTGACCGAAGGATGTTGAATCAGCTGCAGGTCTAATATATCATGCTTTTCTCCTCATTTAGCATTTTACCTGTGGTTTCTGGACATATTGCAATGGCCTCATCAGGTCCATCTGATGGTTTTCTCACCTGCCCTGCAGTGTAGGCCAGCCCCGAATTGCATCCCAACTCATCATGTGCAGAAATCAGCAGGTGAAGCATGGGGCAACTTGTTTTCCTTGGCCTGGTGTCAGAAAAAAATGCATGCAGATACTGGCTGCATTTCAGTGCCCGCTCACGAGCACGCTGCAATATTCCTCCCCCAGCAGGCGCAAGCGACCAGCTGAGCAGCTTCTGCCCTGGAGTGGCAGGTAGCGAAGCCTCGGGACGGACGGAGCAGGGCTCGGGGGTGTTGGCACTGGCGCCCAGCTCTGCTCCCCCAAAGAGGACAGCAGGGGAAGAGCCAAAGCTTCCTCGGGCGCTGGCCAGGGCTGCGGGATGAATTTGCCGACAGGAAAGCCTGAAAGCATTTCTCAGCTTCATTAAATGAACCCATTCAGCTTTCTCTGTGTATGGGCCTGGAAATCTGCCAACGAGAGATGCCAAATGCTTGGCAAATCACCATTAATCCGCGGCAGAAATAGATGTAGTGATAAGTTCAGATATGTCCCCCTCACGGAACTCATTACTCAGTTGTTTTACTCTCATGACAGCTAGTTTCTTTGCATTTACGAATTTTTCTACATGTAAATGCAGAGTTTTATAATAAGCTGTTGCAAAGAAGCTGGGTGGTACCTAATCAAGTCCTTACAGAAAGCTTATCTGTTAGCATCCCCCATATTTCAAATGTACAAACGGGGTTTGCACTAGGGAAGAGTTTCTGGCTATCTTGCAAAAGGCCCAGTCCTCAGTAATATAGATTTTTAGCAGCTACTATTTTATGAAGGATTTGGAAGGTAAATGTGTGGGAAGCTCATGACTAATAAAACAAGTATGGAGTATGCACATTCCTAGCATAATAACAAAATGTAAAAATCCAACCAAAAGTCTGGCTTCCTGTGTTTGAGCACTGTCAATAGGAGACACCTAAAGCAGCATACAGATGAGGGGAAGTAGACTTCTCTGGAGCAATCTCCCAGCCTCCTACTACATGTAGCTCAGGAAGCTTCATGGCATTTTGTAAAAAGCTGTATTTTTTGTAATTAAAATTATATGTAATTTGTATTTGAAACTGTAAACACTAAAACTAGTATTTTGTTAAAAAATGTTTTCTGGGCTTTTTTTTTTTTTTCTTCCATGAATTTGCCAAATAAAAGAGGAAAGTTCTGTGGACATACTCACAATATTCTTAATGAGATAGTAAAGTCTCATAAGATAATATTCTTAATGAGACTGTACCTATGTAAGCTAACAACCAGTTTTTTTCCCCAAGATTTAGTCCTGCCAATATTCGAGCTTGCACAGTAGCTTTTGATCACATAGGCAATTTAATAATTTTGTTTTTTCAAGCAGACCATAAAGTTTATTAAATGTGGAAGGAATGCACCCTTTCTCAGCGCTAGGACATGCCTTTGTCTGTAAACATTCAGCACCGTTCTCCAGTAGGCATCTATGCATTTCCATCCTTGTCAAACATCTGCCTCCTCAACACTTCTCTCTTTGACACAGTACGTCACAAACAGCTCTGCCTCCAGCCTAGTTTGTCCTACCTCTCTCTCTTGCTTCTCTTCAGTCACTGTAGCAACCTGTTCTGATCCTCCTTTTGCTCCCACGTATGTAACTCCATCCCACCAACACAACTCCACCGATTGCTAGAGATACTGGTGATGCTCCTTGCTGTATATCACCGTACAATAAGACCATGGACTTAAAGTGTATTGAACACTTCTTCTAAAGACTAATATGTTTACTGGCCTAGTGGTTTACCCATGCCTATCAAATCAGCTGTGGTGTTTGATTGTTTCTTTCTGGCTTTAGCATCCTCCTTCCTTTCTTGCTACTGTCCCAAGGGCCGCAGCCACTGGCCCTATGACGGCAGGTCAAGGAAGGCATCTGCAAGTGCCAGCCTTTGTGGTCAATTTTATTAGTCGAGGGCCGACTGCAGAGAAAGCTGAGTCTCTCTTGCTTGGTTTGACGTACCTCCCGCTCCTGAAGAACTTGGCTGTCGTGGGACAGCTTTGCTGTGAAGGAGAGAGGCTGGACTGGTGCATGAGAAGAGGGGAACCATGCAGAAGGAGGGGAGCCATGCACATGAGAGCAGGAGGGCACACGAATGTCTCTTCCCCTGCGTGGTACCCTGGTTACTACCGCAGACGGAACTGGGTCGCGCAAAGCACTTTCCTGCCTTCAAAAATACGAAAACGCTTGATAAAATCATGCTCCTTTCACCGGAGAGCTATTCTGCACTAACTCCTCAAATCCATCACATGGAAACATCTCAGCTCAACCGCTCCTTTGGTGTGTCTCTGAGGCCTCTCTGCCCATTGCCCATAAAACCTCTCCCTGAATGGCCTATCCAGCGCTGAAGCACAATTTGGCACGGTGTTTCGATAGACACAGGCCTTCCCAGATTTCTGGCTCAGACGAGGGAGTGAAGACGCACGGACATCGAATCGGTGACTCAAACTCAGGGCCTCAGTTCAGGAAACGCAACTGTTCCCAATGAGCCACCATGGCACCCCCTCCCCAGAAAGCCCATTTGTTTTAATATAGAACCAAAATGGTTCAGAAAAGTTAACATTTTTCTGAGAAAGCATACTGCTTTCTGGAGAAATTAGATCTTGCATAGAGACATGAGGAGCCACATAAAAATTGCCAACAGCTCTAGCATTTTTAAGAAGCTCACAGTATTTTTTTTCCCTCTCAAAAAGGAGTCCTTGCTGATGTTAGAGGGGAGACCATAATTTGATTATCTTCTAGTATTTTTCCTATCTTTCATTTCACACCTTTAAAGACTTAGGGGAATGTGGGTGAAGATGTTTGTTTGTTTGCTGTTATGTTTTGTTCTAGTGATTTAATTTAAGCAATAGTGCAACTCAAAATTAGTGTGAAAATGTCAGTGGTAGAGACGGTCCTGAAGGAAAAAAAAAAAAATCCTGTTCATGTTGCTAACTTTACTAGGGAATTTCCTTTTGTGTTCTGAGCCAATCTTCTTTATATTATGGCTCTGCTGCTAAACATTTAAGATCCTAGACCGAAAAGAACCAATTAAAAATCTTGGCAATTGCTGTGTGCCATTAAACTTCATTTTTGCTATAACATAGTTTGCTAATTTGCTATGATGTGTTTGATTTAGTAGTTCATTTAGCCACTGCCAGAGGCATTAGAGGAAAAGGTAAATTTTCAGCTTGTTGACTTGTTTAATAATTTGATTTAGTCCTTCCTCTTTGACAAGTTTACACCAATGGCATTAAGAGCTATAACACTGACTCAGTCAATACTTGCGTTTCCCATGCGCTAAGAAACGCTTCAGGCTATAACGGGGTCAGGCTTGTTTGTGACCGAGGCTTTCTGTTCAAACAAATGCTGCAGCAATATAACCACTTCCTCCAATTTTTTAGATGAATTCAGTGCTATCATTGTAAGCCACTGCGCAGAAACAGTTGTACGCGTTATGTTCCTATCAGTTACTTTATTTTCGTTATTAGGCTTTTGTATATACGCACTGCCTTAGAGTGAGTTGAAGAGGTGAGGCTTTAAAAGATAGTGTTCCTCAAGGATTACCTTTGGGAGTATGCACTTACTGTAAACAAGGCTTGGGGAGAAAAGGACCTTTCCTTAGAGAGGTTAAGTTAGGTGAATACAGCTGGAAATTGTCTCTTTACTTGAAAATAAAAACAAATTTGTTTCTAATCTTTTGGAATTTCCTTATGGCGAATATTAGAGTGATTGAATTAGGCAAGGAAAAAAATTCAGCACTCAAATATTTATGAATTTTAAATTTGCAGCTAGAAGTATTCGTGGTAAACATCTTTATTTCCAAAGAAGCGGTCACAAATTATTGCATATGTGCATTTATAACTGCTTTACAAAAGCCTAATGGTTTGTAGCTATTTTAAACCATGGTTAATCAGCAGTTACAAGTAAACTAGCCAAACAATAACCCAGACTAGGGAAAAAAGCAGCAAACCACTCTGGATTGGAGGGTAGTTTCACAAATCAGTGTGGGACGCAGGTGTGTCTTATATAACTATAAAGAAACCACTAGCATCATTTTATTATCTGCCCTGAGTGTTGTTACTGTATTATATTAATATTTAATGTCCTGTTTAGCCTATCATGTAGCTATGTATTCTATTATTTAGCTGTAATTAAACCATGAACAGTAGAAAAATGCAGAACGACAAATGCAGTGGGTTTGGTGTGGGGGAATACTAGGAGCAGGATCCAATTGAGGCCTCTAACTTGTGATTAGAAGAACTTTTTGGAGAAACACCTTGGTGTTTTGAAGCTGTGTAGAGGCAAGCTGTGCGCTTGCCTTACTCTAATGACGAAGGGATGTCCCTTTGATCAGTTGTATTTCTCCCTGTTGGCTACATAGGAAATTAAGGCACTGCTTCTGTACGCCAAAAGAGATTTTTCTCTACTGATGTGGTACTTCTCTACTGACGTGGGTCATCACTGGCCCTTCCACTGGCTGCTACAGCTGGCTAAAAACTATGAAATCAACTTTCAAGAACCAACGAATCATACTGTCTTGAAAGTTCAGCCTCGTTGGCCAGGTGCTCTGGGACGAGCCAGCCCAGGTCTGCGGCAGACACACCAGGGTTTGTCTGCTCTCTCTGCGAGCGATGCTTGCAGTTAGAGAAGATGCAGCACATTTCTTCAAGTAAAGCGTCGGGCATACGTTGGGCACTACAGAATTAGAAAGGCAGTACAGAGAAGCATAATAGCAATTAAAGTAGCGCTTACAATACTTTTGACATGAATATTTTGTTCTGTTTCTGGAGATTTCTCCTGTGACATCTGTTTGATATGGGCACTGAAGTGTCCTGGAATATCAGTCTCCACGGCTAGAAAAATCTACTGAAGAGACAAACCCTCGCTCTGGCTTTGTTACTTCCATTCACATTTTGGCATTCAGCTGCATCTTTAGAATTGCTGCCGTGTTTCAAACATACCCTCATTTACTTACTAATTCAGGTGTTCTCTTCCTGATAAGCCTTCTCTTTTGCCTGTCAACATTTGCAAGGTTTTACAGAGACACCTCTAGGCATATGTGAGAAGGTACTCCTTTCACTAGCAAAGTGGGATCTCGAGAGCCACAGAGTTGCAGGCAGAAACTCACATGACAGCACCCCAAGCACAGCAGACGCCCCAGGAGCATTTACTGAGCACCATATAACAGTTTTACCTTCCCTAGAAAGCATGATTTGCAACAGGCTTGTTATCACAAGCCCAACCTGCCATTGCACGCAACCTGCCACGCAAGGCATTATGATAAAGCATTATTTACGCAATGTTTTCCCAGTTTCTCGATTCAAGCTATGTTGTGGTGTTTCCAAATAGTGCACGTATAATATATTATTAATACCAGTTATTGACTTGGCACATGAGGGCCTCAGGTTTCCCATTGGTAAGATTTAAGGCATTCTGCCATAGCCCACTGCAAAGCTTTGGGATATGGAGTTCTTACCAGAGCTGTTCTCTAGGCTCTCCAAGAGAATTACAAAGTTATTATTGCACTGATGACTCCTGGGCCACATTTTCAATTTTTTGCTTTAGAGCAATAAAGCCTGGAAAAACATTTTCTTTAACACTTCATCGAGTCTCCCTGACATTTTCTTTAGTACAATGTAATTATTACAGCTGCATGTGTTCATTTGATATTCATTCTTTCACATAGCTCTTGTACACCTAGATGTTCATCTGCATGCAGTTACTACGATCTTGAGATGATTGGGCACGTTCCTGGGAACAAAAGCTTTGCGCATCCAATTGTTCCCAGACCTTTTTCAAAAAAGGAAGCCTGAAAGCACTTTTCGATACACTTCAAAGCAGAACGCGGCCTCTATTTCCAACCTGTGAGGGAAGACATGAGGTTCTTTAAATCTTTATGACTAAACTGGGAGCAAGCAAACAATTAGCAAGAAGCTTGAGCATGCATGAACACGGTGCTGAAGCAGGCTGGGCTCAGGCAGCGTGCAATACATTGTCTGACTGTGACAAGTGCTCTAGAGAAATGAAAGACAGACCGATCCTGACAAAGTAACAGACAAAGCAACTGGTTTCCCCCTTTTGAACTCCCACTCAAAGGCCATATATTTTACTGTGTTTCCCAGACGATCAGAAAATGAGAAGTCACAAGTGAAAAAGCGAAAGACACGCTGCTGCAATGAAAGCACTCAAAATGCTCACCTCCACTCTTAGTGCTACTATTGCTTCCAGCAGATTGGCTATACCTGAAATAAGGGCTAAACCACTCAGCACAGTAATATCGCCAGAGCTAAAGCAAACTTTTACAAAGTGCAAGTTCTACGTGCCACCAAATGAAAATCCGAAGCAGCCAAACCACATGAAACAAGAGCTGAAGGTATTCTTCCTCTGCTGAGTCTGCCCCGTAACTGTCCTTGCTTTAATATCAAGTGACAGAAACCAGGAACACAGATTGTCAGTGTAAGACTGGTGCTGGATGGGATGTTTCCAGCAGGCTGCTTTCTGCAGGTGTTCACATAGTCCGCTGGCTTATTTAAAATTGAGAAAAGCTTTGGAAAAAATAAATGGCTCCTCTTCAAAGCACCTGATCTGGCCTCTCGCCAGCAAGCATTTAAAGAGCAGCCTCCATGTTGAGATGGCCTTGCTACAGATGTTGCTATCACTGAGCATCTCACTTATATGAAAACCAGTCTGGAAAACATCCCTGATTTTGCATCTGTTCTTCTAACTCACCCCAGAGATGGTAGGCTGAAGCAGGAGAAAGCGTGGCAGAGAAGCATCTTCAGACACTTTGAAAACTGTGGGCACCTTGCCCCCAAAAGCCTGGCTGTTGCCAATAGCAATTGCAAAAACAGGAGAGCCCACCTCTCATGCAACCCCTTCCTGACACTCTGCAAAACCTCAGAGCTGGAAGCTGGTTCCGATCACCCTGTGGAGGTCGTGGACAGAAGAAGAAGTGGGTATGCACCTCTCCGCACAGCCGTCCACCTCCGTTTGCCCCACCTTCCTGTGCATGCTTGGGCTTCCCTTTGCAATGCTTTGAAAGGTGACAGGTTTCAGGTAGGAGGCAGAGAGAAAGTTCATGGAAAACTTTCAAGGTAGCAAATCCACCAGGCCCAGCTTCCCTGGTGCTCTCTCCAGCAGTGCCAGCCGACTGTCTCCGTGCTTCGCAGCCTTTTATTGCAAGTCTGTGACATTTGCCGTTTCTATAAAAGCCATAACTTCTGCACTTGGATGCCTGTATAATGATGTGAGGACTGACTAGAGCCCTGAGTTGGCTTATGGTGTGGAGATATTGCACTAAAGCCACGTCAGGCAGCTCAACATGGCGAGTTTGAATGCAGCACAGCCCAGGGCTGCGTCCAAGCCAACAGACATTTCTGGCAGTGGACGTAGCATCAGCCAGGATCTATCGGTACCCACCAGGGTAAACAGACACCCGTCCTTCCTTCCAGGTTTCTATCCTTCATGTTTGCAGAGAAAAGCTTGAAAGTGTCACCCAAGTAAAACCTAAAGGTTAGAAATCAAGAGGCAACCCTAGTCCCGGTTACTTTTTTTTCTTCTACTCTTTTATAGCTAGTATTATGATGGTTTAAAAGTCTGAATCTTGCTTTTTTTCGTGTGTTTGGGATTGGCAACACTCTGCTGAACATACTGGAAAAGCAACCCACACAGAACTGGTCGGATTTTTCTTTCACAGAAAATATTCATCATAAAAACACCGGGGAACTTGTTTTCAAATAAATTTTCAGTGGAAATGTTGCATTTTTATCCAAATTCAAGGCACAATTTTTTCTCATCTGTAAAGATTTTTCATAAGCAGAGAGCACTCTCCTGAAAAATTAGATAAACTGATACCATAGTCTATATCATAGTTAGTCTAGCATATTTTGCCCCCCCCCCCAATCAGCTTATCTCCTATAGACCTTGAGGAAATATAGGAACTTCTCTGAGGAATCTAGAAACTTCCTCTCCAGTTATTTTTCAAAATGGTCTATGTGTTATTTGAACTTTTCTCCTAAATCCGCTGCCCTTGGCACCTTTTTTTAAAAAGCTCAGTGCTGGAGAAGAGTCACGAGGAACAGGCTAAAAGACACAGTGATAATGACAAATGTCTCTGACTCCAGAAAAAAAGGGAACAAGGTGAGAATACCCAGGAGAAGAAAGAGCAACATCCGCTGCCTCAAACATTGCTATGAAGAGTTGCTGTCACTTTGTTTCTTGGGACGCCACCACGCACCATCTTTCCTGGTGTTCCCTCGGAGGCAGGGTGGACCATCCCTCTACTCCCATCTACACTGGGCAATGCCATAGCCAACTTCTCTACATTCAGGATTAAGTCTTGTTTGTAATCTCCTTAATGGGATGCTGCCGTTGCTATGACAATTCTTCCTTGGCTGATCAATAAGGGAAGAGTAACAATTAATTCAGGGAAAATGAAAATATGAAATATTTATGGCTGGCTTTTTGTTTTGTTATTACTCCTGGCTTTCTTGTTTCTTATAAGCAGCAAAGATAACGGTCTCTTTGCAAAAGGACAGGCTGGATTTCTGTTTCAGAATTGCCTTATGTAATTAATTCGTAATAGTAAAACCACAAAACTACCCAGTCCCCACCACCCCCAAAACCAAAGAGGATCAGCTGAAGCCAGACTTATATGATGCTTTTCATTATGTAACCATAAACTGCTCTTACCAAAAGGATTTATTGATCCCCCAATAACGAAGGACCAAGACTAAGCTTCCACAAACGCAGCACCCAATCCATATGGACTGATAGAAGTAATTGATTCCTTTCAGTGCGGAGGTGCTAACGCAGGAAAAGATTGGGTTATCTGAGCGGAGCAGCCTGGATGTTTAGATTGCAATTCAATAAATGCTTTGTGCGGCACCAGCACTCAGAGCGGTCTGTTTCATATTTTCAGTCTTATCTGTCAACAGCTGTGCATAATCCGCCCCCGAGGGGATCGATACGAGCCAAAGGTATTGCGTTACAGGGCGGCGACTCCCCAGCGACGGGAGCGCGCGCTCAGCCTTCTCCGCCAGCATTGATGTCAGCGGGCAAGCTAAAAGCTGGTCACCAGCCCTCCCTCAAAAATTGATTGTCTAGAAGTTCCCACGGAGGGGGCAACGCGTGGCGCGTGGGGCCGCAAGGCAGGCGAGCCGAGGCGCCGTGGCGTTCCCGTCACCTCGGCCACCGAGGGAGGACATCTCGCCCGCCTCCACGGGGTCTCCACCGGTCTCGGGCCAAGCAGAGGAGCCGGTGCTGACCCTCGGCGTCTCTTGCTGTGAGCGGCGGTGTTCCCCTGAAAAGGCAAAGCACTCGGTAACGCGCTCAGTTCACTGCAAAGTTCTGGTTATCACGTGCTAAAGCGTGATCACGCCTGAACGTGTGCATGTATTTCACACCATGAGTTTTCATTTGCGGGTTTTTTTTTTCCCCCTCCCTTTACAGATTCGGAGGAAGCAGCTTCCAGAAGAAACCCCGTTTTACAGCAGTGACGGTAAAACAAAATGAAACGTCAGTGAAAGCAGTGCCTAGCTTTTTCTGACCGGGGTCCCCAAATGGCGCAGCGCGAGAACACCCCTCTCCCGAGAGCAGTCACAGGGCAGCAGAAGAGCTGGTGCCAAGCAATTGCCACAACATTTTCCAGCGAAGCCCAGGGACAAAAAAACCAAACCAAAGCGATCTGGAAGGAGAGCTGAACTGACGCAGAGAGCTAGCCGGGCTGTCTGAGACGCGAGTTTCTAACAAGTGGTTTCTGCAAGCGCCAAATTACAAGTGCAATATCCAAGACTGAGTGATTCTGGCGCCTCGCTCCCAGGCAGGAGCAAGAAAACAATGCGAAATTTGGCTAAAAGCCAGCGGCTGGTTAATCAGCGCCAACGCCAGCGCCTCGCCAAGCAGAGACGCAGTGGTTGCTGGCAGGCCTTGCCGCATCGGCGCGCCGCCCGCTCGCTCTCGCAGCCTGTATCTGCAATCCCTTCTGGCAACGGGCTGTCTGGCCGGTCGGCTCCCGTCCCGTGGGATTGCTTGCTCTGAACACATCCTCCATCAGCTCTTCCTGCAGATTCGGAGCCAGGCCTTAGGTAACGGTGGGGACCCTGGCTGGGGACCGTAGGTGAGTTTCCAGTAATCGCCCCCTGGCACTGCACATTGTTATCCAGCCTTTTGTGATATTGTTCTGCAAGCCGGCTAGTTTAATTAAAGCTGCTCCGCATGGGTTTCCCACTGCACGTATTGAGCACCATGCTTAGTCTTTCAGAGAGCAAATGCTGCTTACTATTAATTTCTGTAGGTTAATCTTCTGTGCGTTTGCCTGCTCTCTTTCCTCAGAGGACTGCATTTTTCTGCAAGCCATACCATCCCGCCAGGCATGCCGTATCCCTCTGAGAGAAGACCTAGTACCCTCAAACACTGATCTTTTCTTCAGTGCCCGAGGACTGCTGTAGAGGTGTGTGCTGGTGGTATCTTGCCAGGTAAGAAGCCACAACCAAGTTTTCCTGCTGAGGCAAGTGATTTTAATGTGAAAATCCCTTTCTAAAAGTCATGAGGTGGCCAAACAGCCAATGTTTGAATTTGGGTGCCCAGCAGTTAATAAAAAAACCCAAATACATAAACAAAAAGCCTTGCCCTGGTTACCTACATCTATTTACAGATTTGATAGACCCCCAAGCAAATGCCTACCCTGAGGTCAGAGCCAGCCCAGTTTGCCCCTCTATACCTCTGGCTTCTGAAGTTTCTCTCATTTCCATATTTATATTTTAAGTATATTTAAGTATATTTTAAGTATATTTATATTTTAAGTATCACTGAAGGAGAGAGCTGTCTTCTTCTGTCATCAAAATGCTGGAAAGAGCCTTTAGCCTCTCAAAACCTAATAAATGATATCCTGGTATCATTTTGCTCCCTGTGCTTCCTCAATAGCACATTAAACAGATGCCATATCATGCACAAGAGAGTAGCACACAGATAAGCAACAACTGTCCGGAATTCAACAAAACCGAGCAAGAAGAGGAAAGAAATGTATCAAGAAGCTCCAAAGCCCATCAAGACTTTGATTCGTGCCACACACTGTGAGCAGCCTCAGGAGCAAAGCTGGTCTGAAAATACATCGCATGAGGGCTTCACACTCAGCACTGCTTCTTTGCTCCAAGTACAATGCAGGGGCTTCATTTTAATCTTGGAAGCAAGCTGGACCATGGCTTATCTGATGCCTGAGCAATTCTGCCTGCACCATCAACATCTAGACCAAAATCTAGGGTGAGAGGGATGTCACAGCTTGTTAAAGTGCGGAAAGGTGTCTCCAGTAGCAGTGCTGCCAGGTGAGCGCCTATTCTGGGGAAATCAGGATACACAGATCACACTCAAAACATGATACAGAACTCATCACCCGTTGCCTCCGGCCGGTCCTTACCCAAAGGATCTCAAAGCAACAACTCTAACAAAAGGAGGTGATTGATGAAAGAATAAAATGTATAATCAGGTTGCACCCTTGGCTTAAAAGTACATAGAGGTGTTGATTAGGGATTCATAGCTTGATTCAAGATGCAATGATTGTGATCTGACTGAGAATTTGGGTATGAGACATATTTCCGGCCAAGAGAAGTTTTTTTTTTTTCCCCTATGGCAATCATTCTGCTACTACCTATGTGAAGCTATGGATTTGACATAGTGAAGCCATAATATAGTAGATCTAATCTACCCTGTAGGTGCATTTCAATTAACGCTTATCATTTCCGGGACATCTGTTCAAGAATTCAAGCTCATCTCAAGAAAGCCAGAGGTAGGAGTGGCAAAGGTACTGAACTACCAGCAGCAGGACTATTTTCCTGATGAGATATTAAATCAAGCTCTTTCAAACTGCTTCAAGTGAAACCGGCCATAGCAATATCCCAGAAGGTCAGGCAAAATAATTTATTGCCTGGGTCACTTATTCAGCAGGGAAAGACAGCCCTGCCAGATGATGAACTTCTGGCTCCCAGCTGAAAGCTAGCACTGTGGTCTGTAAAACACCTGGCAATACGCTAGGCTGTTGCTTCTGCTGGTGCAAGTCAGAGTAGTGAATAAAGTGACTCTATCCAATAGCTGATGATCTGGCCCCATGCAGGGACTGAAGATGTCCTTGGCTCTTCATTTCTTGCACATGTTGGTCCCTAAAGAGCTCTTGACTCTTCTGGCTAGCATGGCAAAGTTCAAGTGAGGCGACTCAATCTTAAAAGTGATCTAAACCGAGTGGATAAAAAGACTTAAAGCAGGCTGTATCCCTACTTACACGCTTTTAAGGACTTCTGTGTAGGCCAAAGGCTTTCAGTAAGTGAGCAAGGGTTTTCTAGAAGCTGTCACCTCCTTCAGCACTAGCATTTCACTCTTCTGTCCACATATTTCAAATTCCTAAACAGTCCAGTATATGCCTTCTCCTGAGGCTGTGATATATGGCGTCACACGGCTGAGAGGCCGTTACTGTTTCCTGTAAGACCTTTACTGGTTCTATTGCCATTTAAAGAAAGGCTTATGGTTGCGCCTACCAGCCTCAGTGACGTTCTGCCCGATGCACAGCCATGTGCTAGCTAGAGCCGTTTGTCTGCACACTTTGCTTACTCCTAATTTTTTTTTTTTGTCCTAATTTAGATTGATGGTCCAGGTAACGAGCTTCCTCAGAAAGCGCTGAAGAACTCTGGGAGCAATGTCAGAGCAAGGGAGAGAACAAAAAAAAGGTACATACTACAGGCTATCTTCAATCAAGAAGTGGCAGAGCTATGCCTCTTTATAATGAAGAAAATGTTAACAAAAATACTTGTAAATGTTGCTGGAAAGAGAGGTTCAAAAATTAATTAGCTATTTTAATTGCACAATGAGGAACAGGGAGCAGTATTTTGCAGAGGTTGAAGAGCTGTTTCAGGATCTGCTTGCTGGGTTTGTGACATTCTGTTTCTGACAACAGAAAACCAAGTGTTCTAATTCCCCCTTAAATGAGGGAGAAATTTACTGTTTTTGCCACAGTTGCTGGACCACCAGCACTTTTACATATCCTGAGGTGAACGAAAGGGTGGCTCAGGTTTGTTAATGCATCAATGGCAAAGCATAACGTGGCCATACGGCAGCCTATTTGTGCTATTTAATGCTTTGAAGGCTCACACGCTGAATGAAACAAGCCAAAATAATAATGCTACATCTTTCAATTCATTCTCATCAGTTTTGATGAAGATAAAATGGCTCACTTTGTGAATCCGCTTGGGCTTAACAAATTAAACATGCTACTGAAAGGGTACATGTGAACAGAGTATTTGTCCTTATAATGCTCATTTGGATGGATAAAGTTAACTAACCTTATTCTGGATAGTTTTCTTTTGTTCTTGCTGCCTAAAGAAGGCCTCACAACTAAACTGCAAGCTCTGATCTCATTCTCTGCTCATTAAACTCTTCTTTCAATTATCATTTTACAGCCCTCCCAATGATTCAGCATCATTTTGCGCTGAAAAAATATTTTGCTGTCCTGCAGTGGGAGGGAACGGGCGGCGGGGTGCGGGGGCAGAAGGGGAGGCAGCACAAGGAAATCCCTCTTGCTTTCGGCAGCAGCCCCGTCCCCCACCAGACGTCCAGTCCCAGCTACGGGCAGCTCTCCAAGTCACCCGTGGAGCTGCGTTTCGTTGTCCTGCTTCTATCGATCCACTACCCTGCTCGCAGCCAGAGCGCACCAGGCACCTGGAAGGGAGACAATAATACTCTCACATTGCTGGGGAGATTGCTTTCAATCTGCAAGTTACTCATATTTGTCACGAACGGGAAAGCTTACGGATTATGAGAGCTTTGCCTGTTGAAACTCAGGGGCAAGGCAAACAATATCTATTACATTAAACACTTTCTTTCTGTAAGCCATAGAAAAGAATAAGATAATAAACACTAGAAATGCAGTCAATTAACATCCTGACAAGATTTATTTTCAGCAATAAACAGCCTCCTGAAAATAACCAGAGAAGGGTTGCAGATGCAGGGCACACTTGCCCGGAGCTATGACCTTGGATAAAATACAAAGCAGAAGTGGAGAAGCTAACAGAAAAAAAGACTTCTCTGTGCTAGGGATTAGCATTGATAACCGCAGTCCATACAGTTACGCAGGCTGTACGCCAGCTGTACCAACAGCAGCTTCAGGACAGGCGCCTAACAAAGCTGTAGCTTGGACCAGTTACAGTTGACTCCTGCCTGCAGCTTGCTTAACATTGCAGTAATGCAGCCCACTGCTTCCTTCCCTGCTCCTTGGCCCCTCTCTTCATTAGTGTGGAATAAACAGCCATAGGGAGTCAAAGGTGATAACTTGACTTTGACACTACGCAACGCCATGCAGCTAAACAAGACCCACGATCCGGATTTGGCCTTGAGATGCCTCTGGAGCTTTTCGTGAAGACACAACAGTGTACACGAGTACCAAAAAGGCAGTACAAGAGCACCAAGGCCAGAAACCGCTGCTTTCCTCTCTGCTGTTGTCTTTTCCTTGCAGCTTCATTGCTGAGGAAAGATAAGCACAGTATGTGGTATTATCAGTCACTCTAAACCTTGATCAACTTGTAGCAGCATCTGGCCATTGAAAATATTCCAAGCTCAGTTTCAGTCACGGACTCACAGCAGTTGTTGCAGACAGCGCTGTCTTGGCTGACTGTGCTGGGCTGCTCCTCGCTCCTTGCAGGAGGCAAAGAGGAAGAAGTGGAGACAGCAAAGCGCCCGCGGGGCGGGGGGCAGGCGACAGCAGGAGCACAGGCATCCTGTTCCAGGTGGGTCTGTGATTTAGCAGAGGTAGGTGGCACCGCTTGTGCCTTTCTCCCTGGGGGTCAGGATGACTCCTGGAGGACACCGTGCCCGAGGCCGATGGCCCTGGGTAATGTGTCCCCAGGGTGCTGGCAGCATGCAGGGTGACCCAATCTCATGGCGTGTGCATGGGAGCCAACCTGCAGACACAGGTCCGTGCAAAGTGCCGGGGGCCCCCTGCGCCCCCCCGCAGAGCAGCTGCACGACATGGGCAGGGGCAGCCCAACACACCTTGGGGCCAGCTTCACTTACAGCAGCAGCTTCTCCCCCACCAGCCGCTTCATGCTCCCTCCCTGCCCTGCTGGCACCAAATGGATGGACGGAGAAGATGGGAATGGGTTCAGTGGAGCTCATATAAGCCAGCCTCAGGTCTTGCGCGGAGGTGGCAGGGGCTGCCTTCACGCACCATCCATCGCGGGCGCCGGCCCCACCAGGGCGGGCAGCCAGTGCAGTGCCATCCAGGGTTGGACCCTGCAACCCCACAGGTTGACCTACCTTAAGGTTTTCTAAAAGGAAATCCTCCTCCTACAGGGCAACGACAGATCTGTGTGGCCACAACACTCAAGGTAATGCTATTAAAGGCAATAGCTCCTGAAGAAGAAACTAGGCCGGAAGTTAAAGTACTCACTAGCTTAGCAGTTACTAAGCTCTGTGGTTTTCTTCTGGAAAGGGGCAAAGATCTTGAGGCCGTTATTTAAGAAACCCTGTCTGCAACTTCTTTAAAGAAGCAACGTTTGAGAAGAGATGATGGTGATTATTTCTGAAGTACTGTAATAATGATTTCCTACCAGTCATCCGCTTGTAAGGAAGAACAAAATTTTTGTCCTTTTTTTGGTTGCTAGTCTTTTTAATGATAAAATACTTGTTTTTTTGTCCTGTCCTTTCCACTGAAAAGTCTTCATCAGCAAGACTTCCTCATTAACCTGATAAGACAGCTGTCCCTTTCCTGAACCATTTAAAATGTCCCCCCAGGTTCTGAGGCTGTTTCAATCTCCAGGTCATGCCATGGTGTTTCGCCTTGTAGACAACACCATCCAATTTAAGAATAATAAAATAAAAATAATGAATTAAAAAAAAAAAAAGAAAAAAGCCCCAAGCATCCATGCCTTGTGGGGTTAATCACAGCCCGTATCAACCTGACCAGTCTCGTGGCTTCCTTCTCATTTCCCTTTACCAAGCAACATCTCTGAAAGTGCATCAGAAAATACAGCAGAGTTGTTAGCTTTCCGTGCTCCGTCTATCTTTGATTTGCTTAACCATCTTTGACCTTCTGATCCACAGTGGCTGTGTACAAATAGACTTTGCCTAGCAATTGATTACCGAAAGAAGTCAGCTTGCTCAGCCCCCTTAGACATTTCCGAAACGGGATGGAGGCAGTCTTATTGCCCTCCACGGTGCGATAATACATTAAAAATCCTCTTTCGCCATCTCATTTATTATCTGAAATTACATTGCACCGAAACATTAGAAGATCCAGTATCCACTGAGATGATAGGCTAATTTTAATGATTAACTGAGGAACTGTTAAATTTTACTTCAGTGCTCCACTGTCATTATGGAATTAGTATTAACAGCCATGTACCGCGAGAACCATAATGAGGCTGGCTGTAATTGACAGTGCCAGGGAGCTGAAGCTCAAGAAATATAAACATATCAGTTAAAAACAAAACAAAGCCAAAGAAAAAAAACCTAGGAAAAAGCCCCCCCAGAGGCTTACTTTGTTGCCAAATTGTGCTTCGTTTCCTGGAATGTGAAGTCCAATAACTTTGTTTTCTCCCGCTCTCCTCCTCCCCCTCTCACTCTCTAGTTGCTTTTAATTAAACCTGGATGAAATTAGCAGCCAGAAAATCAACACTTGTAAAAATGGCTCATTATAAAACGATGGTGGGATAGCTTCCTGAAAACAGCAGTTTCTTGCACACGGACCGTAAAGTCTTCAATGTCTCCATGTCTGCTTTGGAAAACAGGTAAATAGAAGAAATATGTCAATATACTACATGCAAAGCTTAGATTTCTCCTGCTCCTCTACCCCACTCCGTGCATTGATATCTTTAAAATTTGCTGTCAGTCAGCCTATTTTACTCCCATTCTGAAGCATTCATTCCCTCCAGTCGCTGCTTGTGCTCTACTTTTTGTTAAAGATCAGCCCAAATTTTCTGCTGGCAGAAATTGCCACGGCCCTGTTGACTTAGGCAAGCCAATTTTGGCTTTGCTTTGGTGGCACTTGGGCCGCAAACGAAACGGTGGCTGCCTTTGGTCCGTGTCAGCGCCATGCTCTGTGCCATCTTTCCTTGGTCCTTGACTTAAGATCTACTTCCTTCCCACTCCCCCTCTTTTGAATACCTTCCTGACTGTATCTTTTGCTTCAAAGCATCTCAGTTCTCTAGTGAATATCCTGGCACTCTTTGAAGATCTAAGCTCTCACTTCATCACTTGCTTTGGCTGTTTTCACTTTTCTGTCATGAGCATCTGATCCACCCACTGGAGCTTCCTATTCTCTGACAGCCATTTATGCCTCATTATCTCCTTGACGGTTTCATTTTTCACTCTGTCGTCTCTACTTGATCTTCCCAATCTTTTTCAAATATTTGTTTTCAAAGTTATTTCAACTTTTTTTGTTTGTTTTCATGTGTGTGCTAATGCCTTATATCCTTATACCATCTTGAGAGTGATGCTCACCTTCCCGGTCCTTCGTCTGTTTATGGATAATCTACCTCCTATTATTTTAATTCCCTGAGAACCTACGGGCAGTCAAATACATCTGACAGCACAGCAAGTGACCCTCTAGACAGATTAATCAGGTAGGAATGATGTTTCCGTGGTAAGACCTCATCCTCTTCTACTGAGAGGAAAATGTCTTAATAGCAGAGGATATAAAATGGAGGCTCTTCTAGCACAAAGAAAGATCGCAAGGCTTCTTTCTTTTCTCTCCGATTCCTTTCCCCCCAAAGGATGCCCAAATGCTGTCCTTGTTACCATCGGTTTGTAACAACCATGATGTACAGGGCTGTGCAGTTTCTGAGCAGAATTTCATTTTATCTCTAGACCTGCATGTTTTTTGTTATCTTAAACACAGGACTTATTTATCACTGACCTTGAACAGCAGCTCTTACACCATAAAATGCCTGCTGTCCTTTCCTGCAACCTCACTTGAATTTCAGTTTTCCCTTTGCCGACAGTACAGTGCAGACACCTGCACTGTATGCCATGGAAACAATTTTCTTTAACCACCTTTCCTTCTGCAAGGTGCAGCCTGTGCACTACTACGTTACTTTCCGGAGATCCTCTGTAATGCACTCCCTTTTCTAATTGCACACTCCAACACTCATGCTAGCTACATCTGATGCCATTTTAAGCTATAGTTTTTCAGCTGAAAACATGGGGAGTTAGGCACTTAAAGTTTTTTTTTCAAGTACTCTTCTGAGTCTCCTCTTTATGGAAGAGAAACCAAATCTCTTCAGGGTGGGTGCATGTCCACCTTGCATCCAGAAAAGCCTACCATTTCCTCAGATGTCCCTCATCTTGAAAGGCTTGGTTGTAGGCTATGCAACCGGTCATACTTTAAAGCTGATTTCTAGAGTTGTTCTTCAGTGTCCCCATTTCCAAAGAAGAAAATGCTTTCCAAAGGAGGAAAAGCTTTCCCAGCTGAGGGCTGGGAAGTTGTCACCAATCCACAGGTCCAAATGATGTACCCTAAACCGAGCGCATGAAAAATTAGAGGCCACTTCTGAATGTGTCAGCCACACTGTATGAATCCTTCGAAGAAGCCTCTGTTTCCAGGAGGTACAAAGCCAGCAAAGCAGAAAAAGTGGTTTATATTGAAAGTACAGCACTAAAAAAGAAAATAATACCAAAATAGTTAATTTTGTGGCTGTTTATTTAACCTAAAACTTTCAGACTATGTCACATCCCACCTAAAAAGTTTAAGTAAAAAAAAAAAAAAAGAGTATAAAGAGTATAAATGTTTTTGCTGCACGCGTAGAATCTATGATACCCTATTTTCTTAACATTATATCAAAAAGCAGTGGCTTAACCTACTGGGGATTAGTTTGGACCCAAGGTGCAGGTACTGGTTTATCTTTGGTCAGCACAAGATTTCATACCTTCTTTCTGTTTGCACTCATGTTAGCGTGGAGGTCACAAGTAAGCCCCATTTCACTAAGCATAGCAGTGGAAAAAATAATACGAGCTAGTGCTGCCCTCCTGAAGGTCCTACAGGCCAAACAGACAGGAGAGCTTCACAGGAGGAGAAAGGCAGGGTTATACTCCCCTCTCTGCAGATAGGCAAAATGAACCTCAGAGCATTTACAAGGTGACATTTTAACCTCTGGGATGGGCAATGACAAAGCTCCCATGGACTGCCGTGGTAGTGGGATTTTTTTCCAAAGTGGTCTGCCCAGCTGCATTTATTCTGTTCAGGATAAGCCTAAATGTCTTTTTTGGTTTTTTAATTGTTATCCCTCTTTCCTTTGCTGTTACAGAGCTTCTGAATCAAAAGAAAGGAAGAATTATGCAAGGCAACAAAGTTAAATAGATATGTAGTTTAGCTGTTGGGTAAGAATGGATTATTATACTTTTTTTAGATGAGATTGACCTATGCATTTTCAGGGACAAAATGATAACAATTTTTCAAGTCAAATAAATTTGGGACTTAAAATATTTAATTGCCTATGGTATTATAAAGCACAAGGCCCACAGGGACAGAAAAGGTTTTTATGCTTCATAAATATACTCCCTCCCTCTTGCTTTACCTGAGAACTACTTCCTCGCTTAAAAAAATTTTAAAAAATTAATATATTTTTGCCCTTTTTTAGAGATTCATTTCCTATCAAACACAGCCTGGTACGCCCTGTTCCTATGGTTCCTTTTAGAACCAGGATATTGCTATGTTAATGCTTTAAACACTGAAATTCAACAGAAGCTGAGGATCCAAATCCCTTAAAAAACTTTAAAACTAATTTGAAAACCCAGCTTTAGGTCACAGCCATTTATTGATTTTTTTTCTATATATCTTCTGTCTCGTGTTCCTTGCCATTAGAAGAATTTTTCTGGAGCAGTAATATCTTTCTGCCATAATTTAAGCAGGCCTTTACATTTCTGCGAGTATTACAAACTTTAAAAGCAATCTTGTGCTAATCATTTATCTCAATAATCTGCTCACTTTCTGGGGTATTGATCTGGTAGCCCTGTAGGTCCTTTTGTATGTGGATGGTTGTGTAGCATTTTTGTTCTCTCTTAAAATTGTGTTGGTATGTTTGCATAAATGTTACACTGTTAAAATTGACTTAATAGAACTACAAGAGCTTTGAAATAAAAAAAGAGAAGAAAATACAGTCCTAGTCCCCCAGGCCTTGAGCGTCCCCGTTGAGAATGTTAAGCAACTCCGTTTGCCCAATTCTTCCAAATAACATTAAGCTCAGAGCTTGAGGTAGCAAAGTGTTGCTGCTGTGATTTTTTTTCATCTCTGCTCTATCCCAAAGGAGACCGCTTTTTTGTCTTTTTTTTTTTTTTTTCAGTAAGTATAGTGACAGGTATTGTATACAGGACTCCTGAGTAGCGCTGCTCACTACCTTTCACAGTAACAGTATTGTTTCCTTTGATTTGTGCTCTTTTCTACCTAACAATTCAGCCTAAGCTCCCTTTGCTTTTGGCTGCTTACGCTTGCTTTGCTGGGAAAAATTAATCATTCCCCTTCTGAGCCGCTGCACTGGCGCTCTTTAGTCTTGGAAGGGTTTCTCTTGCAAAACTTGGGTGTCACCAAGCTGTCCACGCGCTGCACAGCCTTTGACCCCTCAGTTTGGCCTTGTAAATCTATTTGGCTACCCACACAGACATTTAATATGCAAAACCCTCATGACAAGCACTTAACAGCTATGCAAAAGGACTGGATTTTAACTTTGGGAGATTTCCCTTTGGTTGTGGCCTACCGCCCACCACCCAGCGTGGAATGACTGCAACAGTGAATAAAACCTGGAGATTTACTTTTTATGTCATCTTTTCTTCATGCCATCAACAGCGCCCTCAGACAGCACTTGAAGGACATGATTGTGAGCATGGCAGGTGGCACGTATCTCCCTTCCCTGACAGCAGAGGGGACGTGGGGTGGATTTTACCAGCTGGTATCTGGTGCTCATCACGTTGGGGTGCACAAACCGTGGGAGAGTCGGGGGGCCGTGGCAGAGGCAGGCACAGCAGGGCTTGCTTCCTTGGAGGAGCTAAGAGCTCTGGCCAAGCCCACACCAGTGTGTCTGCTTGTCCAGGGACAGCACAGACGCTGGTGGGTTTGAGGTCTGCAGTGAGCTGGGAGCATAGTTGCACCCTGCATGCTCAGAGGGCTGCTAGAGCAACAAACACAACACTTCAGGTGTGGTTCCTCTCGTTATAAATTGATTTTTTCTTGAGAAAGTCAATGGACGAGTGCTCATTTGTATTTGCCTTAAGCACCCACTCTTCTGGATCTTCCCATGTGTTTCAAGTGCTCAGCTAATATTTGCTAGAGTAACCTAGGGAAGGACAAATTATAACTACTGAGATACCAGTGATGCCATCTCAGCCTTCAGTTTCCCAGAGCTCTCAAACTGTTCATTTTTAAGAGCATCTCTAGGCTCTCTTCCTCTCCCTTTCATTTTTTTGATGTCATTTGCCAGGCGCCTATTCCTGTCCTTGGGGACTTTCTCCCTCCAACTTTCTGATTTGATTTCATTTCCCATTGCTCCCTATCGGGAGCACCGTGCAATGTCCCACAGTAGTTTCACATGTGCAGTTTTTTAGACTAAAGGTAGACAAGCACATTTCAAGAAAAAATTAGCTGCTGATATTATTTACTTCTTTGAAACTCCCATATTTTCTAAAAAAAAATCAGAATTCTCTTTATGAACCTATGGTATATTTTGAACTGGTATATTTTGGTAAAATATTTTCACAAAAATCTTTTCCTTCCAGAAAACTGGCACGCTATTCCAAGAACTGCACCCTTTTTTCTTTTGAAGAAAATTAATAGCTATTAGGTACCACCAAATGTTGTTCTAGCCCACTAAAGTATTACTTAGCCAGTTAAAAGGACAGGGGAAAGTTGTGGAGGGGAAAAAAATAGTTTGATCTGAGATTTTACTAAGTTTCCAGAGACCTTTTATCCATGTAGAATCATGGCATGGTTCATGACTGCACAGTTCAAAGATTTCACTTCTTCGTTTTACTGACAAGACACCTCATGCAGAAATAGGTCTGTGAGAACTGTCTCAGCGCTGATGAACAGTGACAGCCTGGACAAGCAACAGCATTAAGACCACAATTACCATTTTATGGATCATCTTGTCTGCTCACAGAGCTCTCCAAAATCAATTCAAATGGGGCCCAGCCCTCCTGAACGCTTCCTGTGTGATTTACCAGGTCGGTTATGCCGTAATCAATAATATCAACTAGAATGAAGAAAAGTCTAGACCATTATGATCTAGAGCTCAATATTCACATAACAGAAAACAGAATGAACCAGATGCCTAGCTAGATACTGTGAGCTGCAAAAAAACCTGTGGAGGAAAGGAAGGGTATCTTAAGAATGATGACTGCATCCTTAAATGTTGCTCTGTAGGCAGATTGTGTGGGCTGGAAAGGAGTACAGTGGGAATAAAAAGATATATCTGTGTGAATGAAATAAGAGTATATCTGTGTGAATGAAATAAGAGATTGACTGTTTTTCGTGTAGCAATTAAGAAAAAAGAAAGAAAGAAAAAGAAAGAAAGAAAGAAAGAAAGAAAGAAAAAAAGAAAGAAGCAGTCCAGAAATATAAAACATCATAGTGGAGTGGAAATGATTAAATGGTCTGCAACAGGGAAATAAAGAAGCATAAATATTTGATAAGGACTACTGAAGTAGGCAATGGAACAAAGACAGAGGGATAAATAAAGATAAAAGAAGATCTGAGCTCTTTAAGGACATGAGAAACATGAACCTAGGCCGTGTATCTTTGGGGCTTTTAGAGAACAAGCAGGGGAAGTTAGTGACAAATGAGGATGATAATGTACTGAGCTAGAATTAATTATTTTATGTAAAATTAAAAGGAAACGATGAAACCCATCCCCAAGACAAGGATAAAATCTTCAGAGAGACATGAGAAAACCTGCTGGTTTTCTTATAGGAGACAGTATTACAGCTGAAGCTATTGAACACTGCAAGGAAACAGGCCTCAGTGAAATTCTTCTGCTGGCTTGATCCAAAGACCACCCTGTTTTGGGAACATGCTTGCTAAATTGCTGCTGACCTGCAGGCAGTGACGGCAGCACGTCACCAAGGGATCCGGCTGTCTGGGTAACGCTGAGGTTAGGAGGACGACACAGCGCCACTGGCCTACGTAGCAAAGTCTGTGCCATTAGATGTACCAGTGCGACAGCCCAGAGCCTCAAGGAAATCAGCAGCTGCCCAGACAGTCCTGGGAAATGGCTAACAGAGCACTTCTTGTACCTCGCAGAAGCCTCCAGAAATCCAGGGACCTCCTAGAGGAAGGCTGGCCTCGCTGAAGGCAAGGATTGCTTTGCCTTCGGTGTCAACAAAGCTGGGCTTTCCCTTCCAGACTTTGGGTGGCATATGCCTGAGGCAGGTACTTTCTTGAAGGAATTTTTTATCCTCACAGATATCTTGCCTTAATAATAAAATCTGGAGGAAAGCATCATGACTATAACTTTAGTTATAGGCCTATATTGATTTGCATCCTAGTTGTCTTCAAAGGACCTGTATCAGTTTGGACCAGCTGAAAGGTCTGCATTGTCTGGCGTCCTTTGTGCAGAAAACAGGGTTTACTAACTAGGCAGCAATAGATACAAGAGTCAATTAAATTAATTGCTCTAAACTGGATCACCAGGTAATTACGAGGACACTTGGACAGCTTTCTGTAGAACCAGAGAAGATATTCTTTAGTCTCAGGACTGAAGCCTTTGTAATGTAGCATACAGTGATGTCTGTGGGGTTCAAAGGAACCTGCCTACTCAAAACTACCTTTTTCAGAAGGATCTGCAAGACTTTCACTGACATTATCACTCAGTTAGGCATTTTTGCTTGCGTGGCAGGTTATTATAACTTGTCCAAAAATCAGTCAGTTAATGAAAGGATCAGCAATAATATGGGAATATTCTTTTCTAAAATCATGAAAACCAGAGCCTGCTTCATAATAGTTTAAATAAGACCCTTATTTCTCCCTTACTGTTTCATATTCGTATTCTAAGGTTGGGTTTTCCAGCAGGAAGTTCATAAAATCTTTGCTGTTGGTCTCATTTCAGCACACGAATAGCTTCTCCGTTTCCCAGATTAGACATCTAGAACGGTTTTCAAAGAACTCACAGCTTTTCTGGAACAAATTCACATTTTTCAAAAAGCACTTTCAGGGACCTTATCCAGATCCACTGAAGTCAACGCTTTCAAGTCAGGCCTGTAAAGTCTTGCAGGATAGCTCCCAGTGCACAATAAACTTGTATGCATACATGATACATGCACGAGCTTCCTTCCAAACTAAGCACTTTCAGCCAGTTTCTGTTTCTATTTCCTGTAGGTCTCTTAAATGCATGTTGCTTGGCTCTTGCACTTAGTTAGCTTCAAGAGCCTCTTGTCTCTTCACTCCCCACTTCTCCATCCATCATCTTTGCTCCCTCAAGAAGCTCGCTAATTCAACCAGAAGGGCTCTTTAAAGAGGAGTCTCTTTGGGGAGGTGCCATTTCACCATTTGGCCTTGATGCTTCCTCATTCTGTTACAGCCTCGCGAGCCAAGTATTAAAGGACTAGTTTTGGCTGAAAATACAAGGTTTAAAAGTTAAAGAAAATTGAGAACGCATCCAATTTGCACCAGAGGGAGCCTCTGTAATTCATTTTGTCGGAAAACAGCATCCAATCAGTGGTACACATATGGTCTAAGTGTTTGAAAAGTTCACAGCCTGGCAGCCAGAGCCACTCTGCTTTCGTCCAAGTTAGCAACAAAGCAAACAGCCCATCTGTGAGCAAAATCCTTGGGCTTGGGATTTGTTCTCCCTTGCCCTTTCTTTTTTCTTTGTTTTCTTTTTTTCCCTTTCATTGTCATTTTTTAAAGAAGTGGTAGTATTTCAGGAAGATGATGCAGACAGCATAATCAAATTTATAGCATTTGCACTATCTGCTTCTCATTAATATTGATTTTTGCATATTTCAACTCTGACAGCAACATGGCTCTTAAAAAAATCCTCTCTTCAGTTCCCAGCTTCTCATGCATGGGAGATACATGCCTTATTCTAAGTAAAACATTTACTGCTCCTCTACATAGTTAATTACTGTTTATCTCAGAGTTACTTTATTGTGTGGCACTGCTAAACAATTGCTTGAAGTTTATCACCAAATTCTGGAATTGAGAAAAATAATTTCTTGAGACGGGATTGTATTTACTAAGTTAAATCATCACATATCACTCATTTTTGTAGACTTCAATTCTTGTATAACACTGGGGTATTATAACATAATGGTGTAATTAATAATAATAAGATTGCAGATTCATGGGAATTGAACTCGAGAGAAGTTCTGAATGCTAAATGATTTCCTAATGCCAGAAGTTGTGGTTTCTGCTATTACCAATCCCAAAGGTTCAGACTAAGGAGTTACCCCTCCTCCCCCTCAACCAGACAACTGGCCTAAAAATGCAGATGTGAGAGGATGTGAACTTTTATTTTTTTGCCAATGGAACAGTTTGAAATATGAGCGACACTTCTATTTCTCCACAAACACGGGTGATGAAAGCTCTCCTTAAAGACAAAAGCTACCATCCCTGTATAACCCTACGGTCCCAGGAACTGGCGAGCCCTCGCTCACTCCCAGCAGCAGGGAGCTGCATCGACAGGAGAAAGGGATTTATTTCCCACATGTTTCCACATGTTTGCTTCCCATATTTTCCACATTTACCTCCTCTACCTCAAGTCCAAGAAATTCTGCATCTGCCTTCCTATTTAGACTTAAACGGGAAGGGAAGGGCTACGTGCGTCCCTCCTCTTACCGTCTGCTTCATGACTTTCAAGGAAGTTAGAGAGTTTGGGATGAAGGAGGGAAAATCTGCCACCTTGCTTCATTCGAAACACCAGGCTTATCGGTGTATTTTTAACTCCTGCCAGGGCAGATTCACATGTGTCTGGAGAATTCCTATGAGTATGAGATCATGGCTCTCCAACAAATAAAACTCAATGAATTGAAATGGAAACTCACTTTTATCAACTGTTCAAGAATCTTCTTTGTTTTCATGAACAATTACCGAGGTAAAATACCTTATGAACCTACCAGAAAGCCCACGCTCCTGCCCCTCCAGGCTGCCACCCCCATCTCTCTTTGCAGCCTGCTCACAGGACGAGACGAAAGCCACCAGAAGGCACCTGAGGTCCCCAAGGGCTCTGTCAATGCCAGGCAAAGCCCAGGGCTCCAGCTCGTTTGCTGTAGGCAAACAAAATAATGGCAAGGTCACCACAGCTAGGGCAGCCGATTCTCCCTTCTACGCCCCTCCTGGCCAGGACCCCTCAGCCCTGCCTTGCTGGCAGTCCTCACCCTCCAGCTGGTTTCTTCTTTCTGACCAGCATCCTCCTAAACCCGTGGTAGCTGTGGAGGAAGCGGGTTTGCAGGCTGACGGTTGGAAAGGGCATCCTGAGTGCCTTCGTGGCTCTGCCCAAAGTCTGGAGTCGTGCTCAGCACCCGGCATTGGCTGCCTTGTCCTATCCAGCTATTTGTCCTTCTAAGCCTGCTGGAATGCTGCATTGCCACTGCATCCCCCCCCCCCCCTTCCCCTCACAGAGAGGAGAACTTGCAGTATTTTTGCTTTTAAGGGATTAACAGAGACCAAAAGTACAAAACAGATTAAAAAAAAAAGTTCCCATTTGAGAGCTGATCTGCTGTTTACAGTGCAGCTTTGCTTCTAATATTAAACAATATATTCAAGTGCTATTCATGCATCCACACCCAGTACAGTAATCATACTCAACTCTTGAATTAGCTCACTGCATTTCATCAGGCTGCTTTTGCATTTTTACTTTGCAAAACCCCAAAAATAAGGAAGGGGAGGGAGGAAGAAGGGAAGAGAGATCGGGAAACTTTGGGAGGAACATACAGCAACTGAAGACAGGAACAACAGTATTGATACCTTTTCAGTTGCTGGGTATTCACAGGATTTTTGGAGCATGCTGTAGAATTATCAATACTTCTCAGGAAACATTGTCCATGTTTTCTGCCTCACTAGCAGCCAGGTATTTAAAATGGACTGACTGATTGGTTTCAGAGCGTGCTGTAATCAATATAGCACATTTGAGTGAGTATTGCAGCTTTCCACTTAATTAGAAGTGACTCGATTGTTTAGAATTTTGCATCAGTAAAATGATCATGTCAACACTGTAATTTCCTAAGAATGGAAATATCGCCTCATTTTCTGGTCTTTGTTTTGTTTTATGCATATGCATCCTTATTTCTGTATTTGCTCATGCTATTTGCTTTAGAGAACATTCTTTGGTGTTTTTGTAGGCTAAGACTGAACACGATTGTCCTTGAGTGCAACTTGAATAAAAGCTTAATTTGCAGCTGAAAACCTTATTTTTCCTCTTTCTCACAGGGACATAAAATGCGAACAAAGTAATTGCAAGTTACGTTAAAACTGTCCTCTGGGGCTCAAGCACCGGTGGTCAGTTTGAGAGGCCGTGACTTGGCCTTCAGTGACGTCCTGGAGAGCTTCTGCTGAACCTCTGCCACAGACACTGGTGGCCACCATCCTCAGCATTACAGAGAAAACATATATAAAGCCTATGGGTGAGCTAACTCTTACTTAGGGCTTCATTTGCACTGTGGCATTCTGATATCACTATAAAATGCAAAGTGGCAACCTACAAGAGATCAGAAACTGGCCAATGAATTTGAGGGGAGAGCTGGGCAAATACCCCACACCAGGCAGAGTCAGCTCCCAGCAGAGCCCGGAGCCAGCGTGGAGACGACACGCAACCGCACGGGCTCTGTCTTGTGTGGCGCTCCGGTGGGGTATCATCTCTGCAATCAGTTGCCAATGATATAAATAGCAGCTTCATTGCTCATCGATTTGGGCTGTTTGTGGTGAAAGGGACTGTCTGTCAGGGAGGCGGGGGACACGAGATTAGTGCCCTGAGTGACACGGGCCCTCTCTAGGCAGAGAGGTGAGCAAAGAGGGTTACACAGCCTCGACAATTAGCTGGCTTTCCAACATATACGCTGCAGGTGCCTTAAGGGAATTTGTGTCCACTAAGGCAATCAGCTGTCGCTGTAGAAAGATGTGCGAATAAATTAATCAGATAGTATGAAGTATAGTGGTACAAAGTAGGAGCAAATAACTCTGATGTCGGAAATATTTCTAGAGTTAGGGACAGATGCAAACTTAGGTACCCCAAGCAGAATTTTAACAAATTTGAGGTGTCTACAGAAAAAAATGCCGGTGGGGGGAACCCCCCCCCGCCCCGTCACACTCAGAAGTCGGAACCGAGGCATATAAAGATGCAAAACTCACACAGAACCTTCCCATTTAGATGTGAAAGTTGCCTAAAACCCCGCGCTCTGAGGAATTTGCTTAATTACAAGTGCCTAGGACCAGGGCAGTCTATGACCTGCCTAAGCTCCACCATGATTCAGAGTCAGGACAAAGCAGAGCCTAAGCACCCCAGGCACCCTCTGACCATGCCAGCTACACACTAGCAATATTGGGTCCTTCCTAAGCGCTCCCAGAGACGTTTGCTTTTAAAGCTGTGGCTGTCAGAGAAGGGGGTAGACCTACTACTCCTCTATTGCTAATGTAGAAACTGAGTGACCAGCACACATACCCAGGGAGTGTGAGATCCAGCTCCTAGGCTTCACCGAGGCACTGCACAGCCCCAGTGGCACCTTCAGTTTGCCCTCTCAGATAATCGGGTTATAATCTACACCATGGGAGTGAAGGTAAAGGGAGAGTGCTCCCCACCTTGTGAAGCTTAAACAGCAGAGCCAGGCAGTGCAGAGGGAACGTAGGTGCCTGAACTGAGCTTTGGCTGCCATTCAAAGATCAAGGAGTCTCATAATTTAGGCTAGAGGCATGCATGTCACTGTGCAGATGAGCCTGTAGGTCCTATCAGGCAGGAAATCAGAGCCAAACAGCAAAAATAACCTTTCACAATTACTAGCATGGTCATGGAGTGACCAATGATTGTACGTCCCAGGTGCTGAGATAAATAGGGCTTTGGCCTGCTCTAGTTCAGAGTGCATTTTCAGACACATCGCCTGCAAGACAGCAACAAATAAATGGACCCATAGAGGCATACAAAGACAAATGAGCCCCAAAACCCTTGGCTTTGTCCACTCTTCTGCTCCTTAGTAATACTACAGACTAGGTTAATCTGCATCAAATGCATCCAACAGCATCCAAGCATGCACAGAGAGCCAATTGCATATGCCTTCAGCAGATCTCATCTCAGTTTTTTCCTGTCGTAAGGCCATTCAGGTGTGACGCCTGGCAATAAGCTGCCAATCTGCTGCCTGGAAAATAAGTTCCAGTCAGGACATTTGCTTGTTGTCCAGTGAGGTCTACCTCATACATATGTGTACATATATATGTGTGTGTGTTTGTGTGTGTGTTTGTGTGTGTGTGTGTGTGTGTGTGTGTGTAGATAGATAGATGATATATATATATCTCCACATGCATAAGTCTTTATGGGTCTTGGATGTGCTTAGAGATCTGTGTAGGATTGAGACACCTCCTGCATCCCCTTCATAATCCAGTGTTACCTCACAAAACTATGAAATTTGTTCATTCAGCAGCAGACCACTGTGCTTCACACAGGAAAAAATAAATATAGCTTTACTCCCTACCACCAGCCGGGGTTATCCAGCCCTTGCCCACCTGTGAGCACTTGCAAAGTCTCCTTTGACATTGCTAAATGTCTCGGCAGCATGTGACGCCTTGGGGGTGCTTGTAGAGCGCAGCAGGTGAGTGGCACCCCCTTCTTCTCAGTGCTTCTTCCAGGAGACCACTGCAGAGGTGGAAGCCAAAAGCAGGGGGAAAAAAAAAAGTAAGGGCAAATAATCCATGCTTACTTTGTAAAAAGACATTTTTGGGGGGACATTCAGCAGCATATGGCCTGATCAGCCAACAGAAACACCGAACTAAGCAGTCTGATCTGCCAGCTGACTTCCTTTGCCTTCGGTTTCACAGCTTAAACTTCCAATATTCCCAAAATTATAGCCAGGTGTTAGAGAAGAAAGAAATGGAAGTGGAAAAGGAAATGGAAATGGAAAAGGAAATGGAAATGGAAAAGGAAATGGGAAGGGCAAGGGCAAGGGCAAGGGGAAAAGAAAGATCAGATTTTACCAGTCTTGGTCTGTTTTTAATTGCTGACATTTCAAAATTTGAAACACTTTAATTACCTCTCAGCAGCACGTTTGAAATTTCAAGTGGCTCCTGTTGGTATTTAAATATGGATTTTAGTGGTGGCGAGGCTCTAATTAGAGGCTGTCTGGTTTTGATGGTGTTGTCCTGAGAAGCATTTTATTTTCGATAACAGAACTCTCTCTGAGCTAAGCAAAGAGAAATAGTTGGTATCAGAAAGGGGCTGCCATCATTTCCTGAGAAGAAAGAGATGAAATTAGGTCTTCCCTCATCTCGGAAAGGTATTAGTGTACCCTCAGGTTTTCAGGACAGAGTCTGAAAGCGATGAACAATGGAAATGGACAACAATGAGAAGATGGCAACATCCAAATATTTCTTTCATCCTAATAGCTTTAAAATCCTATGAAGCTGTGAAAGCTTTTTTCTGACTGGTTTGGACTTCAAACTAAGTTTTTCTAATAGTTAATTTCATATGATTGTCCTCTTTTCTATCCCTTTTTCTCCTTTTTCTCTCTTCCCCTCTGTAACCTCATTCCTCTGCCTATTTTATCTGCCAACATGTTATGTTTCCCCTACCACTATACTGCCCGCAATGAAATCAGATGGAAAGATGGTCTTTTTCAAAGGTGAGGATTGCCATCATCACTCACAGGTAGGACCAGACTTCTCCAGCCATTATTCCTGAGGCCATCATCAGCAGGTTTCATAGGTCCCAGGACATAGCTACTGCCAAGGCTATAGGAAATCATACAAAGTCAAGTGAAATAAAAATTCACATAATCCTCCCCATCTATCTTTAGGTCTACTTCCCATCCCCAAACTCATTGTGGTCACCCTGACCCTGTCACTTCCTGACAAAGACCTAAACTGCCAGTGACAAGAGCAATGAATAAAAACACTAAGAAACACCCCTTTATAGTGTGCCAAGTGAGCCTGTGCTTTACTTTCACCTAATAGTCTTTCTGAACCTGGCATTTTTTGTAAGAATTAAATCATCTAAATTCCCTAGCAGTTTTATTTGCATATATTGATTCACTGAGAGTCGGGAAGTTTAAATTGGAAGGATTGATTGGTGCAGTGTTAGCTGTAATCAATATGGCACCTTTAAATGAATACAGTCATCTTACACTTAATTAGAGATGACTTGGTTATTTCACAGAGCATTTCATGTCAGGACAGGTATCAAATGTAGCTGTTCAATTTGCTGCAAGAGGAAGCATAACTAGAGGAGGATTCTGATTTGATCCATAAATGTATAAAAGTAGACTGAGAAGAGTAAAAATATGGAAGTGGCCCAACACTGCTTGAATTACCATAAGCTTTTTTAACGAAAGGAAATCAAACAGTTGACAGAACGGGAAGAAAATGCCTTTTTCTCCAATGCCCACAATCTAAAATAGCGTGTGGGGCAAGATGCACTTCTCTGCTCCCTCTGGAAGAGACACGACTCCCTGGTTCCCTTGGGAAAGGGACTCCAAGACCCTCCACGCTGCGTCGCTTTGCCATCTAAGGGACACCACGCTAGCATCTCCACAGCTAGCTCTGTGTTTTGGAGGGGGAAAAAAATGCACCATAAAGTAAAGAAGTTCCAAGTTACTTGAGGCTGCAGTTCAATATCCTGCCCTG
Source organism: Struthio camelus (assembly GCF_040807025.1). Classification (NCBI taxonomy): domain Eukaryota; kingdom Metazoa; phylum Chordata; class Aves; order Struthioniformes; family Struthionidae; genus Struthio; species Struthio camelus. The sequence continues at coordinate 134,404,971 of NC_090944.1, forward strand.
GATTTGGTACCCGATGAGCAGCTGGTGAATATATCAGCACAAGCCGGACAGTGGAAGGTACATGCACAAGCGACTCCCTGGGCCACTTCCCTCCAGACAGTCCAAAGGCCCTTTGAACTGTAGAGGCTCCTGCGTTTTCTGGAGAAAAGGCAGTGAGGTGTTTGCTAGATCTCTTGACTCAAAGGTAAAGTAGCCAACGCCATTCAAGCATGCACAGGGCCACTTGTGTGACAGAACCTGTGTGCTTCCAGGACCCCCCCCCCCCCCTTTTAAAAAGTGTCAAATATGTCCAAGCTGCCCAAAATAATGATCATCCTTGCAGGACAGAGTGGTGAAGAAGTAGGTAAGAGGCTGGCAGTAGCAACAAGTCTAGCCTAGCTGGGTCTTTTATTTTTTTTTTTTATCAGACAGGGAGTGGATTTTATTGGCTGAAACTTGCTTGCAAATGAGCTTGAACTATAATTAAATTATCTTGAGCTATCCTTAAATTCAACTCAAATTCACCAAATGGCAGAACAACTTCAGGAGAAGTTTCCTAAGGAAGAGGCAGTGCAGGGAGCAGTTTTCTGGTCTAGGTTCACAGAAAATGAAGTTGGTAGTTTAGCTGTCAGTCAGCCGCAGGTAAGCGTTCAGCAAAAGTATGAATGTCTCAGACATTTTTTTTCCCCTTACTTGAAGGGACCTGAACACAAAGCACTCTCAGAATAATACCCTAAAGAGTTGTCTGTATGGATATGGGTTCTTCCCTCAGTCTCATCTGCTGATGCTGTTCCACATTTAAAAAAAAATAAAATACTTCAGGGTGCCCTGAGGTTGAGAGACAGCAAGAATGAAAAACAGTTACCTTCTGTGGCGGTAACTAGAGCACGTACCAGTGAGGTGGAACTCCACAAGTCTGCTTCAGGAGGCAGTGAATATTCGAGTATCCTATATAAAGTGGAACAGCCTCACCAGGAGGAACGGATGCAGTTCAGCCCAGAATACCCTGTTGGTCGTACACAGTTAAGGCACTTAGCTAGGAGAGGAGGGTGATATCGAGAAGGGTATCAGACCACAGCCTCCATGTTCTGGTCAGCTTGTGCTCTAATCACTGAGCTGCGGAGCAACAGAGAGCAACGGATCTTCGTGCCATTTGTGATCACAAACGGCTGCAAAATAAGATGCTGGTTTTTAAATCAAACAAAAAACTGACCTGATCCAAAACAAAATTACTTATTTTCAGTGAAAAAAAAATTAAAAAAAAAAGATGACCAGTTTGTTTATTACCACTCACTCTATCTGACAGCTTTTGCAGACGTTCCAATTACCTTTTTTCTTCTTCTGCGTTCTAAGCATAGTAATGAATGTGTGAGCTGCATACCAAGAAATGAGTATGGTTGGACCCCACAAGAGGAACCCCAAGGATCCTGAAGTGCAGAGGTCCCTGGAGCAGAGGAGTATTGGGTTAAGAAAGCTCCAAATATAACATGGTGACATGCCAAGAGCAGCTTGGGTGCTTTTTTCCACCCCTCCCTGAAAGTGTGAGGAATCAAATTACCCAGCAGTTCCTTCCCCAGCCTGGTTGTGAGACACCACAACTCCCAGCATCCCCAGGGACTGCCCAGGAGCCCCGGCCTGGCATCTCCCGTGTGGGGCATCTGCCCAAGGTTACATCAGGAAATGCCAGCACTGAGACTAGCACCCTGCGCTCCTGACGTTCAATTCCACTTGACTTCACTTAATTCATGTGCCATTTAGTATTGAATATTTAGTGACAGATTCCACAGTTGCACACGGGCAAAACACAGCTGAGTGCTCATCAGGCATCTTTATTAAAATTTTATTATGTAAATTAATTGCATACATAAGCACTGGCATAGCACGTTAGAGTGCAAGCTTTGCAGATTCTTGAAATGCATGTAACTTTCTGGAATTTTGCAGTTTGAAAATGTTTGCTTTCCCTTCCAGAAACGCCAAAGAATACAAACAGGTTTTTCTTACCCCAGGGCAAGGATATAAATCATTCAGCACAGAAAAAGGCCACCCAACATAACGAAGGAAGGAAGCAGTGCGCCAACCTGTACCACACACAGTTCCATGGCACACCTCAGGAGCACAGCAATGTTAACTAAAAAACATGTTATCAACTCACCAGTGTGCTTTCTGAAGCACAGTCCATAATTTCAGGGCAAATAATAGCTACAGGTTTCCACAAATCCCTCTTAATTATTTCCAAATGAATGTTCTCTGTAGCTTAACCAAGGAGGTATTTATTAATATCAAAATGTCTCTTTTCTTCCCCTCCGTTTGTTCATGCCATTGGTCATCAGCTATCATCACCCCCACGGCGACCTCTGAGCCTGTTTCTTTGCTCAAGTCAGGCTGGCAGCTGTTCTTTCTCCTGGAGCACCTATCATGGGAAAAGACTTGATCTCAACATCTGTCAGCTTCAAAACCCCTCAGAAACAAACTCCAGAACACTCAGTCGTAATCCCACACCAGGTAGAAACAGAGTCCAACCGTGTTATGGCATCTCCAGCCTAATGTAGCTTTGCCGGTAGTTTAACTCCCCAGATGCGAGGTTCATGTGATAGAGACGCCTGAGTTTAGTAACTCCGACGCTTCTCTACCTTCCTCACGCTCCACATCAGGAAAAAAAAAAAAAGTTGCGGTAGAAGCATTACTCATCAGTTCATAGCGTTAACGAAGATTACATCTGCTAAGCCAACGTGCTGCAGCAGGCCCTGAGGACTCTGACACGCTCAGCCTCCCCTCTCCAAAACCACCGCCCGCTGCCGCCCGCTGCCCAGGGAAGCGATTCCTTTCAAAAGCCACTCTTTCAGAAGACCTCCTTCCCCTTCCCATTACGCTTCCTGGCCCACCAGATCCCACTCGCGCGGCTCGGACAGACGCCCTGGTGCCTTTAGCTGGGGCAATGCAGCACCGGAGGGAGCAGTGGCCACCGATAGGGCCGCAGAAGAGGAGGCAGCCGGTGGGGCTGCGTGTCCCGAGCAGAGGCGAGGCAGGCGCCAAGCAGACCCCGGCGACGCCGCACAGGGGTTGAGGTAGGAAACGAGGGGCCCCGGTGCTCTGCGGAAACAGGTATTTGCGAAATTAATGGGCAAATTAAAACAATTAAGCTACACTTCCTGCCAGTTGCTTTCAGTAACGAATTTTTATGCTAATGAAATGAGGCACGTGATTTCCCCCCTCTGCACTGGAGGAAAAGCAGGGGGACGGCGTGGAGTGAGGAGCAGACCCTGTGCACCACGCACCGCTTCACCGCCTGGCTCTGCGCTCCCTGGCCAGCGTTCGGCTGTCGGGTTTTTCTGAATAACTGTTTTGCTGCGGTGCCACCTCCCTCCCTCAGCGCGCCCTGGCCCTTAGCTGCAACCCCAGCGCCTGCGAAATGCACGGCCTTCTCCTCCTCACCCGGGAGGGCTGCACGGGCTGGAAGTGCCACCGGCTTCAAAGGCTGCACGGGCTGGAAGTGCCGCCGGCTTCAAAGCTGCACCGCCGGGTTCAAGGCACAGAGCCGCTGGCCTCTTCCAAGACCAAGAAAGGAGAAGTGATTAAATATCTCGCGGCATGAAAGACTTCCATCACTAGGTTTTTTTTCCTGCAATTCCTAAAACGAGAAAGAAATGAGACCTGCACCCCCCTGCCCTGATTAGCGGTCCTAAAGCCAAGCAAATGGAAACAGCCTCAACAGTTCCCAGCATCATCGCCACCAGGAAATCCTCAGCCAGAAAGTAAACATTGAAAGATGTACGTAAAATCATGAGATTAAAAAAAGAGATCCATTGAAAGAGTGTCAAAAGCTGGGGCAATAAATAAAACAGCAAATATTGCAATACTCCTGAGAGTTGGCATGGTAACATATATACAGGCACGTATATTCTGTAGCTCTGCTTCTCATCCGGCTTGCACTCCCCTCGGGAGTCACAGAAGCAATCAGGAGCATCAGAAAGCACAGAAAATTTTATTACCATGTAAAATAAAGAAAATTTTGCTGCAGCACCACTCCTCACACATCCTTACCCTTCAAGATCATGTATTCCCTGTCAAACATATGAAATACTCTCTCACACACACTGCACATGAATTTCTTAATTTATAGAGGCTGTCAGCTTTCATAATTGATACAATTTTAACCCTAATAGGGAATGCAAGAGAGACTCTCTTATGGTGATTCTCATGAATAAGGAGTCATCAGCCTGCCCTAGTATCAGCAATTTTAGCCTAACTTCCTAGTTAATAAACCCAATTCCTCAAAGTGTTCTTCCATCCCATCAAGTAAGTCCTCCCCCTCAGTAAGGAAAATTGATTCAAATAACCAGTTTGACAGTTCCTCATTTCCTCTGCTGTCTTGGGCTCTTGTCACATACTGTCCTGAGGAGGAATGAGGAGAGAAGGTTTCATTTCATGTTGAACCTGGCGTGAACCAGGGGACCCAAAGGAAAGGTGGGCAGACCCCCGTAGGAGTATGGGAGGCACAGCGCATCCACCCCAAAATGTCATCGCTGGTCCTTGGAGGCGACTTCTGAATGGAGACCGAGTGCAGTGAGTAGCCTGTGCCAAGTTAAAAACACAAAACAACAAGAACAAAACACATAAGAAAGAAAACACCTTAAATAGGGGGAAACCACTGTTTCAGTATTTCTGAAACAAAGCGTTTCAGATCCCTGTGTAAGAGGTACAAGAGCTAAAGGTGCTGCTTTCCAGCCCCGGGCAGGGACAAGGGGACAGGCTTCTCCCCCCTTATCAGGGTGGACTTTGAGGTAGCAGCAATTTAGTTTCAAATCCCAGCGCTGCTCGTTTCAAAGCAGGGCCTCAACACCCTCGTCTCCCGGCAGTATGAGTTTCTGGGGCAGTTCTTTCCCACTCTCTCCCGCTGAAGCTGTTCCATTCTTCATAAATATCTATATATTTTTTAATTATAAGAGTATATTTAAATGCATTCAATGTGAGACTGAAGGCAGGGACGGGAGGTGCAGTCAGTAAGCGTAACAGGGACATAAACTCTCCCCCCGCTTTCAGGCTTCGCAGGTCTTTGAGACGAGAAGACCCTCCCATGCCTCCCTGCAGCTGAGTACATAGATGACATCTGCAGCCTGTTTTCCAGAATACGAATATTTTTAATTTGTTAGTGCTGAGAGGCACATCAGATATTACACTTTTGCCTTCGGGATATATGCGGACAGGAAGAAGGAAAGTCACAGAGAAAAAAGTTGGCAATAAAATCTATAATCACTATTTCTGACTTGTTATCAACAGTTGCCGCATTTCTTAATCTGGCATTTTAACTCAAAGACCTAACAAAAAAAAGGGAATCACCTGAAATGATGGCGTATCAGGCTCTTGGGACTCTTTTTAGAGGGCTGAGGATACTCGTTATCATGCCTCAGAAGAGGCCAGCAGCCTCCACTGATGCCCATATTTTCGAGAATGGGTGCAGAGACCAGGAAGTCCCGGGTGGGTCCTTGACAAAGGGGCTGCCACCTCCGGCCCTCACAGCCTGCTGGTACTCACAGCGCTTGCAACGGCCTCAGCGCCTGCCTCTTGCAGTGGAGAAACCCAAATGAATGGATTTTCTCCATTTTTCCAATGCTTTTTCCAAGCATTGCCGTCAAAAAGTCCACTGTGTATTACTGCTACTGTACACGACAGCTGCTTATCAAAAATTGTAATGAAATTGGAATTAAATTCTTAAGGAGCTGAATTCCACCCGCCCCTCGCTCCCCTGCCTCCAGCCCACACAAAGGGAAGCGGAGGAGCCCAGTGCTCCTGCCCACAGGAGGATACCAAAACCAGGCCATTTCTTTCACCTCTTTACAGAGCACTCCCTCCCTCCAAACAACTTATAATCAAAAACTTGAAAAACTCTTATCCTCCCCAACCCTTCCTCCTCTTAGCTTAAATAAAAAAATCTCAGAAAATGTCTTCCCTTTTAACAGACACAAGAAACTCATTTTAAGGAGTGGTCCTCTGTTCCCAGGAGGAATTGCAGAGCGCTCACTTCCCCAGCCACAGCACCGAGGCTGAAGTCTTGCGGGAAGACAAACGTACGGTCTTTGGAGCCTGCTGCCGAGAGAAGCTCCTTTGCAAAGCAGGTGTCGTGGTTACTTTCCAGACTAATTGCAGAAGGCACATGGCAGGTCAGTGAACGCCCACTGACTGCTTTTGCCTGCAGTCAGGCTGGACACGGTTTTCTCGCATGCTAGCAAAATCTGTTTATCTGCTGGCTTAAACACTTGGTGAATGATGTCTCCAGAGCTGGAACTGTACTGGACATGCACTGTCTATATTATGATCTATCTTCCTCTGAGAGTGTCTCTAAATTGGATGCCTGAGTCTGAAAGCCTGTTGCATTGATGCCGTACCTGACTCAGGGACAAGAGCTACGAGCTCTCCTGTAACGAACAAATACGTTATACTTCTTGCATGCAGCAGGGAAGGTGCATCTGCGTGCTGAACCCGAGGTGGATAGTCTTCCTTGCTTTCCCAGGACTTCTCTGGAAAAAAAAAAATCACAGAGCATTTAAAAAAATCCTTTCAGGGTGACCTCCTGGCTTGTAGAGGGCACGGCTTCAGATCAGATACGTGCATGGCAAACCTGGGATTTTAGTATGGTCTGCCCATGCACTGCAGCGTTTTAGCACTTGAGCAAGCCCCCGCCGCTTACGTTGCCCCAAATCCACCTCCTCTTCCTGCCTGAGTCAGCCCTGGCACAGAAAAGTCAATGCACTGTGCTGTGGTCGGCAGCAATCATTTGTAATTAAACTGAAGACATGCCCTCTGTAGACCTGTGCATAAAGCCATGCTGCTCAGCAGGTGAGACTACGAGGGGAAAAAGGTCCAAAATGGAAACCGAGCTGCTTAGACATTTATAGCTCATGACATTCCACCAGATTTGTTTTCCTTTACTGCCCGTAAGAAATAACGCACAGAAAATGACACATGCTTTGCGAAGAGAGGAGGCAGGTGCTGCTGATGTGACCAAGGATGCAGCAAAGAAACAACACATAAAACTGTGCAAATTGTTTCTGCAGGACTAAAGGAGCAGACACAGAGGAGTGGTTGCCTTAGCCCTAACAGGAGCGTCTCTGGAGGCATACACAAGCCTCAGCATTTTCTATAGGAACACAGGCTTGGTCCTGCGTTTGCCTAACTCTAACCACTAACCTTTCAATTCTACTGTCTCCTTCCCATACCCCATTGGGACTTATAAGCAAATATTCAGTGACCTGGGACTAGCAAAATGACAACTAGAGAAAAAGGCAGTGCTGGAGAGCTTAGTTACTAGCAAAATAATCAAGCCCAGTAGCTGAGGGTGAAGTGGATACTTGAGAAAGTCACACTGAAAAAGGAAAGACTGGAAATAACAGGGGAATGGATGCACCCAACATAGTGCTTAGGTCTAAGAGGGCTCAAACAGAGGGGAAGTACCTACCTTTATAGCTACCTCCCCCTGCCCCAGGTGGCCCAGCTTTCATGGCTAGAAGCATTTCTTACCTCTTTCAGCAGAAAAGAGGCTTTGTGAGTATTTACCATGTCCTTCACAGGTGCTTCACAGCTACTTCTCTGCTTATGGTTGTTGCCAGCAGCATTGCCCATTTTGACTTATCAAAAGCAACAAACAACTGGAGAAAGCAGGACTGGCCTCCAGAAGAGCTGTGTAGCTCCCAGGAGCCCAATCATGCCCTGAGCAGAGGGCTAAGCAAATATTTTCTTTGAGAATAAGCTATTATTTAAAAATATCCTTCTAGTCATTCTGAAAACTGGTGACGAATTCTAGCTGAATATAGGGACTCTTTCTAGTTCAAGCTCCTGCTCCTGCAAACCAACTGATAGAGCAATAAGCGGGGCTCAGGTTCATAGTTTGTCTCCTCGCAGCAGCTGAGGCCAGTTGGGACCCGTGTGTGACATCTGGGGGACCTGGCATGGGATCCCTCTTCCACCAGGGATCTGAACAAAATCAACTCTTTGCACAGGTCTACTAATTAATCACTGAAACTTCAATAATAGTATTTTAGCACTCGCTGCATACCGACTCTAACACTAATTATTTGCTTAAATCTCATTGTCTTTTAGTCAAACAATATATTTTTCCTGACAAATAAAGCAACATTCAGCCTTAGCACTAAGGTACAAGATATTAATGCTAATGGGCCTGTTTGTTAGTGAAAGCTGATTAACCGGGGTGCCACAGAAGCCCAACTAAGAGAGAACTTAACGCTCATAAATCCTGCCGTTTTGGCCTTCTGTTGTGTGAACCTTTCTACCTTTGTTAATCAGATGATTATATCAAAGTCTTAATTATTTCACTCTCATCCCAAGCAGAGTGTCTAACGTGGACTTTACTATCAAGTAGGTATTTGGGAGGGGGAGCTGACTGTGCAAGCTCACAGCACCGTGCAGAGTGAAAACATCCAGAAATCAAAGGCTTCCAAAAAGGCCCTACAGTGGCATTACCGCAGGTGGCGGTGTCATCCGCTGCTGTGGCACTGTACAATGGCTCCTCCAGATGTGCTCGGGACGCATTTCATCTCTTGCTATCAGTTACATTTTGTTAGATTTTTTTTTTAATTCATGCTTTGGAAAAAAGAATTGGTGGGGGGGGTGGGGGGTGGAAGGGGGCAGACATTTGCACTACAGAAACCACATTGGCAATTTCTTCTTGCTTTTGTTCTGCTTCAGACTCGTTTTCAGCAAGGCAAAGCAGAGGGCCAAACCAGAAAGGGCGAAGAAATATGTAAGACCACCGAGCTTCTTCATGAAGTATGCATCCACGTCGCTAAACAAGTTCAAACGCATAACCAAGCCTTCTCCCATTTCCCGTCATCTTTCGAAAGCCATCCAACAGCTGTCTCCAGCCTACGCTGTATCATCTCCACACTTACTCCTGTTCCTCACAAACGCTGCTCTGACCTAGGCTGTGACATCTCAACAGCATTCACTCAACGCAAGCGTCTTCCTCGGTTGCTTTGAACAGGGTGCACGGGCTGGTGCGTGCCCGGCCCCCGTCAGCCCCTGGGGCCGTCCTGGCCGGCACAGGGCAGCGGGAGGTGTTTTTGGCAGGGCTCTGCGCCTCGCTGACCACCTGCCCAGGACAAGCTGGGTGGTGACAGCGCTGAAGGGCCGTGCCAGCGTTTCACTCCTCCGCCTTCGCCCGCCCCAAAGCGGGTCCTTGCTGGCTGCATCTTTAGGCTCTCCCTTCGGAGCGGGGTGGGGAAGAAAAAGTGTCACCCTCGCCCAAACCCACGGACCAAGGTCGGCCAGCAGCGAGCGGCGCCGCGAGGGCGAGTCTGGGAGCTTCAGTAAGTGGCAGATGGACTTTCGCCAGAGGTTAGAGTCAAGAGGATTTTTCAATATGCCTTTTTTTTTAATCTCCTCTTAAACAGACCCACTCAAGGAAAGCTGTAATTATTTTAAGCTCTTTTTTCCCCTCCCCCTTCCCATTCTGCAACTGCACTTGCCTTTATAAGTCCTCAGAGGCAATTTCATGGAAGAAAATATGCCTTTTTTTGTTTTTTTAATTCTGATGCATTTCTAGCAACACACTTTATTGGGAACAGGGTTTTTTTTTTTTGCATTTTTTTATTTTTATTTTTTTATTAGGGATTGAATCAACCTTTCCTTTTCCAGATGCCACTGTGGAGCATTAAGGATATATAAGATCTGGCACATAATTTACAGCAGCCTGCCCCGAAAAGCAGCCCCAAGCCCCAGCTCCCTCTCTGCCCGCAGCCCCCCCCCGCGGCGGCTGCTGGGCCACGAGCTGCAGCCGGCGCGGTGGCCTTGCAACCGGGGATGACCACAGAGGTCCCTGCACTTCCAGCTCCTTTTCGAGCAGTGCCAGGTAGCAAGTGCTGCAAAGGGCCAGGAAAAAAAAATCCATGTCACCAGGTGCTGGTCACTGCAGAGCCCCAGCTGTGCTGGCTCCATGCAGGGAGAAGGGCCAGGAATGGGTGACACTAAATTGCCGAGGGGGAAAAACAGGGGGCTTTCCTGTGCGCAGAACAATTCAGCAAACTTCACTCGTTGCTAGTTTTCAAAGGGCCAAACACCATGCAGTTACCTCAGGGGGAAAACTTCATCCGAGTTCACTGAATTACCTGTGCTGGCGTCTATCCGAGTTGAGAACAGGGCCTCATGTTTCTTTATGGGAGAGCAGGAAAACTGTTGAGCTCGCGGACTTCTTCCCCTCTGAAGGCCTGAGAAAGAGCAAGCATCAGATCTAGATCGGTGGAAAAAGCAGCAAAAGTTTTGGGATGCAGTTGCTAGATATTCTGTAATAACCATTATGCTCTGTTTTCAGACGCTCCGTCCCCCATTTCCTCCATCTTTTCTCATATTCTGCAACTTTTCACTTAACACGCTGCGTCACTGCATTCCTTCGAATTCCCCCATTCCTGTCAGCTGCACGTCCAGAGACAGCACATGCTTTTGGCACCAGGAGCTCGAGTTATGATCTACAGTGAGAAAGATCCTAAATTCGTCTCTCCTCATAAATAAGGCCATTTCACACCATCTCTCCACTGCACACCCACTCGCATGAGAGCGAGTCCCTCAGTTCAGGGTCCCTGGTGGGAATGAGTGAGCACATGTGCTGGAGCACTTGCATAATTGCTGTGCTAAGGACAAACCTCCCATTCCTGCAGCTACAAGTATTATATTCTAGAGACATGACTTTAAAAACTTATTTCCGGATTTGCACTTAAACCTATGCCAGAGAACACTTCCCTTGCGTTTGTTTTCTTCATTTTATTTCTCCCTTGTGCAACCCACACCATTCAGTCCAAGCCTACTTACTGCTGGTTCCCTTTTATTGAAAATTAGGAGGAGGATTTTAAGACTCCTTGAACTTAATCGACTTAAAGAGGCAAGAAGAGTGATATGATCCCATCGATAGTTTCTTGTTACACACACTCTGAAGCAACCTCTGTCTTCCTTCCACCTCTGGATGCCTCATGTCCTTACGGGTGCAGCAGTGCTTGCTGAGGAAGCTGCCATCTCTGGAGCCTGATGAACGTGCTCGCAGCTCTTGCTGCCGGAGGGGTTTGCTGTGAATTTGCCTGCTGCTATTGAGCAGAAGACCTTTCTTGGAGGAAAAAAAAAAAAAAACATTTTGGTATGCCTCCAAGTGATCCTGGTGAACTTGTGCAGGCCTTCGGAGGCCGTGTGGGTGTGTGCAGTTCCCCCAGCAAATCAACACCAGGCAGGCCAGGGGGTGAGGCTGAAGGGCCTGGTGTCAGGCCACCAGTAAACATTTCACTGCTGGCAGCTTGAAAAGGCCATGGGTTTAGACGCAGCTTAATCACAAGAGACCAAAGTTGCTCTTTTTGTGCTAGTGTAGCTTTCTGTTAGCAATAAGACTCAGAAAGAGGGGTTCAACCTGGGATGGCGTCTCCGTGTGCCTGCACTGCTGCTGCTACGGAAATTGTCACTGGAATGGGAGCCAGCTCCAGGCAAGCAGCGACTGGCTGCCTCTTAGTGACTTGGAGGGTATGAGTGTTCAGATTTTCCTGCTTTTGATTAAGTATAGAAAGCGCCTATGTGTGTGTGTGTGTGAGTCTTTGCCGCTCTGCGTTTATAGATACTTGCTAGATTTCTCAGCGAAGATTTTTGAGTAACCTCATCTTAGAAATGCTTGATTTCTCTGGGCATGCCTTCCGAATCCCTCTTCTCCCAAAGATGGGGGAAGAGAGGGAATGGCAAGAGTTGTCGTGTGCATGGTTTGACAGTGACAAAACCATGGTCACAGACCACCTACGCTGTGTATTTATTAAAGAGCCTGGGGGTCAGGCATGGAGGTTCACTTCTTACTAGCGAAACAGTTGGCTGTCCTTGGCCGGAACAAGGAGGAGCAGATGCAGGGGAGGAGGAGTGGCTCGGCGAAGTAGCCGTGGGAAAGCCGAGGCTGTCCGCCCCGCGGTTCCCGCGAGCCCATCCGGGCTGGAGGCGCTCGTGGGAGCCCTGCGTGACCGCCTCTCCGCCGGCTAACCTTCGCCAGCACGGTTCACGGCCATAAGCACGGCCGAGAGCAACCTTCGCTTTTCGGCGGTCCAAACCCCAGGTCGAGTTCAAGGCCGCCGGCCCTGCTGCTCCATCCAGCTGTTCAGGTGTGAGCAATTTTCACACGGCGCTGATGGTGTTCTCGCAGACGTGCCTGCCAAACGTTTACTGAAGGGAAGTCGGTTTTCATAGTGTGACCTTCATAGTGTGAATATGATAGAGCCAACACGCAAGCGCTCCCCCCCTCCCCTCCCGAAATGCTTTATTGCTTGCCCAGAAGCGGCTAAACCGCACGCAGGCAGGCAGCTCCCAGGCGCCCTGCGACGGCCTCGAAGCCTCTCCAAAGCAAACCGGTAAATCCAGCCAGAAATTGTTGCCATATTTAAAATATTTAAATATTTAAAATATTTAATCAACTCTGCCCTCAGCGTTATGTATGGCATTACCAAAGTGCAGCTTATCGCCGTCGTAAACCTGATGCTTCAATTAAAGCTGCCTGCTGGGGTGGGAGCTGCTCGCAGAGGCCACCGCTCGGGGAGCAGAGCGGGGCCAGGCGGTGCGGCGAGGAGCCGCCGTCGCGCTACCCCTGCGCTAGCGGCATATAAAGCCTGAGGAAGGGCATACGTCCTCTACCATAGGGCTCAAGAACAACCACGAGCCAAGCCTTTCTCGCGTTTCCCTGTTTTCCTCTCCCTTGCTAATTATTTATACAAAAAAATATATATATTTTTTAATCCATTCCTGGGCACTAACTCTCTTATAGCCAAGGGCATATGGAAGAGGAGCTCTCACCTCTTGACAGACAGCAACTTTTTTCTTGTTTTCTTGCACAGCACAGCTGATATGTGCTGGGTCCAAAGGTTCACATCTATTCAGTAATTTTCAGCCACTGGATTAGAGGTTTTTTTTCTTTTCTTTTACTTCTTCCTTCTGTGTCTCCTATCATGCTTGCTGCATATGAAATGCCTCAGTACAATAAAGAAAAAAGGCTTCTTTTTTTTTTTTTGCTCCCTGCCCTCTTCATAACAGTAGTGACTTTGGTCCAAAGTGTGGCCATCCAATTAAATGGAAAGCAAGCAAAGTCAAACCCGAGCACAGAAAGTGCTTCCTCATGCAAAGCACACTTAGCCTGTGGCACTTACTGCGCCACAGGAGCAGTGAGGCCAAGAACTAAGCAGGATTTACAAGATTTTTTTTTTTGGAACAACGTATTTATATGGAGAAGAGGGCCCTACAGAGATACAATCATAACTATTTAAGAAAAAAAAAAACCAAATAAGAAAACAAAATCAAACAAGCCAAAAGTTTGGGAGGGCTAAACCATCTCCTGACCCACCTAGGGCATTTCTGCAGAGCGGGATTCAGCCGCACACGTGCTCTCCGCCTCTGCAGCCCGACGCTGAGCTGGTGCGACCTGCGCTTTGGGAACGGGGCCATGAAGCCCTGCGTCTTTTCCCTTTCTTACAGCCTTGCACGAATACGTTCCTCCTTCAGGGCTGTCATGGCTGGCTCTTGCTCAGGCCTAATCTGGCCATAACACGGGTATCACCGCTACTGTGATAGTCTTTGTTTATGGCTTTTCAGGACACAGAGGGGCTCCTGATGCCTTTTATGTTTCCTATGTATATTGTGCCCTTGAAATAGGCTGCATTACAGCGGGGCATAAAAGGCAGTAGCAGATAAATCAAAATACAGGGCTGAGTCTCATTTGGGTGTAAGGTGCTGTAGTTTCATCAAGAGTGACAGATTTATGCCAGAGCAGCCTGTGGACAACAAGTACAGCAATACGTTAACTAAGTGTTTGCAAAAGAGAATTTTCTGTTTTCACACTAGCTTTAAAAAAAGAAAAAAAAAACTCAAGCCCACAAGCTCAGGTTAAAGATAAGGAAGAGCAGATTGGGGGTGCTCTGTGTAGCTGCGGTAGTCCAGTACTTACAGAGATTCTGGGGTCAGGAGCTCCTCACTCATCACTCAAATGGGCCTTCAGGGACTCAAGGCTTGACCGTCCACTTCTGCGCTGCAGCTCCTCTTGAAGCCACAGTCTTGGCTGGCTTCAGCGCCGCCACCTAGGCACCACCTCGCTGAGCATTTATCCCTGACACTACAGGTTTGGCTCTGCGGTAAAATTTAGCAAAAGGATGCAAGAGAGGAGGCTGTGGCAGGAGTCTGCTGTGCCCACCACTGATGAGTGGAAATGAACAGATATCACAAGAGCTTTTGCTGGGAGAAGCTGAGGGCCTCTACTTGTGTGCAACATTAATGTGATTTTTAGAGTGAAGAAGCACTTTTGAAAGTCCAAAGGGCCAGAACTCAAGTAGGCGGGCGGTCTGCCATGCAAGGTTGGGTGGGAGGAGATATACAGCAAAACACCAGTCAGAGAAAGACACAGATCCCCCCCCCCTCCCCCCCAAATAAAAATCTCATTTTTAGTTTGTTGTTCCAGCCGTGCTCTGCAGCAGCTCTGCAGGACGGAGCCCGCAGGGTGGGGTACAGGCCTCCCTCCTTCTGGGCAAGCTGACTGCAGCCTTGCACAGCGCAACCAAAGTGCAGCGAGGGAGTTTAAGTTAAAGGAATCCCTGGGAATAATCTCTGGTCCGGAGGCAAGACTAGATTACCAGAGATGACCATTGGGTTTTTTAAAATCAGTCTCTAAGCCTGCCTTTCCAAAAGGCCCTTTCAAGGGGTTCAGCAATGCAAGTCAGAACTCTGGTAAAAGTAATTTCACTTACAGTGTTGCCGTTGTTTGAGGTAAGAGGTTAGCCCTTGGCGGGGAGGGTCTCCCAGGCTGTTCCTGCTCGCAGAAGGAATCGCTGGTGAGCTGGGTACTTTCTTTGTAACAGATGAAGCAACCTTACATCTCAGTCCTATTTTCTCCAACCACTGTAAGACTAAAACAGCAGGAGGCATTTTCATTGCTCACAGCTCCAAATCCCTTTTCAGCTAATAGCTAGTCAAAAGCACTCTGCTTTTTCTTGGGGTCATGCTGCTAGCGCTTCCCTATTATCTCCAAGGCTTGCTTGCTATCTTCTCTGTCTGCTTCTGTCCTGTTCCTACCGACTCCTTTCTTTCCCAGGCGTGCATCCATTTGCATCTGTCTCCCAGCAAAATCCTTCCACCCGTATACATCAGCCTCCTGGCGGGCCTTTGGCCTCTGGTCCGTGTTTTGGGCAAAGGCTCCTGTCTCGCAGCTCTCCGCTCCATAATGGGATTAATTACTTGCTCACTTCGTTGGTTTGCTCTGAATCCAGGGCAGCTACGATGCCCACCACGTTCTACAGTTTTCTCTGTCCCTCAGTCTAACTACATATTAACTGGGAAAAGTGTGATCCAGGCCCTCCATTCCCAGTAGAA
This sequence comes from Struthio camelus, assembly GCF_040807025.1. Taxonomy (NCBI): domain Eukaryota; kingdom Metazoa; phylum Chordata; class Aves; order Struthioniformes; family Struthionidae; genus Struthio; species Struthio camelus. The sequence goes on from NC_090944.1 coordinate 134,420,319, forward strand.
AAAGAAGCAAACATACCAGCATTGCCGGCCAAGGCCCTCTGTATCACAGGTTTTGTTGTACGGGGTAAAAGAGGATAGGAGCCATTAAAACAAAACAAAACAAAACACAATTCTACTTTTATCTTCCCCATTTGGCAGAAGATTTGACTGAAAACAAAAACAACCTCCAAACAAACGTGTCTCATTGTCAAGATTTTTAAAATTTTGTTTGCTGCATTTAGATGATGGTACAAATCAACTTAACAACACGGAGGCAGACACTGATCTCATTTCCAGAGAGGTAAATCAAAAAAATGTCTAGCAGCTTTAGTCAGCTCAAACAGCCAGTGTTCAAGACCTCGGTGCAAATACTGTCAAGCAGAGATTAGCATTCATCTTGCCACTCCTTCTTCAGCCAGTTAAAGGGAGAGAATTTAGGAAAGGCCGTAAACATTTCTTGCTTGATGTCTTCTTCCCTGACTACCTCAACGCTAACACTAATTTCAGTACTGTATGCACTAAGATAAATATCTTGTGTAGACTGGTGCTACAAGTGAAAAAGGAGAAGTCCCGCGGCCGCGGGAGATATCGTCGCGGTGATAGCAGGGCAGCCCCTGAAATGGCCTGACCAGTGCCGGGCAGCCCGAGGTGGACATGGACTGCATCGCACTCGGGGGCAGGCAGGGCTCTGCGAGGGCTGCAGTTGAAGGACGGGGTGACAGCGGGGAACGGCTGTTTGAGATAACAGGATGAGCGTTGTGCTGGTCCTGCGCGGTCTTGCAAGGCCAGGGGAGGAGGGGTTTGCCACCACAGCGACCCCCTTTCCTGCACGGCCAAGCGCCGAGAGCTGTGCGGACGGTCTGTGGGCTGATGCACAGCCGATCAGCGCCCTGCAGGGAACGTGCTTTTGGGTTGGCCAGCAGCAGGCTTCCTTGAAACTTGCCTTGCAGGACTGCTGTCGCAACGTACAACTTCTTTGCCCGTCTGGACCGTGCTGTGCTGTGATCCGTCAAGTCCTTTTAGCGTCTAGTCAGCTCCTGAGCAAAACTCCCCTTGTGGCAGGTTGCTGCCGGTGGCAGGGTTAAGCCCAGCGTGCATGTTGCGCGCTGCCAGCAGTTCTCCTGAAGCAAGGGTTAGCGTCAAGGGCAACCCTGGATTGCGCTTGAGGGCAAAGCAGCTGAGTCGCTTGTCACAAGCGTGGTTTCATGTGTGTACCTGCAGCGCTGGGAGTACCCGAGGGGGAAAGGTCTGTGGGAAAATAGCTGTCCCTCGGGTTTGTTAGAGGGAAACACGCATGTGCATGCACGCACGCACGCACGCACGCACACACACACACACACGCGCACACACAGTGTGCAACGCCATAAATGTCTGGGGTATCCTGGATACTAATTGCAAAGACTTTATCATCGAGGCCAGCCAACGACACTGTCTCATAGCACATGTGCGCCTGCCTGGAGAGGCAGGAGGTGGTGTAAGACCAGATGATGTGGTTTGGCATCCTGTAAATCCCTCTCTTTGATCACAGGGAGCCTGGTGATTGAGCTGTTTTGGCAAAAGTCCTTCGCCTAAGCTTCTCCGCTCCTGGCTGAGCGGCCTGTCAGGCTTCTCCCAGGAGCTTCTTGCACTCATCAGCCCCTGCACAGTGTTTAGGACCGGGATGTCTTCTCCTGGCCTTCCTAAGCTTGCAGCGCAGTGCGTCAGGATTTCGCGTGGGGTAAACGCTTGCCAGCGCGAAACGCAGCGCCCTGTAGCAGGCGCGTCAGCCCAGCCCACGCCAGCGAGCGGCACGGAGCTGCTCTCCGTTGCCGTCCATGTTGTCTGTCCTGCTTCCAGCCGGGGACAGGTATCAATTTCAGACATGGATTTTCATCGCTGATCTGTGCAACTGCTTTGCGAACAGATTTTGAGGAGGCAGCTGAGCATTCCTGCATGCGAAGAACCCAGTGTCCTCGTTTTTTGTTTTTTCCCCCACAGACACTGAAATTGCTGTACAATCTAGAGCCCTTTGGTGGATTAGTGTGAATCGTGGCATAGCTGTAGGATCCGTCTCTGCCTGTCGCTACCGGTTAACTACTCCACGCAGCGCTGTCTGGCTTCCCAGTCTGTCCTGCCTGCCGTCAGACACAGGGAGTGCTGCTGCAGATGCGTCGCGAAGCATGGGTGCCCTCTGCAAGCGGTGAGCAGTCTGAACCTGCAGCCCTCCAGCCTAGGCGCAAGAGGCAAATCAAATCACTGTTCTGGCAAATTGTTGGGTTTCTTGTGTATCCTGCATAATCCACAAAGAAAAGTTATCCATTTTTGGCAGCTGACTGCTCCTCCAACTTCGGAAACTTTCTGTGCCAAATGGAAAGCAATGGCCCGTCCTACCCCGCCTGACCCCCGGCTCCCCAGCCTGGCGTGCAAAGCACGGAGCGAGGGCTGGCGGCTCTGCCGACTGCTTGGGCCCAAAGGTAGCCAACAGCTCTGCCTGCAGGGGCGCACACCATGCCAGGGGCTGAGGCTCTGCTGCCACGTCGATTTGGCGTACAGCTGCGCTGGTGCCCACAGGGCAGGTCCTCCCGCAACCCTCAGCCCCGCTCTGCAGGCACTGCTCCTGTCCTGGGGCTTGGACGGCAGCTCTGCCTTGAATTCAAACACCCCAAGTCCATATTCAAACTTCCTAGCTTGCAAGCTAAGCCAGGCGGTGGGAGACGCTCAAGCGTGAGTTGCTTCCCCTCCCATGCTATTTCTGTAGGAAATGGAAGGGAAGTGCTCCTGATGGTCTGCTGTGCTGTGAAGACAAAGCATTTCTAAACAACAAGCCTGTAGGGGAAAGGGGGGGCTAACATTTCTGGAAATCCTGGATTTAGCTGGGGACAAAAAAGATGTTTTGCTCTAGGGCACCGCTGTCAGCCAAGGCATGCAGGAACCCGGCCCACACAGACGGAAGCTACTCCAGATTGTTCTTTTTGGAGCCCAAAAGCAGATTAAGCTGTAGACATAGGCAAAGAATAACGTTTAATTGCAGGTGCTAACACTTTTACCCAGGGGAGAAAAAACTAATTTGCTGACCAGCTATTTTCACAGCCAGAAACTCTGCATAAAACTGAAAGGAGGGACTGGAAATCCTCTGGTAGGTGATTATGTAGGAAATCTTACTTATCCTAGAAAAGATCTCGTGAGACAGCATCTCCTTCCCGTGAGGGAAGCTCGTCTCTACTGCAGTTTGCGGCAATGCTGGAGAATCAAGGAACATGAGGCTGCTTTTGCCGTAACAATATGTCCCACAGCTGACATAATTATCAGATCATACCAGTCACTCTGCAAAACTATATAATTAATTGCTGCAAATTCTTAGTAACTCTTTAAGCCTCAGTTATGAAGTAATCCTAAAACCCTAACTTTATAAAAACATTTACTGCTAAAACATTGTTTTGATCTTCAAGCAGCTTCTGCCCTGCAGTAAAATTTATGCAAGAAAATGTCTGAGATTTCAAAATAAACTCAACGTGAGTTTCCAGACAACCGCACTGAATGCTGCAGCAGCAGCAGCCCAAAAGAGCTGGGCTCAAACCTTCCCGTTGCAAAATCCCCCAGAGCAACTCAGCTCTTCACACAGTGACCCGAAAACCCAGCACAACAGTTGTGACTCCTACCACAAGATGGCTCCTGCTAAGGCTTTAATCTCAGTCTGAAGTAATTTTATCCTGCCAAAATGTGCACTATTACATAACAATGCCACGTGGTCTGGCTCATGAGGCACACACATAGGCAGTAAAATATCTTCTTTTTTTCCCCCTTTCTGTTGTAAGCTTCGCTCTAGTCTAATTTCTGGTCTGTGGTCAGCAGTACTTCACCTCCCAAGCACAAAGGACCGTGGGCAGCCAGCAGAGAAGGCAACTCTTCTGCCTCCTCCCCAAGGCTGGGAGATGACTTGGGGCTGGAGGAGCTTACGCCCCCATCACCCTCCCAAGGTTATTTCAAGAAAGAACTTCTTTTAGAAAGCCTAGTCCTTAATCGCCAACCTGCTCCACACCGTCATGTCCACGGCTTTAAATGCTGCGTCCCAGGAAGAATACTGATTATTCGCACAGGACCTGGGCCAAGCACTGCACAGCGGGGCCTCCCAGCCCCTCACAGACGCTGCAGTCAGAGGAAATAGTGACTATGAATAAATCTCAATAAATACATATTTTCAATTGCCGAGTGCAGAGTAGTCTCTTCACCCAGAGGAGCTTTGCTAGGGGAGAGAAAAGGCTCTGCCGGGCCACGTGCCGTTCCCACAGAGCGAGAGCGCTGCAGCCCTGGGCCAGGGCGATGCCGGCGGAGAGCCGCCTCGCTGGCCGGGCTCCCGCAAGCATCAGCTTATGGAAGGGCAGGGCTAGCCCTCAACCCCACATCCTGCGGCTGTTTATTCAGGACAGGAGGCTGCCCCCCTGCAAATGGGCTCCCTGTTCAGCGGGAAAGGGGTGTTTTGCGATCGGGGGGTATCTTCATGTCTTTTAAAAAAGAGGGAGAGGGGAGGAACGCGAAACCTCACGCTTCTTGCATTCAGAAATGCTTTTTTTTTTTTTTTTTTTAAGCTCCAGGCATATATCAAGCAGGAGCAACTTTTCCAACAGAAACCTATCAGGGTTCTCATGACTCTCACGCTGCTGTAGCAGCGCTCATCACCTGGCAATGCCGTGCACTGCAATTTCGAAGCAAGATCGCTCCGCAGTGCTAAACACAGCTACGCTCCCTGGGACTTGCTCTCAGCCATTCCCATCCCACCACAGCTATTTTGCTGCCAAACAAAGATTTCTTTTTTTTTTTTTTTGCATGATTAGAGAGGCTGATTTATGTGTGGTCAAATCCCTCTTCAGCCTCTCATCTTGTTTTATTCTCTTAATTTAAAGGGTAGTTCCTTAGAGAAGATTAATTTCTCTCACTAGCATCGGAGTTTCTTCTGAACAGCGAAGAAACCTCCTTGTTTTATTTTTTTTATTTTTTTTTTTAAAACGGGTTGTAAGCGGTACAGATTGATTTTCTTGGCAGGTTTAGTGATCACGTGATTGTTCAGAGCACGAAAAATACTACAAGGAAAAAAAAAACCCTCTCAGGACAAAGGCACAGCTTAAAAACCTTTGATGTCGAAAAGCAAAGACAGATGGGAAAGAAGAAAATGGAAAAGGAAAAGCAATGCGGGGCTGTTTTTGTGATGAAAAGACCATGGTGCACCAGCACTTGGATTACAGCCCACGGAGAAGCAAGCAATAAGGAAAAAGAAGGCGGCCAACATAGGTATCGGCAAGGCGGCTAATGAGGGAGGCGCCGGGTCGTCGTCGCCACCTGTGTTTCCCAAGAGAGGTGGCAGCTGCGCGGGCAGGTTTCCCCGAGCGTTTGCGAGGAGCTCGCCCCTAGTCGGGGAGCGGGCAGAGGCGACACGGCGGCCGCAGCCCTCCGGCCGGGCTCTGGGGGCCACTGGGCTGCCCACGGCGTTGGGCCGTTGCCGTTTCGGCCCGAACCGGCCCATGCCGGATGGCAACGTGGCCTCGGGCTGAACGGGGCTGCTCTTCAGTCCGCACTCGGCGGCGTTTTGCTCCTGTTCTCTGCAGAGCGCCCGCAATAACAAGGGGACGGCTGCGAAGCCGACCAAAAACGCGGTATTTACGGTGAAAAGCTGGAGGTGCTGGTCGCGTGCCACGACACAGTTGGTTGGGCAGGGTGCCAGGATGGCCGAGGTAACACCACAGGGCTGTCCAGGTGGAGCGGCGCCCAGGTGCCCTCACAGAGGAAAACCAGGCGGCTCGCTGTGTCTTGTGAAGCCAGCCGAGGCACGTGCCGCTAGGACAGCCAGGAGGAGGGTACCTCAGGAGCTGCTGAGAGCGCCATGGCGAGGCAGGAGAGGCGCAGCTGAACCACCGGCCCCAGGAAGACTCGGGAGCGAGCCGCCTGCGTTTCACCTGGCCGTGCAGGAGGGTGAAGAGCCTCGCTAGACCCGCGGGGGCGGCTGCTGCAAGCACGGCAGGTCCGGCGCCCGGGCCGCACCTCCGGCTGGGAACTGCTGCCCAACTGCTGCTCTCCTCCCCGCTGCTCCCTTTAGGGGCCTCTCCTACAAGAGGGACTCTCCTCTTTTTCTCACCCTCTGTCTCAAAGCCGGGGCTTTCGGATAATCCTCGCGTCTCTCACACAAAAAGGTCCCCGTGTCAGTAACTCGTCCTCCGCACATCGTAAGAGAACTGCTAAAAGACGCTCCCTCAAGGCACTGATTTTCAGTAGCTTCTGATTGCTGTGGGAACGCGTCACCATTCACCTCCAGCGAATATGAGTCAGCCACAGGCGCTGCACTACATGTAGCAGGAGAGACGCGTTTTGAGCATTCTCTATTTAAAATCTGAAACGATCATCATCAGAATTTTTTGGCTGGGGGAAATCAGTAATCTCCTTCTCTTCAGCACCTGGCCTCTCCAATTTCCTTTTCCTCTGCAAAAATAAAAATAAAACCCCTCTGGTGCTGAGCTGATGTGACTCAAAAGGCTTGAGGAAGGAATTTTAATTTCAGGATGCCCTTTGGAATGCTTATCGCTTCACGGGTCTTCTCTGTTCGTTTCTACGGTCTTCCCATTTGATAATTTTGTGCTCAGTCGTTCTCTGAAAATTACTTTGCTTTTATTCCAAAACATATTTCCTGGATTTCTTGGGGGGGAGGGAAGGGAATGAAAAAAATGTCAAATTTAGGCTTCCATTTCCAACGCAGAAGGACACTTGTAGTGAGCAGGTGCTCAGAAGCGTGTGTGAAATGAGTAGGTGTTCAAAGCACATACTACAGACTCAACTGGCTCTTTTGAACCTGCGAAGCAGAGCGGCAGTGGTGGCACTGTTTCCCAAGCCCACGCTGAACGATATTAATAAAAGCTTGCCCTGTTCCTGCCTTCATTGCCGTAGTTTGTGACAAACAGTGAGATTGTTCTTGCTGAACTTGGCCCCCTTGTCACTTTTCCTGAGCACTTATGTTGACTAAACACCCTTTCTAAGGAGAAGAAAGGGGGCCTTTGCTCAAATCTCATCTGCTAAAAACCATAACCGCTGTACACAGTCTTTCAAATGAAAGCAAAAACTACCATCGGATCATAGTCCCATCTTTTCTGTGCTATTTCTAGATGAGATCTGTTAGAAACATATCAGGATGGACTGTAAAAAATAATAGCTTGAGAGTCCTTAGGCTGACTTAATACTGTTTCACCTGCAATCTGCCAAAGCTTCGTGATCATCCTGAGTCTTACCTGGGCTCCTCTAGCACCACTTTCTCCAAAGCTTTCGTCACCAGTGCAGCCTGTTGAACTCGTTACGGCACGAAGTACCTCCAGCTCGGTGATTTCTCATCGTACTGGCATACGAAGGCAACCGGGGAGCTACAGACCTCCTGCACGTGAGGATGGCTGCATTTGGAGCCGACTGCAGGCAACGGGAACACTGTAGGACATAAATATACACAGCAATGGATGAAAATGCTAAACATCGCCAACTTCTAGCAAGCACTTAAGGTTACACTCTTCTATCGAGTAAGGAGTGGCACTTCATATTTCTAAATATGAAGCAAATTCCATGTAACTCTCATGAAATTAAAAGTGTTCCCCCCCCCCCCAAATGATACCCACTGCCACCAGATGGAGTATCCTTCCCAAGGTACAGCCTGAATCTGGGCTTTGTACCTGCTCAACTGTGTTTTAATGAGGACTTTTTTTTTTCTTTTCTAGAGGAATTCATTATGATTAATGTTTTATCAGTGAATTCCAAAGGAATTAATGGTGATTTGCCACTTAGTTTAAGGGGTTGCTGATAATTCTAATGGAACGAGAAATTAGGGTATTTAAACGTCTCCTGACACTTTTATTTAAGAGAAAAAAATATACAAGACTAATTAAAATCCCAAAGCACAATTTTCACCTTAAAAAATGGATAAAAGTTATAAAGGCCTTTTCAGAAGCATGCACCTGTGCAAAGAGTTCTACTACATGGGGGAAAAAACTGGCACTGATTAAAGAGTGCACAGAGTCCTCTGAGGGATCGGTGGGTTTTGCACAGCTTGGTGTGCCTTCACATGGAAATTATGCAAGACAACCCGATTCTTCTGGAAGCTGATCAGTATGCTCAGGTGTAACAGCAGAAGGGGTTGCTAGGCTTTCATATTTGCAGACTTAGAGTGAAATTCCTTCTTTCTCTCTTGAATATCAGTGGAGCAAAACACCATCATCAGAATTTCATTGCCCATGCACGAATCTACCCCTTTTCCAAACACGGTCTGGAGGGAGGTGGCAGTCTGGCAAGAGACTCCACGCATATGACAAAGTAGGCTTTATCACTCATCTTATCCTAGCAGACTCACCTGCTGCATGCCTAGTCCACATCTAAACATGCAGTAGCACCAACATCCAAGCAGCTTCAAACGTACGTCCTCCTTCGTCTTCCAAAGCAATGGAGGTTTTCTCTCAGCTTGTGCTACACAAAAAGGATGGGATGGGCAATGTTTGCTCCTGTATGATAGATAAATTTAACTTTTTTTCATTTAAAAAAATGTATGACTGCCACAGAGCAAAATAATCCATTGTTTTGGGTTACCATGCGAACCCTGGTTACAAAATGACGAAAACAGGCACTTCCAGCTAGACTGCAAAGTTCCTGAGTGAAGGAAAGTAAAACCGTGATAGCTTTATGAACTGAAACCAGTGAGATGTTGTTTTACAGATATTACCGATGCTTCTCGCTCTTAGGTTAGCTCACTGCTACTAAAGTAATACACGACAGTTCAGCCTCATACCCAGAAAAGATGTAGGCATTCCCCACGGCCAAGTATTTTCTGTGCCTGTCCTCCTCCATTCAGTTCTCAAATGATTTTAGACAAGGAGAAGTCATATTTCAGACAACTTAAACTGATCCAATTTTCAGAAAGCTTTGCACACGCAAAGCCAGGCCTCTAAAAAAGAAAAAAAAAATCAGTTATTGATGATTAACTCCTTGGTCTTGTATAACAAGAGTAAAACAGGACCTGTACACTTACACTTGGGTAGTGGGAAGATAAAATGCCACCTTTCTGATTTTTGCAACATCTGTATGTCTGTACTGAAATCAGCACAGAAAATGCAGAGTCCTGGGGAATTAGGACTCGTGTAACTGCCAGGATTTTTATAACATCGCCAGTTTAGTTATGTGATAAGCCAATCATCAACCTTTTCCCCTTCCAACTGAAAAGTTTTCATTCTTATCTGTCCCTGGTGCCTTCCAAAATCCCTCAGAGGTATCCATTTCGCACAAGACTTAACTACCCTGTGAGCGATATAGTTAAATAAGGAATTGGCAGTGCGCATTTGCAATTGCATTTCCAGCCTTAAATGTCCATTATTAATGACCAAAACAACTGTTGTATAATCAGCAAAGCTAGGGGGAAAAATACACAAGCAACGTTGCCTTGTCCTCAGAACTATTTTTATTAATATTTTGCTTTAACAAACATTGTAGTATGAAGGCATCATTTCTTTAAGTTTTCCAATATATGGCACAGACAAAAGGAAAAATAACAGACCCAGAGGCAACTTCAGCATGTAAATGACAGAATAACAGAAGAGGCATGTGTTAACCTATATAGCTATTATATCATCTATTAGAAGACGTTTTGCAAGCAACAGTCTACATTTATTTGCATTTAAGTAAAAACATATTTTTGTCTGATCAAGAAAATTACTTTTTTTTTAACTTTCCTTTATATCACAAATGTCAGGATAAGGCAAATCCTTAATGAATCATATGGTAAAAACCCCTATTCCCCAAGAAAATAGATCCAACATACTCTGCTAAGTTTGTCAGTTTTAAAAGCAAAGCAGGCATGCACCGCATATAGAGAAATGTCTTTTTTTTTTTTAATTAAGTGCATAAAGCAGAACAGTGTTAATTCACAAAGAGGCTTTTTCAGTGCTTTATAGAAAGATTTACAATTAGCTGCAGTGAATATGTGACCCAGTACTACAGACAATGTCTCAGACATCTCCTTTGGAAGTCTGTATGAAAGGAAACACGTCCATCATCAGAGCAGTCACTAGCTGGAGGATTATTGTGCCTAATTGTAGGGATGAGCACTTTCAAAAATAGGAGCTACACCATTAAAAGCAGAGTTTGATATTTTGTATGCAAACATCGGGTACTGAAGGGCTTCTGTTCTCTTCATGCCACCTACTGGGAACAAATTTTAGTTTTAAACCAAAATCCACAAGACTGGAGTTACTCCAGGTTTGATTCTTATTCTTCTACAGAGCCTACTTTCTGCATTTCTCTAGCTCCAGCAAAATCGATGGAGACTGCAATAAGGGGCCCTGGCTCAGCCGTAACTAAAAAACTCAGCCGGAGAACTCATACTGCCTAAACAGACCCAGTTTATGATTAGTTAAAAAAAAAAAAAAAAAACACCTGAAGAAAGAAAGAAAGATACAGGCATATCTGAAAACTGTACTGTAAGGATTTAATCATCAACTCATATGTTTTCTTACTTTACACTTCCTGCCTTGGCTTCACCCTCTGCTGCTGCATCCTCAGGCAAACGTTTCACAGTTCCAAAGGCTCGCTGCTGTTCAAGGAGCACGGTTAAGTGAAAATGGCAATGAAATTACTGTCAGGGGTTATAAGGAGAGTGTCTAATGTGAAGCAATTTTGTAGTTAATTTTTTTTTCCAATCAGTCTTCACAAGGCGTTAAAGGATTCTTTATCCCTCTCTGTACCCCACCGCACGGCCATAGTCAGTCTCCCAAGAGGCTCGCTCTTTGTCTCCCTCACCAAAACTGAGGCTTGCAACTGTCTGAGGGACACAGGATACGTGGCGAGCAGCAGCCTACAGCTCACTTAACATTGCACATGGCAGCAACATCATCAGAATTAGATGCAGAGGACTGGATACTCAGTTGGATAAATTATCATAGCTCTCCTGAGGTCAACTAACACCAGCTGAGGACATGGCTGTCCAGGTTTCCCTAGATGTTTTGAACAGCTCAAAGCAACTCATTTTCCAGATTCACTCCCTGCCCCATGGAGGCGGTTCCCTCACCTTCCTAGATAAAGGGAGCCCTTCGATCCTTGTCTTTTCCCAGGGAACACACAGAAGGAGAATTGATATGGGAGACACCTAATGCATTTATTCCCCTTCCACCTGAGACATTTTACCACTCCTCCCCTTTCTGTTATGACAGATTGATTAAACCAGAACCATCGGATACAGAAAACACAGAACAACATACGAGGTGTGCATCACGCAGATTTACAGTCCGACTGCAAAACTGGAATTGGCTGGAAACAAGGTGAAGGAACAGCAGGAAAAAAACTCACAGAGCAAAAGACACGTTCTGTCAAGCTAACAGGGATGGGAAAGGAAACGAGCACAGAGGCTTCAACGGGAACAGGGAGTCCAAAACGTGTGGCTAGAGGCATCAGATCTAGCAAATTTAGGATCACCGAGCAATACGGTAAAACTGATCAATAGGCTTAGTTCAGCTCATTTGTTTCTTCCAAAGCTGATCACCTTCAGAGTTACATATCCACCAACCTCCAGAAAGAAATCCGCGATGAAGCTGCTCCCTCAGATCATCTCCAACACTAGCGTCATGTAGGTCAAAATGCCACAGGAGCTGGCATGTGGAAATACCCTCCTGATCCCCCAGCAAGCAAATAGGCCAGAGCTGTGCACTGGAAAGCAGGAGGCAGTGCTTCTCGGGGCCACGTTCTCACAGTGAAATCTGGGGGGGGGGGGGGGGGGGGGGGGGGGGGGGTTGTTAGTATTTTCCTCTCTAATCATTGTTTGTCTTGACACCCTTTCAAATCAATCAGCAGCTCAGAGCCATCATCAAATGCTATAGCCAATGGTATGTGCATTTAGGGCCACATTTTGCTCAGTTACACCAGCATGAATTCTATTACCAAACCTACTATAGCTAGGATAAACCTAGATCACAGTAGGATGGATATATTTCCATGTCTTTTCACCTTGGGGTTTTTTTTTTTTTTTTTCCGGCCAGCTAGTAAATAACTATTTGGGGATTTCTGTATATTTTCTAGAGGTGGGGGGAAGGGGGAGAACCACAATTACTTTGTTTAAAATGCCCAGATTATTACCAGCAGCATTGTAAAATTCTAAGGTTTTGTAGCACATCATATCCTGGACACAGGCTGCATGTTCTTCCATCCTGCCTGCGTATTGTCTATCGAGTTCATTTACAGCGTAGTTGAGAAATGTATGTTAAGACCTCTTTGTTCCTTTTCAAAAAATTTCAGCGCAGCATTTGCTGGCAGAACAATTGACATATGGCGAGACATTCTTATCCAAATAACTGTTAATTGCTTTTTTTTCTAATTAAAAAAAAAATCATGCATATGCAGTAGAAAATGTAATGAGGGCTCACACAAAATACAGTGTGAAGTTGTTAAAGCTAGAAGCCATATTTAAAGGTGTCTGGCATGCAGAATGCCTGTTATCCTCCATCACTCACAGGGTCAGGTAGATATCTGTTGCCTACTAGTATTTTAAGGACGTTCCTAGAGCACTGGTTTTGAGGTGCGCAGGCGTAACTAGAAAAGAGGGAGACTGACTTGGGGTACTGACTATCCAAGGCCACGCGCGTGATTTGTGTATGATATCCCTGCCAGGCCACGAACGGGCGCAGCACAAGGTGTACGCCGGGCACGTTTTAGCTTTAACGGGCCGCAGATACCTCCTTCGGGCTGGGAAGCAGCAGAGCGACAGGAAATCCCGCCGCACCGGGTCAGCCAGATGAGAGAGTTAATGCACGAACTCTGCCTCTCCCACGGGCCGAAAGGGCCCAGCTAGCGCCCGTTGCGGCAGGCAGGGCTCAGCCACGCGGCGCGCTGGCCGCTGATGGACAAGCCTGGAGGTGGGCTAGCAATATTTGGGAGATTTTGGAGCAGCTTCTCTTGCAAATCCCTAGCACAAGGAGGGTTGTTGTTTATCAGTGTGTGCGGATTATAACCCTTTGTGGCAGTTTGTGTTCTCACAGCAAATCTCCGTTTATATCCTAGGGAACAGTTTAAAACCAAAACTGAAAAGGAAAAAAAAAAAAAGAGGGGAAGATAAACTTGCTCCCACAAGTTGCCTGCAGACAGTACCAGAACTGGGAAAGAAGATAAAGATGCTCGAAAAGGGATGGGCCCGGAAGGGCTAACAATATGAGCCGGGAGGAAGAAAAGAGACCTAATATAACACAGGAACTCATGGTTCAGAAGAAACTGTTGTAATTGCAGGGATGGTTGCAAAACAGTGTTAGAACTGGGAAGTTATGCTTCTTTCCAACAGGTTTACAGAACAAAATGCAATGAAGAACAAAGAGAAATTAAAGCAAGGAGTCATTTCCCCGTAGCTCCCTCCCCTCCCAACCCGCGGAGCACCTCTGCGTGCTCTTTTCTGCCGAGAAGTCGCAATGATGCCGTACGATGTCGGTGCCTGCCGTTCAGCCGTCGTCCGCTCTTCTCGTCTCGTGTTGGCGCTCCTTCGTGATGGGGACAGAGAGAGAGAAAGAAAAACGGCACTGTGCATCAAACTGGTATCAAAAGCCTTCACAGAACCAAAGTCGAATCTTTTTAACACACTTGTCTAATGTTTCCCTTTCCAGGCGCATGTGCAGACCTTGTACGTGTCATAAGATTTACATGTAAAAGATAGGATTATTTCTACAGTGTCTCACGTGAGCGTAGCACCCTGCAGGTGCGTAACCAGACAGCACTTCTCCTTCCCACCAAGGAAAAGCTGACAAGCTCCATGCACACTTCTGCCTTAACAGGCTACCATAACAATTAGCCAGTAGCTTCACACAACGCATTTATTCTCGGAGTCACCACTACCTTCTCCACCTCACAAAATGCTCCCCCAGCTTGTTGCCTCGTCCAACCACGGGACCGCTTGTGCCCAGCTAATCCACCTGCTCCCTTGTCACAGCTCAGCCCTGGTGCTGACCTAGGACTTACAGCCTCCTCCTGCCTTCCACATTTATTCCATTAGCAAGTCAAAGGTAATAATTGGCCTCCGCGAGGGATAAGAGACCAAGCGGCAGCCTGGCCTTTCTTCCGTTGGTATGACCCACGACCCATCAGTGCCTTCCTCCTCACGGTGCTCTGTGAACCTCTCCGTGTTTGCACAAGGACTTGCTTTCCCTGGCCCCAACTATTGTTTTACTACCTTCTTCTTCCCTGCTTCCTGACCGCTGTGTTTTGCACAGAAAGCAGCTTTTGGGCACGTTTTAAAAATCACAGCTTTTCTTCACTGGCAAACAAATACGTCCTACCAGCCACTACTAGCACCGTAGTACCAATGCGCCGTGCGGTGCCGTGAGGACACTGGCTCACCCAGACCTCACTCATCAGACCTAAAATAAAAATGCCCTGAAGAAGCTCTGATGTGATCCTGGAGTCCACAAGCTGGCCAGAACGTGCCAACAAACTGCGGGAGTCTCCGGCCGTGGTTTCAAGAGCAAGCACGGCCACGGAAATCAGGGATGCAAAGCAACAGTACTAATTAGGGTTGCTTTTTTTCCCATAGCAACATGCTACCTACTATGCCCTGTGTTTTCGCTGTCAGAGACCTCCCAGCTCCAGTAGGTGCCTTGGTGCCTACTAGGCCCTACTAGACACCTTGACCCTGCAACGTTTTTTAAAAATACTACATTAAAATACTAAAACAGTAGTACAGTAAAGGGATATCCTTGGCTCTCAAAGACCCTGGAGAGCATTGTGCTTTGAAGTTTAACAAGCTGATCAATCCTCCTCCACGGACCCACTCCTTGCAATTAAGGCAGTGGCAACAGGGTCAGGAGGACTTAAGTAGAGAGCTGGGAAGAATTCAATTCTTATTTCTAATCCTGTACGTGCCATTAAAATGCTGGGAAAGCCATTTTGTACCCCTGGCTCAGGCCCCTTTGCTTCCGAATACTGCCAGTATAGCCAGGCCTTGCAGTGGAATTGAAGAGATTTATTAATTCACTGCTAATTGTGGTATTATTCTTCTGAACTTCACCTTCATAAAGCAAAAAGGACTCCAACCCAAAACATTCCCAGACATTAATTTCCATGGGAGAATGCAGCATGAAATATAGACTTCCTTCAGATCATGCGAAAGCAGTAATAACTGTCATACAGTTTTTAAGCCAATGCAGGGTATTAACCTTTCAATGCATTTTTAACAGTGAGGATTTTACTGGTGTCTTTTCTTGTCTTTCCTTAACAGGGCAGAAAAACAGAAGCTAGGAAAGGGTAAGTAAACAGGAGAAACTGTGGAAGCTGTATTTTGGTTACGAAGGTTCTTTCTAGTTTTGCTTCAATACTTTTTAAGAGGGCCCCCATCAGCCATATTTCTCATTCCAGCAGCACGGCAGCATATTGTCAATATACTGACAAGGACAAAGGGGTATGCTCGGTAATAAGACCTTGTATTTTAAATCTCTGTGATACAGCTGCCACTGTTGTGAAGCTTCTATATTTGGTCTTGAGCTACATGAAATCCCATTACAAGCATAAATAACACATCTTGCTGTATATGATATTGGCATCTTATAATAACTCTCCACAGAGGGAGTGTTGCGTATTAACACTTTAAAACTGCATTGCTGAGATAGGAATCACAACTGCTTTTTCAGGCAGTTTGAGGGTAATTGAGGGTAGGCCTTGGACTTTAGTCTTGCTAGCAAATTAATCATTTTTATCTAGGGACGAAGCTGTTTATGTATATGAACAATTCTGCGGCAATAACAACCGTTGTGCACTCCTGCAATAGCACCATCACTCACTGTATAAAGCAGCAAGGCTCCAAAAAGCAGCTCCCTGACTTTGCTTTGCTTTACAGCAGTGTAGTTAGAAGTGACGTTAGGCATCGGAGAGCCAAGGGCAATAAACCCCTCATGACATGAACCTGTTGTTCCCAGAATACAGATTGCACAGAACTGAACTTGGTTCCAAGCAGTATAAATTGCTTGTCATTTTCCTAAGCAATGCCAAAAATTGTTCACTCAGTTACTCTTCCATTGCTTATCTTGGTGCTGTCTTGCCTTCTGATGATCTAAGACCATGCACTGTCTAAATCCGTTATAGTTGCAGAAAGCTACTATAATATTTACTTGACAACTCAAGTCTATTAGTTTTTTTTTTTTTTTTGTGTAATATATGCTGTACTGGCCAAATTCTTTTTCTTTGTGTTTTGTCTTGCTTTCTGTTTTTTTTTTTGTGAAGTCTAACTTTAATTATGGTCATTTCTAAATCTAGTTTTCAAATGGAATCTGAAGGGGAAACGCACGCTTGCTATGAAGGGGAAAACAGCCATAAGTGTCTTACCTAGTAGTTAAGCTTCCGGCTCTGTTTCTGTACGGTCGTTTATACTTTCAACCTGACTATTCATTTCAGCTGAAAACAAAACAAGACAGTTGTCAAATTCTATCCATAATACATGTTAAGTTTATCACATTGAGTAACAACCGCTTCTAACCCAAAGGGGACAGAGTTCAATTATTGCATTAAAAATTCAATGCCATAGATCTGCAGAAGTGCCTCTTAGGCTAGCCATCTTTGTCTATAGTTACAGGGAAACCCTGACGAACCGTTCTGCAAGGGTGTACGCTCCAGTATCTCCAGAAATGCCAGCCTCCTGATCTAGCGTTTCCTTTTGGCCCAAATTCATCCAGTTTGACTTTGGCACCTAACTGAGGTGCCTAACTGAGCAGCTTAATCACCCTCCTCTGTCTCTGTAGACCACAGGCAGAGATACAGGTACCTCCAAAGGGTGATTTAGAGTTTCACTGGACTACGTGGTCTTGACCTTTGCCCATTACTACTGGAGCGTCACTGTGCCGTGGTTAGAGGGTTCAACAGATGCATAAGCATTTCTTAGCACCTGACAGGGAGGTTTTTCGTATCAGCCATGCTAATGAGGTCTGCAGATCTCTTCACTTCCTTTCATCACCTCAGAAAGGATTCCTTGCACAGAGCCTTTGGCAGCGGTAGCCAAATTTTTGATTTGAACATCCTCAGGCTTTTGACTAAGTTCCAGGTGGGAACCTGGACTGAGCTGTGGCCTGAATGTGGCTCCACCTCTAATTACAGAGACGCTGCCTCAGGATGTTCTTCAACTGCAAATTGCTGTAGCCTACAAGAAGATTCAGGAGAAATATTCCTATACTTACTAGTGTACTATTAATTTATGAAAACAACCTTTTTTTTTTTCATTTAAAATTACTGAAAACAAGACACAATTTAAATAGAAGGCTTAAATTCATTTCAATATGACTTTTGTCAAAAATGCCACATAAACTATGCCATGCGGGATCGGTCCTATCTAGACTGAATACAAAGGGTTTACTTCGGGAGATGCGTTTTTAGTATTAGCATTTGTTCTGGAATTAATTTTAATGAGGCCATTTATATTAATACTTCTTTTGAAAAAACTTTGTTTCATATTGTGGTATCAACTGCAGAATAACATACAGGTCATTTGTTGTGAGCGACAGGGAGAAAACCCAAATCTGAATGAAAGATTTAGAAATTAAGGGAAGATGACGGGGGGAAAAAACCAAAATCAATAACTGTGCTACTTTGAGCCAGGCAGTATGATCTCTGAGTCAATATCATGTCAATACACCTGTTAGGATTTTGATGAATTATTTGTAAATTATTCATCATACATATGCAGAACAGATAGTGTAATGGCTTCCTGGATGTATGCAATGAATAATAAGAAAAGTATCCGGCTCCTGATTATGGAGCTCTGATGCACATCGCATTTAGCTATGTTGTGTTCTTTATATGCATTTGCATAGCAAAGACAGGATGCTTAATAAAAAATCATTAAGGAAAGGCTGCTGCGCACTGATGACAGCAGCCTTGCTCAGCCTCATTATGTCAGCCAGTTTCACTGGCTTGGTTTTCTGAAAGTACCATAAGGCTTCGCTCACAATTTTACAGAGGTCGCTTTCAGAATGAAAGTTTCATTTGAAACCTGAGGTTAAGCTCTGTCAGCATCCAAAATGAGTATACCTCCTTTCCCCTGTTCCTTGTTAATGGTTACAAGCAGCCTACCCTGCTCCTGCAGGTAGCACACCATGTTCAGATGGCCAAATTACGGACTGCCCAGGCGTGCTTTAAAAGCAACCTCATCCCGTCCTTCTCATGCAGGAGAAACCCTGCAATGGGACTCAGGCTCTGCAAGCGTTCTGAAACTTAGAGCCCCCACCAGCAGGAAAGAAACAAAATCCCCAAATCGTATTGTTTTGCCAGTGGAAATCGCAGATGGGCATCTTGAATCACCGGAGAAAAAAAATGCACTGTACTTGCGGAAGCTGAGCGATTGCTCGGAAGTGCTACGGCACCTGCATGTTTTGTTATTAGCATTTTGCTGCGTTTGTGACTAAGCTCAGCTCTTTGCACTGATGCTGACAGGGACAGGAAGATCTTATAACTGAAGGACAAGCTTCTTCAGACCACTGGGTGAACCCAACAACAGATGTCACTGCATGGCCACCTACACAATCCTCTATATTTAGCTGGCAAAACAGCACAGCAATAGAGGACGTACAGCAAACGCAGATAGAAGAACTGCCACTGGGAACGCAGGGGATGTGACTCACAGGCCAGCACGAGTTAGCGGCAGACCTACATGGTTAGCCCCGTGTGAGCTACATCCGTCCATATCACAAGCCACAAACGGCCTTCTCGCCTTTTACCAAGGTTTTCGGAAGCGTTAAACTCCTAACGTAAGTTAGCAGTCTTTTTACACCTGCAGCATCACAGTACAAAGGCCAGAAGGTCAGCATCTCAAGCTCAAGTTCAAGGAGGTTGCCCGTCTCCTAAATTCAGTTTTACCCGCTCCCCCTGCTGCAGGGAAGCATGGCGGGCTTTGCAGGGGAATCGGACCTTTCTCTGCGCCGTTGCGTTCTGGTTCCTCTTGAATGCTGACCTGCTGGGGAGTGCCTGTCCACACCTCCTCTCTCCATCTGTGAACTCTCTGGCAGCTCTCAGATGATGACTCGAGGGGGGTTTCCCCTCAAAAGCAAGCAAGTGCCCCCAAAGAGGAGCCGAGCGGTGCTGAAAGAACCCAGCACATAGCACGCTTCAGTTAAAGCGCTGCCGTTTCTGCTGAACTGGGGGATGCAGTTCAGCAGCAAGGCATCCTCTTAAAGGTCAAGTAGCTAGGAGTTACAGCTCATCATCTAAGTAAAAAAGACAGGTAAATGGGAGAATGGAAAACTAAGTTTAGAGTTGCCTGTGTGAGAGAGAGCATTCTTCCCCCAAAGGATATTACGCTGCAGACCTGGCTGGCAGATGAAAGAAAAGTATTATTGCATTGATTTAAACAGGAGCTCTGTCAGACTCATATTGCAGAAATAATCTATTTCTTCAGCTGCTTCCTAAACAATGTTTCACTTTGCATTTATGTAACTTAGCTATAGCACATTTAACTATAACTGCAGATTGTTTAGGAGAGATAACTGTGCCTATTTTGAATCAAACCTACTGTGCTGCGAGGGGATATGTGCATCTTTTTACTTGGTAGTTACTTGTTTCTTAGATATTACACCAACAACATAAAATGCAGGATGGTGGTAGCTGTTTGAGATCTTGCTTTTATATTGCTTCTGCAAATCACGTGAAGGTCAGGTTACTGCTATCTCATTCATCAGCTGGCATCGGCTTACGAAACAATTCGAAGTTTTCGCTTTGACACTTCCTTTGAGACCCTTTCATCTTTTTCTTTCCTCCTATTGTGTCACCAAGTCAAGACGCAGCTTTCCAAAGACTTGAAATAAAAAGAACGAACGAGTAACCCCGTTATTAAAGGAGTGAGCAGTCTGATCCACCTAATACCAGCTGGAAACTAACATCTACCTTCGTAATCTTCGAAGCTTTGGTGGGATTAAAAAAAAAAAAAACGCCAGCAGAGAAACACTGTCTAGAAAACCTATCACCAAAAGCATCTTTCGCAGTCATCAGTCATTAGGAATACTAATCAGCACATCTGCCCTGGGTACAAGTAACACCGGATCCAGGGATTTTTGCTCTGGTTGCCGACAGCGATTGCCAGCACCTACCTGTATATCTCTATATACACAGATACATAACTCGTCAGGCTTACACGCACACCCTGACAGCTTTTCTGAGGGAGTATCACGCCCAGCTTTCAAATAATAGTAATTTCTGAAATATATCACTATTACAGCCCTGCCTACTAGAGGAACCAATACTGAGATCTACCTCATCTGTCTAAACTCGATGCATTTATAAAGCTTTTCGCTGTGACATGCTACACGAAATTAAAAAACAAGAGCCAGGCTGCTGAGGGGTACCTACTGATATATTCCTGTGCTTTCAGCTGTGAAGCGATGAGCTCTCCTGGGCAGAGGAAGGGGACCAGAGAAAAAATAGGCAATTTGCATAAAAATTACTGTCACAGGAAACCTTTTTGCATGTGTGGTTTTTTTCATCTCAACCAGTACCCAGCACATTTAGAAAATCCTCAGTTTTTTTGTCAGTGAAATTTAACCCTTAAGCGAAAACAAAGAATGAGGGTTTTGATCCTTTCTGTGGTTTTTTTTTTCAGCATGTGGTATATGACCCCATGAAAAAACAACCCTGTACTGTGATCCCAATAGCAACTTAAGCTGTGAAGAAATGAAGACTTTTCTTAATATCGGAGTACTTTTCTGCAGCCTTAGTAGACACCCTATTCCTGTCCTTCTGTACAACTTAGAAAGTTCACAGAAAAGGAAGTTACAAGATGAGTTAAATGTAAAAGCCCTTACAATACAAGCAACAACTGAAACAAAGAAACCTATTAAGATCATCACTGCAGAAGCTATCTGGCAGCTGAACCAGCTGTGCTCTGCTACAGCACGCATCGGAGTAGCCCTGTGATCACTTTCCTTTCCAGGGGGAAATCCCTACAGATATTCTTTTACAAAATTTTGATTTGTTTTCACTAAGTACCCCAGACCATTCCAGGGACCAGAAATGAAAATATTTTAATGTCACTGTGAATTTTTTGGTTGGCTTGTTCAGGGAATGAGGAGGGAGGGCTCTTTTGGTTTTATTCTGCACCTGTCCTAGTAACAGCACAGTCTCTCGCATTTAAAAAAAGAAAATCCATTATGGATGCTTTCTTCTCCTATTCTTGCAAAAACTTCTTTAGAGTCCAATATCACAGTCAGCCACTGAGTCAAATGTTGTGGCATGGTATGACATCAGAGAAAGGAAATCAATGTTAGATTTTTTGTGTAATTAGTAACAAAAAGAAAATAATTATTTCATCTTCTATTATTTCATATGTAAAAAGTATGCCTTGAATTTGTACTAAGTAAATGCTAAAGAGGTTGAAGGATGAATCACCATCAGTCTCCACTACAGAAGGGAATCACTTCATGATAATATACAACAAAACTGGAACTGGAAGCCCAATTCCAAAGACACTGTCTCTTGGAGCAGAAAGAGGACCCACCGAGTGACAGCTGAGACAGCCCCTTACGCAGTTTTATTAAGCTATAAGAGCCAGTCTAGAAGAGTCAGAAAGGGTTTGTCTCAAAAAAATCAAAGCACACTGATTCAGGCTTCTTTATGCATGGTAAGAACCCAGAAGTTCATTTTTTAGCGTATGAATTGCTTAAGCACTTCAGAGCTGGAGCAGGGTCCCAGGACTCAACCCTTGCCAGGGCTTTGCTAGAACTTAGATCATCCTCTCATTGACGTCAATGACAAAAAAATTTTGTTGAGTTCCAAGCCGGTAGATTCAGGTCGATAATGTTCACAAACCTGACCAGAACCTCTGTTATGTCTCAAAATCCTTATTGTTTTATTAGTAGTAAATTTCTTCAGAGACAACTTCCATTTTCCACCAGATTGAACTATATAGAAATGCTGAAGAAGCAGGAAGGGAAGTCAGCTCTGAGCTAGAAGGACCTTAATATTGATTAGAGGTCTACATATGAGTTCACAGTAATATAAGCAATACTTCCACCGTGACAGAGTTACGCCCTAGCAGAGAGATTTTCAGAAATATTCTCTTCTGACTTCTAGACATAACCAGATACATCTTGGCCAAATCAATTTCCAAATCAATGTTACAGTACACCCAAATTATGGCCTAGTTCAAAGGAGAGCAGACTGAATATACCAATTGAATAGGTGAACTGAGGTGATTAGAAAAGCAGTGGCATGGTGCTGAAAAGGTACTTCCACTAGATTTCCAAGGAAGTCCTATGGGTCAATTTTATGGGAAACATACTCCATTGAATCTTAATAGGCCATTAGGAATGCGGATCTAGACCTGAAAGATCTAGATATAATTGCTAAAAAAATTCATAAGCCTCTAGCAGCTGACAGTAGAGATGGCATAAACTCTCAGAAGACTCAGCAGCAGAGATTACAAACATATTTCTCCCTTTTTTGAACTGTATAAACAAGTCCTAGAAAGGTATGCTATGTATGCACTTCAGACAGCTAAAACATTGGAGCAACATACCATCATTATTTGAAACATCTGCTGCTTCAGAAGAAATTTCAACTTTCATAGGCTCTGCAGAAGTTTCCTCTTTCTCTTGCATTTCTCCTATAAGACAAGCCAAAGAAGGAAAAAAATCAATACCTACAGCACCTGATTAATGTATAATTCTCAGACTCTGTATGCCATTTTTTTCCTTTTTCCTCTGGTATGCTCTTACTTTTATAGACTCTGCTGCTGTACAGTAGCAGCCGTTAGAGAAAAGGGTAGAGGAGGTAGAGGGAGGAACATGGTTTGAAAATAATTGCTTGAATATTTGTAATGATCTGCACTCTTTTGTAACCAGGATTATTAAAATCACATCACAGTGTGTGCTGCTGCCTCCCTGCCATTCTTTTCTCATCATTTTTGAAGAACCTCTTCTGCTTGTAAAATGCAATATACGATAGGGACCTAATCACACTTAAAAAATTTCTGTAGCTAGCAGAATAAAAACAGACACAGTGAGAGTTCAAACATTCTGGGAAGTCAGATACAAACTCGAATTTGAATTTAGGAAAATGCATTTTGTTGCTGGAACTCCACATTTTTCTCTCTTCTGCCTCAGGCTTGTCTCGAAACTTAGATTCAATCTCGTAGCAATATTTGAAATGGAAAAAAAATAGTGTTTTTGCTGTTTCATACATAGCTCCTAATATCCTACCATTTAGAGTGCGGAGAGGCCAATTTTAAGTTAATTTCCAACATGGTACTTCTACTTTTGTGGCAACTCTAAAGCCTCTCGCACCTGTCCTGGGGCTAAACTACAGGATGTCAAGCTATCAGTTGCTAAGCAATCTAGAGATTTTGGTTGTTATTATGAGACAGCAAAGTACAGCAAGGACTGAAACATTTCAAAAATGGCTTACTTTTAAGCTGAAATCATTCATGTCTTCAGCAACAAAGACAGATAAAACATTCTAGGTCACTTAAACACCTCTTTCTCCTTTCTGTGGACAGCTATTTTTTTTTTTTTTAATGCACTTCAATGTGCTACATTTATTTTGTCCATAAACATTTATGGACACTGAAGTTTTCTGTCGGTTTTCTTTCTAATTGTATCTGCATCCTAACGTACTGTAATGGCGATTTTAGTCTCCTCTGTGCTCGCCATCTTGGCAATGCTAGTCTTAGAGGCAACTTCCTGTGCGCTCTGCTTTTACTAAACATAGAAATGCTAAAACAAGTAGTCAGCAAATACCGAAAGAAACAAAAATAACCACTAGAAAGCCCAACTGCCCCCAGCTGGGCCGGGGGGGAAGCACGATAGACGACCTTACAGCAATGGAGATGCCACCGATCATGTCAACATTTCTACTTGAGAAATCCTTCAGCAAGCAAATCATCACATCAACAAAGCCACCTCCTCCTCACTGGTGTAAATCGTCTGCCCGCATGAACGAAAGACATGTCTGCAAATATCTGCGGCTGTATACGTGGTGCATCAGCACGTGCCTGAGGTGGCAACTCTGCACGAACGTCAGATCCCTGACGCTGCTCCCGACACGTCGTGAGAGCGAACGCGGCGCTCTCTGGAGGGTTGTTACCCACTAACAGGCCTACATTTTCTCAGCCCATTGCCCACTGCTCTCTTAAACACGCACAAAGGACAAAATCCCTGTCACTCCCTTGTGGCAGCATCCGCACGTGCCAGGAACTTGTCAGGTACAAGGCTGAGAACGGACATCCAAAATCCCTGACCGACTTCTTCTAGCAAAATCAATATGAAATTTGGATGACTATCAAAGCACTGATTAATCAAGGAGGATACATTGAATGATCTCATTCCGGTTGTGCTACATTTTGATTAGCTTGGGGAAATGGCTATTAAAAACCAAAGTTTTGGAAAAAAGAACAACCACCCCGCAATGAGTGCAGCCTGCAGTGAACACAACATTTCCTACCAAGACGCCCCAGATGTCTGCTGCGTGCATTCAGGAGCCCTGCTAAGTACCAGCACGTTCAGACTGGCAGCTGATGTCTGTAAAGCAGACTTTGCCTCCTCTAAACCACAGTCTATTAACCAAATAGAGTAGACATGATATGACAGGTTGTATCTTAGCTCCCGGTTTCTGTAACAGCCAGAGATGCCTAGCTGCTCCGCTGCTGTCAGTTCCTAAAGACGCCTGTGCGAAGTTCCCAGGTCCTAGCCAAGACCCCCCATTAACTAGCCAGCATGCCTGGCTTCACCATGCTGATGAAAGGTTTCTCAGGTTCAATTTCAGAAATTCACTCATGCAGCTGACAGGTGCAAAGGATTATTGGCACTGTGCTAGGTGAAGACAGAGCTTTATACAAGGCAAGACGTTTTGTGCGTGTGCACAAATGTGCACATGTGCTAATTAGGGCTTCTGCTGCATGGATGAAAGCAGAAGGAGTTGAGGGCCCTCAACGCCAAAAGCTAGCGGCTTGCGTCTCAGGGCTGGATCGAGGTGAGCCTGGAGCAGCCCTGGGGAGAGACTGGAATGAGTAACAACAGTAGCAAATTTGCAAAATCAGTTTTCAAAGGGTGGCGGGCCATAAACATTGTCAGGAGAACACTAATGCATGTTCTGCATTTTTGTCTTCTTTCCGAGTCTCAATAGCTGATTCCCTATCCCCACCGGGAACGCATTATGGCTATACTGGGGTTGGTATGGCCTATGTTGATTACTGGATATTATCAGCAACAAAATGATAGTGAGAAGCAATGTTCAGGGACAAATGAGGAAGAAGATTTTTTAAACCCGAACAAAGCTGAATCCCACTGCAAACCTTGGGAGGAAGCCTGTACATTGGAGCAGCTGGTTTTCAGACAGACTTTGAAACCCTGCTAATATAAGTCTTCATTTTGTCCCTCGCGATCATTGTGGGTGGGGGGCAGGAGCGCTCACTATGCTGACAAGCACGTGGAAGAAGGATTATCCAAAAAGCTTCTTCCTTGCTGTGCAATAAGACTGCGTGCCACCCAGAAATGAGCCCGTTCCCCCTAAACAGCAGCATCTGATCAGAACAAGAACCACCCTGACAACCAAATCACTCTGGAGGCTCCCCCGCTCCTTACTTTGATTGCTAGAGGTTAGAGCACAAACACGAGATGTATTTCAGGACTCGGAGCAGGAGATGAGAGTTACTGAGCGAGAGGGAGCCTAGGAGACACCACTTTCAATTTCAGTTACCATTTCCAATTGCACCACTGCCAGAGTTGATTACCATAACCCTTTGGAGGCTGCTTATGCAACTAGCAAAGCAGTAAGTGACAACAGGCTTACAAGTTCAGGGAAGGATGGCTCCAAGCGTTTTTCAATACATAAGACGAATCTTTGCTAGGAACATGGAAATCTCCATACTGTTATTTAATCTTTTTCTCCCTTACAGTCACAAGCTGTCCATAGCTCCATGCGGTTACAGTTAATACACAATTGTTTCTTTGGAGAAATAGGATTCCATGTTCACATGCAATTCAGGAGATTAAAATGACGATGTGCTACACGTTGGTGCAGTAGCATCAGTTTTAAAAGTGCCCAAGTACAGAAACCAGGCATCTAGCTACTTTTCCACACTCTCGATAAATTAATATGTAAAAAAATGTAAGCCCTCTCCCCCTCCTTTGCACAAGGTTTACATCTATATCTAGCGATAAAAGCGAGCAACTATACAGGCTTAGAAGCTAGAACACACAGCAATCCATAAAACTCATTTTTCCCTGATCAGCTAGGCTTTGCCCTCCTTATGGGGCCTATCTCTCTGCACTGACCGTCGGGAGGGCCCGGGAGATTGGTCTCTCTCAGCACAGCCCAGCCTTAGAAAACTCCTCGCACGGGGGTCGGGGAAGGGATTTTCCAAATGGGTTTTTCAATCCAGAATCTGGATTTCTGCAATTAATTCACAGCTTGTTTCAAGGTCGTGGACTAGTTGTAAGACAAACACAAAAACAAATTTCATGCATAAATGAGTTCTGCGAGTACAATCAGGGGATATTAAGATAACTTGAATCTTAAAAATCCCCAGTCTTAGAGGTCTTAAAACTACATGGGAAATTCGGGCCCTGGGATCACGCTGAATATTTGAGGGAAAAAATGGTTATCAATACTACAACAGTCCCCAGCAATTGCTTCTGGTTTTACAGGTGAAAAGACAAGGTTGTTACTCCTGTAAAATATCTCCCCCAGAATTTTGGGTTACACCACAGGAATTCTAATAAAATAATATCCTGTCTATGGACAAGTTGCAATTGGAGAAATTATAGTCATGAATTATTTGTATAGCATTCACTTCTGTTCTTGTTACGTACCTTGAAAATTCACCTCTGTGATTATTTAATATGAAAACTATATTGTAGTTATTCTGAATGATCCAGTTTTCTCCGATTCGCACTCACTAAATACAGTTTACTATCTTCAGTTTAGCTGTAAATATGCTTCTCGTAATTGAGAGACACTGAGAGACAGAGGCTTGTTAAAAATCTAAATTTCTCTCGTTAAAATCTGAAGGCACTATTTTTCATTAGCAGCAACCAAAATGAAAGACAAAGCTCTCCTGACCCAGAGCTGCGTTGTCTTATCTGTCAAAAACAGTTCCATTTTTCTTGTTCTGCAAATAGCCGGAGCCCCTTTTTCCCCCCCTTCCCAGTCATTTTACTGTAGCTATTTGCTAATGTTACTGTCAAACCTTCATGTACTTTGTTTACTGCTGTATTTTAGTAGCACTATAAATGCTGCTTCACTTAGGAACTAAAGCTGTCCGTGATACAAGGGCTCAGTTTGACTCCTATTCAGTACCTCCATCTGGGATGAGTGACCCTTTTAACCAGACCAAATTCTCCCACATAAAAGATTTATACTTTCTTCTTCTATGGCTACTCACGTTAAAATCACCCAACTGCTCTCAGTGCTCTAAGACACAACAACTGCAGCCCATCTTTATTTAGTTATGTTAAAATCGGTGGGCAGTTTTGCCCCTAGATACCGTTCCCTGACTCAACGGGTCAAGTAAAACACCGCAGAGCCTGCAGGAACGGAGTTGCCATAAGGCCCCTCTCGCTATTCAGTGCGGCTTCATTAACAACAAATGTCTCCATCTGTTAAATTAGGAATATTTTACCTTGATCAGAAAAAAAAAACCAAAAAAAATGGCAATTAGGCACCATAGAGATGAAAAGACAAGTAAAAGATGCAGATTTCAGAGGAGGGTTTACTGGCTGGGACACTAGCTTGACTGGTCTTTTGAAGGAGCTGAGCAGGATTTCTTAGAGCCACGCGAGGGCTGTCAGGATCCACGTGGCAGCCCCTTCGTCGTTCAATGGGCTGCGTGCCCTCCCCGTAGGCAATCTGGCTTCATCTCCTAGAGCAAGCAGGGCATTGAGGCTCCCCGTCCCGCCAGTGTGGCAGGCAGTGCGTCGGCCCGCTGCGTTGGGGCACGCAGCTGTATGTAAGGGCATTGCACCGCTTCCAGTCACTGCTATGCCCAGCTCCAGCTGAAGTGCATTTTTTTTTTCTAATGTGATTTAAAAGTGTCGAATATCCGCTATCCCTATCCCCTTCCAGCCCTTTATTAAACATGCTCTTAGTAAATCTCATTATGCCTCCTTTTCCCTAAAGGTGGCAATGGGAGTGCAGTGAGAATTGTCTCTCAGCAATATGGTCCATAAGACTCATACAAATTGGGCGTCTCTAAAATCACTAACGCCCATCAGGAGCTCTTTGTACCTTTTGTCTCTGCGTAGCAACAGGATAAACCAGCACACAGCAGGCCCTTGATGAACACAAGGGCATAGCGTTTTAAGAAAAGTCCTCTGTGCATTTTTATTCTGACAAAGTCTTTGCTCCGTAAGAGGCCACACTGCTGTTTTCCAGAAGTCCTTTATGTGAAACCTGCCATCGGAAGGGAACCCTCCAGCAGCGAATAACTGAAATGGAGCACCCAGATGCTTTCATTGCTTCCTTAAATTGCTGTCCGTTAACATAACTAAAATGCTGCTTGGTATATTCAAACTCATAGATTACCTGTCTTGAACGGTGCTCTGTCTATTTCTCTGTCTATAAATGGGCAGATATGGGTAACATTCTCAGTGGTATTATGAAAAGAGCAGTTTTTCTGAATACATAGAGGTCTCTGGAAATAGCCTGATTATTTACCTTTCTTTCCCATTCTGTCATGTTCCTTACTGCTTTTAACCACTTCCTACATTTGTAAGTTATTTGATTCTGCTCCTGATCACTACTAGATTCCTGATCCTAAAAAGCTGCATAGGTGTGTGAAATTACAGCTCTGGAGGATCTTTTTTGGTAAGCCAAAGGAAATCTCCAGGTCTTGTAAGGCTCAGGTTTCGTCAGTGATAACATATGTTTGGGCATTCAGAAACATTTTCCTAGCTCCTTGGCCATGGTGTCAAGCCTGCTGAACAACCACAGGCTGCCAGAACGATACCTATACATCCACTGCCATCACAACACATTTCTTCTGCACACCCACCACGCTTATTACTATGCATCTAGTCCGTCTCCAGCTGTCCTCGTATGGCAGGTTTAATCCCCCTCTGCGTCACAAATCTGGGGTGAGGACCTGATCCTTAATTTTGAAGAGCTGCTGCAGGTGCCCATAGCTCTAACAGGCCTTCCTTTCCTCTCCATCACGACCAATTTAGCAGCTCCCATTGCCGTGAGGTTTTCCATCAGTGCATACCATGTCCCTACTCCATTTCAACCTTGCATTCACTACGTTTCCTGAGCGTTTCAAATAATCTTGATGCAACTGCAGCACACCAACACTCTTTGAAAGCAGAGAGGTCCCGGATCTCATAAGTGGGCCAGATGTGTCAGAGCACCACACGGCATTTATTTCAGAAATGGTAAAGAAGCCCTCCCTTCCCCTTAGAAAGGAGCACCTCCAAACAGCCATGTTTGGCCATGGCAGGACCATGGCAGCCCTTAGCCCGGAGCAGCTGTGTGAGAACTGGGTAGCTGCTGGGCAGGAACAGAAACAATAATTATGACAAAGAGGAATTTTAAGGAAGAGAGGGGGAGGGAGAGAGTAGGAAACTGGGGGGACACAGATAACAGAGAACTGCTTAAGAGCTAAAAGAGAGAAAAGCCCCCTCCAAACGCTCGAAAGCTTTGGGACAAGCGCCCACATCTTTTGCGGAGCATCCATCGCCGGTTTCAACGAGGAGCACGACTGGGTGAAAAAGCATGCCACGGGCACAGGGCAAAAGGAGGCTTTGCCTGAGCTGCCGATAAAGTACAGCCAGGGCTGCTCGCCCTCATGACTGCAGCCGTTTATTTCTGGGGTCACTGCTTCTGAAAGAGATTAGTGCTGAGTCAAAGAGGAGCCCTGGAAAATACTCTGCTCAATTCCTTTTCAAGGCTATTGCTGAGCGTAGGAAGAATGAGCTTGCAAGCGGCGGGGAACAGCAGCAGAAGGGTAAATAAGGAGGGCTTACGGCTCAACCTGAAAGGCACTGAGAAAATACTGTGTGGGGGGGGGGGAACAGCTTCTTTCCTGTTATTTATGCAGAGATCCTCAACCTAACTTTTGTAAATTAAAAGAGAACAGAATATTCTCAAGAACGAGAGGCACATAAAGTTGGACTAAGTTCTGGAAATAGAGGTACCCTTCCAGGTATGCTCTATTTTCCAAACATTTTGGGATGCAAAGATACAGCAAGTGGTGTGAAAAGGTTTAAAAAAAAAAAAAAGAAAGATAAGCTTAATAAAAACTTGGATAACCAGAGGTAGAGTATACAACATACCTGGTTGAAATGCCTTGATATTACCCAGTGACAGTGTTTTGGAAAGAGTACTTCCATTTCTAAAGACTGACCAAATCCAGCACATGCACTTGTTTTAAGTTGTACAAATCTGTCAGCTTCCTAGAACCAAACTGAGCAGAATATGAGACTCATTTGCTTGAAAAGAAGTGGTAATTAGCAGCGCTCAATAACAAAGACATTGCAGGTGATGTTTTTCATACCTTTTTCCCCTACTGAGAGAGACACATGTTCAATAATGATTATTTTCCAGAAACAATTAAAGAATTGTACCCAGAGTTTTTATAACTGAGCTCTGCTCTGACTTTTTCCAAGCCAAAACTTTACAGTCAGCTTTGATTTTATGAGTTATAGGAAAGCAGCCAGTAAACACAGATCTGCCACAAATGAATAATTTGGCTACTGAGCTCCTCATCTTTTTCAGTTCTCAGGCCTACTGTTACAGATCTGGGTGGTACCTCATCGAAATAGAAAAGATTTTTCAGCAACATAAGCACTCACACTTGTACATATACATTTAAGTTCAAGGGCAGCAAGAAATTTTTCATAAATAATGGGCTGAGGTTGGTGTCCTTCTGTAAAGAAAGGACTACCTGGGTGAATATGTGAGTGATGGAAGAAGAAGGTCCTTGTGGCTGTGTTACTGAAGGCGATTCTTCCCGTGCTGCCAGGGCAACGCTGCATGCCCTGTGTAGAGAAGCCACACTGAAATGTGGCTTCTCGAGCTTCACCCTGCGTTCACTGTCAGATGTCATGAGAGCTGCCTGCTGCCCCATTTACCTGGACAAGGCCCGGCCTCCTCCCGTACAGCAGTCATGGAGCCAACACCAGCCAGCCACAAAAAAAATCAGAGGGGTGGCAAACACATCACAGGCTTTATTGCCTCCTAAGAATGGACACTGCTTTTAATTTCTGCTGAGAACTTGATAATTATAAGAAGAAAATTTTAAGACAACCGCATGGAGTAAGATCTTTCCCTAGGATCGACATCAAAGTGTTGCAATGTAATGAAGTGCATGATGCACTTGTTCTGCTCTAATTAAGAGCTCCAGGTCAACCCATAACCACTGCATAATACTGAGTATCACTAGGCAGAAGCATCATTCAGCACTTTCCTCTTCAGCCCTCCTTTTTGGATGTTTATATTCCAATCATATCATTTCATATTCCAAAGAAATTTGGTTGTACTAAATGTCAAATTTTGTTGATGTCTAGTTTTCAAGCAAAAGGAATACTTCACATGCATCAGCAATACTCTCAGCTAAATTTGTCATAAGATACAGACCAACGGGGGAAAAGAAAAGATATGGCCTGCCTCAAACTTGAGAAAGGAAGGAGGGCAAGAACCTTGCTTACGGACACTTGCCGTATCACATTTGGCTGCAGGGAGCTGAGTTTGGGTGGAGAAGAGCATCAGATGGGCACTGAGCATTGCCTGGAGCCGGCCCAGCAGGTTGCAGCAAACAACCAGCCCGTCTCCATCAGAGCTGGCCTAATTTCCCATTGCCCTATTCCAGCAGGGAGTACCCACATCCTCCATTCACCACAGAAAATAAGCCGGGAGGGGAACTGCACTCTGGACCAAATTCCCGAAGTCACAGCACTGCCAGAGGGGAGCTCGAACTGCATGCTTGGTGCATGGACACATAGACCAGCCTCAGACAACACCACCGCTACTAATACGGGTGCTTGTCAGCTCCGCAGCGGCAGTGACAGCTTTCTGTGCACTTCGGTGGTACGCCTCGGAAAACTCGGCCCTGAATACTGACGTTTTGGGGAGTGAGGGCGGGCAGCGGTACACAGTCAGACACCGACAGCGTATAGCGCCTGTTTAATACTTGAAATATTTGCACCTGCTGGTCCTTCTGACGCTCACACTCCTCCCATGAAGCCAACACTGACAAGCACAACCAAAAAAGAAGAATTTTGTGGGATCGCTTTTGGGAAAATGTCTTCTACCAGCCTCAGGAGCAAATCATCACAGGGTGAATGGCTTGACTGGTATTTCCTGGCAATGCCAAAGACCAGATTTAGAAGATTACCAAGTCAGTGAGGTCCATATGCTCTATTTCATGGAGAAAATTTCAAGGCAAAATTCAAAATTCATAGTGTGGAGTACAAAAATTTTGCCCACAATAGAGCTTCTAAAAAAAACCAATTTTTCAGGCCAGGAAAAAGTAAGTGTCAGTACTGGCAGTCATATGCTTGCTTCTCGTTCTTGCGGAGAGCCATTATGCAGTATTTGCTAAAATTGTAAATGTTCTTTTTGCCTCACAATGGGAAACAACACTAATATGCATCACAGTGTGTGAGATAAAATGTGCGTGCTATTGTTGCCTTTGATTTGTCTTCCATTTATATCAGCTCTCAGTAAGAATTACACAAAGACAGCGCTGCAGATTTTTCTTCTCAACTTTTTCACATTTCATCCTTTGTTTAGTTCATTAATTCTAGGATCTAACTAGGATGTTGCATCAGAGGCAGGAATTTACATTTAGATAACGTAATGCAAAGCGTACTAACAGCTATAACCCTTCCCCCTCCAAACAGCTCCCAAGTTCTTCCCAGTTGACCTCAGCTTTGTAAGATAAGGATCTCACTTATTTGCTTTAAGCTGAACGTTTTTTTTCTCCTTTCTCCAGTAACCTAACATTTTGGGGTTTTTGCCCTTTTCTTGATTTTAGACCAGGACCACGTGAAGGGCTGGCCAGCTGCAGGCAAGAGAAAGCCAGCAATGTGCAGCAGGGCCACAGTATCCCGTGCTGGAGAAGCCCTCAGCCAGGTTCACAAACTCTGCCATCCATCGACACTGACACAGACAGTCAGGTCCAGGGTTTACCAGACCTGCAGTTCACCTTATGCAGAGAAGTACTGAGGGCTTTTCTCTCAAACAGCTATATTCCTAATAACACTTCCCACTATATGAGCCTGTTCCACTTTTTTTTAAAGAGGTCCATCCTACTGCTAGCAGTCAAAGCAGCACTTCTATAAGCTGCAGAACAAGGGGTCAGAAATTTAGTCTAGATTTCAGATAGCGACTGAAACATACCACAGACTTAACTGTATCAAAAGAAAGTAAATTCAAATACAGAAACATAGATCAAGGTTGGTTTATGGCTAGACCATTACTATTCTTCTTAATGACATTGGGTAAAAATTGGAGCATCTCATGCGGAAAGCCTAGACACAATTTTTCCTCAACAGGAAAAATTGCTTATGCTCTGCATCACTGAAGATTCCTCAAAGTCATGGTCAGTCATTCCTCAAAGTCATCTCCAGGCACCAAACAGAAACTGGAGGCCAAAACCACAAACCACAGAAAACACAGTCGGAACAAAAGTCTTTAAGAAAAAAAAGGAGGAGTGAGGGGAAGGGAAGAAACTTGCAGTTTTGTCTTGATATATTTCTTATCAGAGAATACGCTTTTAAACAGAATGGGATTTTTCCCTTTAGCAGTGAAGATCATATCCCCTCTCTCCATCAAACACTCACTTTAACACAGAGACTGTTCCAGATGCCAGCAGACATAGGTCAGGATTTTCAAAAATAGGTGACTAAAGGTAGGAGCATTTTAAAATGGGGTTTAGATCCTGATTTTCAAAAGCTCCAAGCATGCAGCAGTTCCAGTTGGCTTCA
Source organism: Struthio camelus (assembly GCF_040807025.1). Lineage (NCBI taxonomy): Eukaryota > Metazoa > Chordata > Aves > Struthioniformes > Struthionidae > Struthio > Struthio camelus. Next base: position 134,454,200 of record NC_090944.1, read on the forward strand.
AAGGGTGCCACTTCATAAGGTGGATGGGATATGCTCAGCATTTCTGAAAATCAGGCCACCTGTTTAGGATCCTAAACACGGATTTAAAAATCCAGTGCCACTTCTCACTGCCCTAACGATGATATCGCCTCTCTCACCTGTGCTTAGAGAGCTCAGTGACGTTATAACTAACAAAACAAAACAAAAAGGCTCTTTCTTTCTTTTCCCAAAGCAGAACTTATAGAACGCTAATAAAACTGGTGTCTATCACAAAAACTGGCAGACTCTTGAGTCGAACAAGATAACTATAATTTTCCTTGATGCTGCTGAGCAAGTCTGTAACATCTCCTGAAATGTTCTTAATAGTTGATGGTTAACAAGGGCTCCTTGCAACATTACGTCCTGAAGCTCAGCCAGAACACAGCAGCTAGTTTGGTGGGACATGCAGAAATGCCACTCACCATATGAAAGTGCTGAAACCCAGGCTGGGATACTGTACTTGGCCCTTCTATAATGCCATCCTCCCACGATGAGGCGCCACAAAATTTAAACGCTTAAACATGGGATCTTAGCACCAAAGCCAAGACCTCTGCCAATTCAGCCTGAGGAGAATAATATTATTAGTCGTAGACAGCAGCAGAGTTTTGTCCTGCTATAGGAAGATGATACACCTACATTAAAAGCACTTCCCCAGGCTAAACTCCTTTGCATGGCTGGATTTGGACCATGTTTTATGATTTATTCATAATGAAGAGCTTCTTAGCTCACAAACTTGCAGATGCCCAAAGCCCTTTTATAATGCAGCTTTCAACTATGCCAGATTGAAAAGAAAAAGGAAATAGATGTAGTGATTCCACCCTTGGGCCAACCAGCAGCAACATCTCCCCTCTCCTCCTCCCCTCGATTACCCACAACAGGAGGACAACACAGCTGCCACAGAGCTTTTGCCAGAACGTGGCACGAGGGTCAGAATTAGAGGCTTGAGCTGTACATTGTTTCCTACGGTCCAGGTCTGAAAAAACTTGTAAGTCAGCCTAAGGATTGCTGCTCCCCACAGTCTCCACAAATACCTCAGCGTCTGCTACTTTCATGGGAATTACTGAAGCTTTCAAAAGAATGCAAAAATTGCTAATCCCCTGGTGCAAGTGACTTCAGCCTTGACAGACGTTTTCCCAGAGTCGCAGATAAAACTGAAGGATTCAGCCATAAAGGATTAGGAGTGGTGTCACCTAGAATTAAGTCACTGGCCTTGAACCGTGTTTATGTTCAGCCCTGTCAATAGCAGACACATCCACACTCTTAAAAACAAGGTTTATTGAGTTTCTTTTAGAAATATATATATATATCTTGATTTCCCAAGTAGGTTTAAAGGTCTAGACAATTCAAGTTATATTGTTTTCTAGTTTCCATCTTTTACTACACTTCAGTGTGCTAAAAACCATCAACCTGACAAATTGTATGAGGAGACTCCACAAACAACTTCTCCTCACAACTGTTCACAGGATGTTTGTGTGTACACAGTGAAAGCTAGTAAATAAAATAAACATCTGGATAGCTCTTTCCATATAGAATCTATTTTAAACACTGCAGACCCCAGAATGGGAGGGCCTGTAACACAGAAAATAGGCAGTCTTTCCTAGAGGGTTTATAGTTCACATCAGATCTAGATAAAATAACTTGCTTGCTTGCTTGTTACCCCATTATTCTGATTTAAGCATCCCTAAATGAGATGTGCTTTAAGCCAAAAATATGTGGCCTTTCAGCTGTCAGGAGTAGAGAGTATTGGGGGGGGAAATAACCGCTGTGCCTAAAAGTGTTGTTTCAGTTCTCACTGAATACCCAGGCAATGCCAAGAGCTATTGAAAACCTTCTGAGGGTCTTGACAACAAGGTGCCACTGATCCTCAGCCTGGAAAAACCTGCCATAATTTGGGGGTATTGGACAAAGCTGACTTTGACTTAAGGACTACATATTAGGAGCTGAGGAGGAACGTGCGTGGAGGATGCTAGCCTGCATTTACACAAGTTCAACACAGTTTGTAGGCTTCTTTAAGCAATACCCTCTTGCAAAATTTGAAAGCTGAGTGAAACAAAACCTCACTGAAGCTTCAAACACCTCTCAAACAACTGCCTGAGGAAGGAGGAGGAGATGGTAAGTCTATAAACCCACAACGCGCGGCACCTCTGAGAGGCTCTGGCTCCTTTGCGTCCCACTGTCGAAGCAAAAGCTTCTGACTCCTGCGGTGGCTAGAGACAAGCCAGGTAGCCGGCAGCAGCCCCAGCACGGCACAGAAGCAATACAAAAGTAGCCTGGAAACCTCAGGGTTTCCAGAAGAACGCTGCTGGTTCTCACCAAAACTATGAATTGAAACTTTCAGATTTCTGAAAAAAAGATAAAACTTCTGAATTTAAAAGAAAAGGAGCATTTTTTGATTTTGTAAAAAATTTTCATGGAGGGAAAGACAAGTGGGAAGTGCCTCTGTCTGACTAGCTAACAGAAAGCATTTATGAGTGTGTATTGGTCACCTGTGTAACAGGTTTTCCTGGTTAAGCTAAGTGAGCGAGCTATTCTTTAACCAGCAGAAATTTGGAGGAAGCTTACAGATCACAGATGAAACATTTGTAAAAGAGCAGTACCGCTCTGTCGGAAAGCCATGAAAAGGACACCCCCAGTGTGTATATAAGTATGCAAAGCTATGAAGTTTAGGCTGTGCACTCTTTGGTAGAGACAAGAGCATATAGCACTTAGCACAGTATTACCCGTTCAAGTTTGGGGAACTGTATGCTGCACAGCTATACGGCAATAATAATAATAACAACAATAGCAATGGTTTAAAAGATCCCTTTGCATGCTACCAGCCAGCAAAAGTCTTCAGTTGTTTCATTTCCTTAATATACTAGCAATTCATAACCCGGGAGAATATTTAATAGTGTACCAATTACAGTACAATAGAAAGTAAAGTGAGAATAGACCCAAATTAAAGCTATCAAGAGTTCAATTTAGCAGCTTTTCACTCTCATGGCATGTTTGCTATAGCAAGCTTAAAAGTTCAGATTCATTTCATTTTTGCCTATCTTTAGGTTTACTAACTCTGAATTAATGCATCTCCGTCCCCAGCCCAAACATGAAAGAATTCTGCAAATAGCTGAAAGAAATGGTAAGGACTCCAGGTGACACAGCTCACGTACTGTACACAGTCTCACTTTCCCCTGGGTGAGTCCATGTAGCAGCATTTTGTGACATTCATCATTAAAGTTCAGTCCTTGGAGTGGTGCCATTCTGGTCCCGTGCAGCCAGCTCTCTACTGATACAGCAGAGCTTATAATCAAAGGCCACCCCCCAAAAGGGCAGCGCAAAAGCGATTGGAATATCAGGCCTCAGGAAAGGTAGGTTTTTTTCCTTAACTGGTTTTATTTCAAACAATTTTTCAAGGATTGCTGGTGGGCCAATCATTTTGGCTTGTGGGGGTTTGTAGCAACAAAACTGTGAAGTCTCCAGAAACGAGAAACCAGTGAGAGGTGAAAAAAAGAGTTGCTTTCTTGCCAAAAGAAAATGCTTCATGAAATATATTGTTTTGGATCACAGGCAAAGTATTTTGTTGTGAAATGGAACTTGCATAAACCTTGTCATGAAGGTTTTGGGGGCTGCTATGTGTCAAAAGAGACCTGAGACGTAGCGCTCATGTCCAGGTCCCTGCTGTACCTGAGTCAGAGAAATTCTGGATGAAAAAGGCTGTGAAGGGCTGAGCCTCCCTCTTGCCTTCATCAGTTCACAACAACCAAGCCCAGCATCCTAGCCTGGCAAATATAATTTATTATTTTTATTATCTCAATATAAAATGAAAAAAACTGAAGCTCTGAAATCACGCACACTCAAGTGCTTCCTGCAAGCTCCAACTCAGCATAAAGGCAAAGATTCGGACACATAAGGGGATCAACCTGTGACTCAAGAAATCTCAGCAGAGATCCCAGCCCTTTGCTCAAGGCACACACACTAGGAGCAAAGACTTCCTCAGTGTTGCCCTCAGCCACCCGGTCTCATGCACAGTCAAGAAAGGACCAGCATCCACCACCCATTCTTTCAGCTTCTCTACAGACCTGTTCTCCCAGCTGTCATCTACAAAGTGAGAAGGCCAATTTGGGGAACCTACAGAAGGAGTTGCACCGCTTTAGTCCCCTGAGCAGGGACGTGAAGCTGGACATATGAGCAGTGGGACTACTCAATGAGGACCTTGGGGAGTCCTTGCTGCTCCAGGCAATGCCTCTCCTCCCTAGGAGGTCCTTTGATGACCTGCTCCTCCATTTAATCGTTGCCAGCTTGAATAAAGCCACATTTCTGGACACGGCACAGGCTCTGTCTTGGTCACCAAGCTGCTCTGCAATGCTTTTCAGATAGAAGCGACTGAGCAGAGAGGATTGAGGGGCTATTTTCGATCAGAAGAAGCCTGGAGGATCTCAGTTAGTTGCACATGAAACCCACATTAAAGTGGAGTAGCTTCTCCCAGCAGCAACGCAGCAAGAGGACAAGCAGCACAATAATTGTGAGGCCTGTCCAGCAATTTGTAGCTGAAGTTGCTCTCAAAGGGTTAGACCCCGCTACTTCATTTCCAAAGCCTGTAGCAGGCCTGAGAGACTTCAAACTATGGGACAGGCTGGGGATATCCAGCCTGGTAAAGCATGGGAACAGCTTCACGTGGTGCATTTCATTCTAGGTACCCCTCCTTTGGGTCCTCCTGTCTTCACCCAAACACATTCCCTCTCCCAGTCAATTAAGGAAACGTGCAAAATAGCAGAGAAATGCCATTTTCTACCAATTGTGATAAACAAAGCATATAACCAGCTACTTTAACAGCAGACTGAAATGCCACTGGCTTGCTTCACTCTAAACACATTCCCAGGGAGAATGTCAGGTCACATAACTCATTTGTTATCTTTACACAGCGGATCTGAACTAAGCAGCAGCCATCGTAAAAATAGTAAAAATTCCTTTTTGTGGAAAAACAAATATAAAAGAAAAACGCAGCATCTCTCTTAAAAAAGCCAGTTAGCACCTGAAAGATTACCACATGGTCTGTAAACAACAACAAGTCAACCCACTAGGGAATTAGCCTCTCCTTTGATTAAGGACAGCCTGAGTTACTCAGATGGAGGGAGCAATGTTACAGGCCTTTCCTATGACACAAAACCAGACTGAGTATTCACTTAGAACATACTCTTTGCATTTTCTTTCCCAAGGATTGTAGTAGCACAAGAAAAGCATTTCAGTCTAGGTTTATATAAAGCACTGCTTTCCTCTGGGCAGTGCACACCCGTAAACATCTCTTTTACAGATATGGTAAAGGGTCGTGTCAGAGAGAAAATTTTAGTAATTCCCGTCAAATCCCACGTGATAGTGAAAGTGAAGATATTCCCTCTCAGATTTTTCTGTCATCCAAAGACACTTTTGTGTTTATGCAGCTCTCCATTTTAATTATGTCTAAATATTTTATCTCCAGAGTGGCTAAATTAGTAGGTATTTAATTGTAGTGATGCAAACACCTGATGGCTGGGTGGTCTCATTTGCCTGTACATGCAAAGCGCAAGCCACTGAATTCAATTATGTGGAAAATGTCCACAGGTAGCTCTGGGGTATCTGACATCCCACACAAAATCTGTGCTTCACACGCTTAAACAGTTCTCTCTGTTGCTTCATGGGGAGGGAGGGGAGAAGGGAAAGTGGTTTTTTTTTTTTAAAGGAAAAAATCTCATTCACAGTTGTACAGATAGTGCTTGGAAATTAATAATAAAGTGCATATGTGACGATGCAGAAACAAATGTTGTTCAATGTCAAATACAAAGCAAGATGCAAATTTATTTTCCTGTTAATTAACAAAGCTTTCATCTCAACTGCTCTGATCAGTAAATAAAGCTCACAAGCTAGTTTCAAACAAGTCAAGGAATTAAGAAAAACAAAACAAAACAAAACACTCCCCCAAACCAAAAAAACATCCCAGCAGAGTCTCCTCGCACTGGCTAGTTAATTGTGTTTGCCATTCTTCGTTTCTGGAGTACCTAAACAGAACTTCTTGATTGAAATAGGTTAAAAGCAACAGTAGCCTGGCCAAGGGGTGACGACGGCCATCCTCCAAAACCAGCCAGAGACTTGGCACCTTCCCAAACACTGCCCAGAACCAAGGGAGATCCCTGAATCGTCTATGAAATAAAAACGAGAAAGGAAGGGAGGGAGAGAGAAGAGGGAACGAAGGACTGCTCCCCTAAATAACGTGATGCCGTCCTGCAGGTATGCCTAACCTCGAAGGCTTTGCCTTCCACGCTCTTTATTGAAATTGTTCAGCTCTTTAACGGATCTCCTGAGGGGTGAATTGGGGGGAAGTAGGGCTGGGAGGGCTGAAAAACGTTAAGCTAATTAAGCATGGCTGAGACATGCTTGATGAGATGGGAAAACATGAAGCTTTTGAAAGGGTGAAAAATCTCTGACCATCTGGTAGCGGAGCTGCAGTGAGGACAATGAGGAAGGACAAAGGGGCAGCTAGCGGCAGCCACGAGCGCCGGGATTTCTGCAATTACTGGGTCACTGAGACCATTACCGCTCCAAACGCCTGCGAAAGCCTGCGAAACGAGCTTAGGCGGCTCGGCAAAAACTGCTCTTCACAAGAAAACCGCTTGAAAGAAAGCAAATTGGGGCAGCTTTCCCCAAGACAGGTCTGTTAATTAGAAATCATACGTAATGGGCAGGGGCGGGAAAGCCCCTGAACTTGAACTAAGGCTTTTTTCCAGTGGCCTCTCTGCCTCCCTCCTTCTGCTTGTTGTCCTCCAAGGCCCTGCAGATGGTGCTCTGTTTAAATTAATACCACATCGCCAGCCAGAAGGAAGCTTCTGTTGTACTTGGCAATACAGGTGAACAGCCTGCATTTGGGTTTCAAAACAAATGCCCCAGGTGTTTATCAATATGGCAAGCAGCTTATGCGCTCCAACCTCTTCAGGCCTGGTTAAGACTCATCTGCGCTTTCCCTGCTCTTACAACCGCCTGGAGAAAATCACAGCGTTCGGAGGGCAAACTTCCACACGCATATGCAAAATCAGAGCGATCTTTGTACTCAATGGCTTTGTCGACCACGGGCTGCCAAAAGTGCAAGCGCGATCCAAATGAGGAGTCCAGGAATATCTTCTCCCCCCGCCTTCTCCTCACAAATTAGCTGGATATGATTACAGCTGACTACAGGTGCAGGCTAGCAAAGAGCAAGCTGGTTTTAATACCAGAAGCTGTGACCAAACTTGTGCCAAAAAGCAGCGCTATGCTACCTCTTGCTTGGGGATGGGAATATGCACAGCTGATTTCCTTCCCTCCCACACACAGATTCTCCCCAAATTATTTCAGCTGTGTGCTATGATCCAGGCAGATTTTGCAAGCAAGAGTAGGTTATATCCATCCTTGGATGGGAAACCTCATTAAAACAAAGAAGCGGTACTGGTGATCTAACACATTGCGCTATACTGCTGTCGCCAGCATCAGATATAAAACCCAGGCCCTGACTACCCACGGTCATTAAATATCCTGTAGCAGTTTTGATAAGAACAAATGGCATTAACCCTATTGCTTGGCCAAATCTCTACAAGCATTTCTCTCCACTAGGTTCCCCTTGAAGGTTCATTTGGAAAGAGTTGCTGTGTCTTAAACTGTCACGCTTTTATTTAGCACTGTTAAACATTGGCTGCATTTAATGCCAGAGGGAACAATTTCAGAAGCAGATACTATGATCCCTGTATGTATCAGTTTCTAAGATAACGTGGGTTCTTTTAGATAGGTACTGGATATATATATAGATATTGCTTACCATCAGCTTTTCATGCTCACATACTGCTAAGTGCCAGCTGAATCTACAAGCAGAACTACATCCAGAAAGTCTATTCTCCTCCACATCCTAGGTAACGCTGAAAGCAAGCAATATTAGAAATACTGTTTAAGGATTTTTTCCTTTCTATTTCATTCCTTTTTTAAAAAATAAACAAACACACTTTCTAGTGTTGCAGGGCCAAGAGATTCAAGACTAAGCTAATAAAGCACGCTTTTGAAGGCTTACCTGAAGAAAAGCTGTGCACCACTTAGCCCTTTGACACTGTAGGGAGCTGCAGTACTGCCAGGTGGTTACTGAGTCATTTGGCATGGACTGTGCTTCTCAAGATTCGGGTTTATAAGTGCACGCGTATTTGTGAGAGACAAGCATTAAGAAAACCAGCAATTGCACAAAGTGACAGCAATACTTGTTCTTGCTGCACCCTGGTTAGCTACAGCTTTAGAAGAAGGAGAGAAAAGACAAATGAAAACAAAGGGGATGTCAGTTTTAGCACTCCAAAACCTGAGGGGAAATTGTTCACTGCACTGGGACTGTAAAACTGTAAGAGGAACTGTAAAATATCCGCTCTTCCAAGCAGGAAGCCTCACTAAATGAGAATGCAACTCTGGTCTCTTTTGAGATCCAGCTTTGTAGGCCAATGCAACCACCAGAGGTGAGCTCGAGATACTGGAAGGAAGCTGGGCATGCTGGTAAGATGCTCTGAACACATGAGGGGAGATCCCAGAAAGCAGGGTCCGTGACAGATAGGAGACACGAGCGCAGCTGGGCTCACTAGGTCCAACGCACTGTAACCACACAAAGCTCAGCAGTCACGACCGTTCAAAACTACGTGAGGGAAAGGGGCCGTGCCAATGCTCACCATCTGCCTCATACCCTACGATTAGCACGTGCTGCAGGTAGACCTGAGCTCACGTCCCCCTTACGCTGGAAGGATTCAAAACCCCATCTCTCACTTTGGAGAGAGCCTTGCGAGGCAGTAGTTAGCGGAGGGCCCCTTCATCCATCTTGAGCAGGTTGGGCCACTGCGGAGAAAAACACATGACTCGTGGAGCTGAAGGAAAGCAAGCAACTTCCAGGTCAGTGTACCCCACAGAGAGGGGAGACCTTTCAACAGTCAGAAGTGAGCAAAACAAAAAAACAACTTGGCAACATAGCTGCTGTCCACCCAAAAGAGCAAGTCCTGCTCAGTCAACTCCCCACCCCCTGTAGAAGGGGCCGGACCCTGGGTTGACACAGGCACCATGCTCAGGTACCAGCACCCCAGAGAGGGGAAGACAGTGAGACGCAGCCCTGCTGACCAGCCCCAGGTGCCTTCCTGTTTAGTCTGAGGGCTTTTCTGATAATCTGCCTTGTTGCCTGTACAGTTAGAAGAATGGGCCAACTGAATTTCTTTGAATCAGGCTGCTGCATCTAGGCACTGATTCTTCAGCACTGTGATATCTTATTTTGAAGCGCCTGAAGTACCTCCACCTGTGCCCATTTGATGCTCTTGTGCTAGGTTTCAGGTTGATAGATAGGAAAACACACCCAGCACACGTTTTAACTGATGAAATACCTTGTAACCATGATAAGATTTGGACACAAATTGGGATTCTCAATTTCTTCCAGCCACTGAGACAATGGCTTTGCCATCCTGACCCCCTAACTATATACCATTGTTATCAGTAACCAGGGGGACACTGGTGAGAAGATTACTGACTTTTTCTTCTCAGAATCCAAAACATGGTTTAACTCATTTTCAGTCCAGGTAAGAATAGTCTAGCCTGTAAATGATTGCTTATTTCCTCCACTGAGAAAATGCTGAACGTGTAAACATGCCATCTTTGAAGGGCTGTCAAGTAATGTAGGTGCTGAATGTTTTTTGACAGGATGCTGTAAATGGAATAAGGGATTTTTTGGCCTCTGTGTTAGCTATGATTACTAGTGCAGCTATGCCCTTCACACCAGTGACTGAAGGAAAAACAAACAAACAAACAAGGCTATACATCTGCAAAGGGGAATAATAAGACGAAAGACTTGTGCGTTTCAACATCTCAGGGCAAAGATCCTGCACCAGGGAAACAATAAGGAAGGGGGTCTTGTACTTGAAATTTGCAGGCTGAGGAAAGCTAAGGGTGTTAAACATGCAGGATAGAAGTCGCAAGTGAATTCTCAACCTGGGAGAAAAATCCTTAAGAAACGTTTGAGCAAAAAATAGTGTTAACCAGGCATGCAGCAATTCAGCTATGAGCATCCCAGGAAGTATAAGGGAAGGTAAAAGAAAATACCATTCAGTACTCTTCATATTTCTCTTGTCCCTCTCAGACAAAAAAAAAGGTGTTTTTGTAGTTTCCCACAGACTATCTACAGTATGTGTGAACAAATTAAGTTGCAGCACAGGGTGCCTCTTCCAGAGCACCCATGTTGCTGGAATGGTCTAACAGCAGCTAAGAACAGGTCCACAGCACATAGAAGTGCTACAGGGAAGGACTGCCGGAGCTCATGGAAGACCCCATGAAGGAGATGCTGAGGTTTTTATTAAGTAATAGGAAGTCCTACATCCACCTAATTCCCAGAAGAAATGCTACACCCCTCCACCAAGACGCCGAGATACCACACTGCATGCCTAAGATGCAGATGCAGCCACAGGGATGTAAGAGGAGTGATTAAAAACTGGTTTAATCACTGGCAGATTATTCACATTCACTAGAAACACGGTCATCTTGGGCTGTTGGGCTCACGCTATGGGCCCGGTATACCATTGGTGACCTCGCACACTCATCTGGAGGTGAAATTTGATAAGTCAACCAAGCGCAGGAAAACTGTTCCAGATGGGCAGATCTGCCAGAGAGAGCACTCAATTGTTGACTGCATTAGGGGAAGCTGAGGGAACAGAAAACCTGCTGCCGAAGAGTTGCGAGTAACAGGCACAAAAAAAGGAAGAGAAGATCCAGAGGTATAAGGAAACGATAATGCCTGAAAGATCTGAATGAGATTAGGTGGGATTTTTCCTGCTCAGGGTTTGCAATAGTGAGAGGCAGATTTAATCTCTCTCAGGGTCATGCCCTGTCAGTGCCTTCTCCACTTTACCTTTTGTACAAACATTTCCCCCTCCTTGAGTAAAAGTCCATCCTTGGGTAGCCCTGGCCTTCTTCTCTGAGCATGGGCTACAAAGGCAGTTAAGAAACTACAGTGATCTCCCCAGCTGGGTTGGCATTGTGGGGATGGGCAGAAGCAAGTGTTGGCCTTTTGGAGACAGGAGGAGAGCCCTGGACTGCCCTCTTCAGGGGCAGAAGAGGGTACAGAGCAGTGATGAATTAAAAAGTGGGCCTGCCACCCTAGCTGACCTTTCCCAGGATGAAAAGTGGTTAAATGTTGTACTGCTCAAGTGAGAGCAAGCAAACTACTCACCTATACTGCTGCGGACTACAGGTATAAAGCTATCGACAGAGAAGTTACAATGCCCGCCCCCTCCCCCCCCCCCCCCCAAAAAAAAAAAAAAGAGCAATTGCGGGAACCTTTTCATTCCTGGACATATACTGCTCTCTTTCAATTTGTTTCTGTTCTGTATTTGAAATTAAAAAAGTCCTCCCAAATCTCCCCCCCAACACGTTTTTTTTCACACCTAGTTATGACTACATTCCACTTACCACGTTTCATGAAAATCATTAGCTAAGTGCAGTTTCTTTCTCCACTGCCTCAAGTTTGTGTGGCCATTTGCACTTAGGAAATGGCTATAAAATGGTGCAACAACCTGGATAGCTTAGCATGTTCTGCTTAGGTGACATTTCTCACTGGCTTTGTACAAGTGCGAAGTACACTAGACATAACGTAAAGCCAAGGGGAGCACAGACTTTTCACTTCGCAGAGCCAGCTAAGTTGGACCGACGTGCGTCCTGTCACAGATGAATGTTATTAAAAGGAGACAGGAGTCCAGAATGAATCAGTGCATAACAACACGAAGTCTCTTGTTTGTTGCACACAGGACACAAGAATGTAAAATTTGTCCACGAGGGATCGAATTTTGTCTGCGTGTAGCTCCATTGCACTGCAAAGGTCTGGTGGATCCATTCGACTGTAAGGCTGAAGTTCATATTGCCATGAATACGAACAGTTAAGCCCACTGCTCAGTTGAGCAAATAGACTCCTCCATAGCTGTACAGTATGTTTGAAAAATGGTGCCATTCCTCCATTAGGTGCTAAACCTAACTTCCAGATATATTATCAACTATGATGCTACCTGTAAAAGTGTAGTCCTTGCTGAGTGAACCCTACTTTTTCAATACGTTACAGGGAAAAGTTTTTAAGATGTCCAAGTCTCTCGCATACTCCTTTCACTTGTTACTCGCATGCCATTTGATATGATTTGAAAAAGATAGGTGTTTCATTTGCATAAGGTACTGCTGCTTTCATGGAGATTTGAGCTAAAACTGAAGAATATTAGACTTTGATACCAGATGAAATGTGGATTCCATTATCTTTCCAGTTTTCATGTGTTAAAAGGTCATTATCAGTACCTTAAAGCTCCTTAAGCCTTGTAGCTCACAAGAACAAAACATATAGCATAACGTAATAATATTATAAACATGTGAGGAGCTAGAATGACTTCACAGCATCTGCTTTTCAGTGGGATTTTATGACTTTATATTTTTTGGCACTCCCCGATATGGAAAATAAAAAATGCAAATGGTACTTCAAAATATTCCATTAAAAATATCCAGCTTCTCCTTCAGCTTCTCTCAGAGGCTTTGATTTTTCTTCCTTCTTTTTGTTTATTGCATATGGAAAAGAGTTCCAAAAATTATTTTATTAGATTTAATGCTGAATGTGTTTCAGTGCAATACTGTTACATGAGTTAATTAAAAAAAACAAAGGCCACATTGTCAACACTTTCAGAAGGAACAAAGAGATGATATTTTTAAATGAAGAGAAAAATGGCCTATTCATTATAATATTCCTATTCTGCTTACTGGAAATGAAATGAAGAAAGCAATCAAACGCACACAATAAACCTTAAACACTATCATTGTTAAAGTATTCCCTTTTCTTCTTTCTTTTTTTCTTGTCTTTCTATCCTTTTCTCTTGTTCCCTACCATCAAACTAAATAATACGAAGTGGCTGAGACAGTGGGCAAAATGTTTAAGCTGGAAAAATTCCTATGCTTTCTATCTTTTATTAGAAAAGCACACAGAAAAAATTTATTGTTTGTCATTGAAAGAGCTGAAAATAATTAAAACTGAGCTTGAACCACCTGTTCTTTACATACACTCAGACTGGAATCTGATATACAGAGAATAATGAAAAGAAACAGATTCCTTCTGTTGCAGGAAAAAAAAAAATCACTTTTTTTTCCCCCTGGGAGGTTGAAATCAATATCTAGAGCAGACTGCTGACAGTATAATAACCACCCCATCTTGCCAATCTACGGTGTTGCTCAGCATGGCCCATGCAGCAACTTCAGGTAAGGCCTGCAGGGTGTTTGCAGCTGACTCGCCGTGTCTCTCAGAGGAGGGGAGAACCAACATGTTGGCCGGCACGCGCTGCTTCACGTGGACCAAGTCTTCTGTTGCACCAGCCGGTAGGTACTGAGAAAATCAACAAATCCTACTGCTTCCACCGGGGAAAGCGCAGCACGGGCTGAGCGCCACACTCCCCTTGGTGCACACCAGCCATCACGGCAGCCCGCAAGGGGACTTGCAACGGCAAAGCTGGCCCACAGAAGCGATGCTGCCTCCTATGAGTCTTCTCAAGACAATGCTTCATTTTAGCAAAGCAAGCACTGATACTACCCAATCTTTGTTGATACAGGGGCCTTGGGTTCAGCATGGATCCTCTAACAAAGCCACTACAAATCTACCACAGCCACTGTGACCTAAAAAGCACTCCAGCCCTCTTCCCCACAAGCACCAGCACCTCTGTGGAGCACAGACCATTTTGCAGTCACCAAAGCTGACTGCTCATACAGAGCAACGCACAAGGGCATTACCCTTGCCTTTGTTTAGCAGCTTTTTCAATGAAGTTACCTGAATCCCAAACATCTGGAGCACATCTTATATTTCATGAAAATCACCTTAATGTTTGCAAACTTGGAAAAACCACCCCTCCCTAAAAGAAGCCTTTTCCTAAGCTAAAAGGTTTCATTCCCCTGCCCACAGTTTCCCTGCATCCAGAAGGCGCAGAAATAAATTGAATCTACTCCTCTGTCACAGCTATAACTATTTTGGAAGAGGAAAAGAGCTTTGCATGGGGAGATAGAGATTGAACTGCCCTTTGACCACAGCACAGGTGAGCAGACTTCTGTTGCAGAAGCTCCTAATCTGGCCAATATCACAACCGCAAAGTTCACTTGAGTTTCAGAAAGTTCCTAAGAAAATAAAGGCATGAAACTTCTTAAAACTCAAAGGTATTCCCTGGAGGGAGGCACTATTTTGGCTTTCCAGTGATAATCTTGTTACTGCATGCCTCTAGCTAGTCCCATATACGTGCTTTGTGACTGTCCACCTCTCTCTGTAGCTTAGCTTTAGATGTCTGAGTTTAAAAACCCACTTGCAATTTTCTGGTTCCAAAGAACTTCCAGCATTTCTGCAAAATGTCCAAAGGTGAACTTTTCTTTCTCTGCCAAATATCAATAAATGTCTGAAGCAGATTCTTCAAATATATTGCACATTTAGGGCCATTTTATTTTGCAACAGCTCAGAAAGCATGTCAATTTGTGGCTTAAGCACATTTTAAGGAAATAGTTGCTTTTTTTAACTCATGGTCCATTCACTCCTCCTTTCTCATTCTTTTTATAGTATTAGCACATATTAATAGATTGTAAGAATCATGTCATTTTATATTAAGAGAAATTAAAAATGTATATGGAACGCGTACACTTTTGAAACAGAACATTAATCAATGCAGGTCAAACCACACTTTCTCCGCTAGATTGAATACGGTTCATTTCAGAGCTTTCAACACTTTCATCAAATGCCTTTAATATAGGTTATTATCAAAGCCCAGACATACTTCTGACTCAGGATATTTATTCTCTTGTTCCTTTGGCAATTGAATTAAAGAAATTAGTCTTTATACTAAGCTCTTCAGAAATCACACTCCAAAATATTTTAGGATTCATTTTGTTCCCCGAAACAAAAAGGAAGAAATTTTCAAAGATATTTAAAGAAGAACTTAAAATCTATAATTTCCAAGATGTCTCATCCATCTCCACTTGAAGCTGAAGAGACGTATGGTTAAAAAATGAAAGCTAGTTACAATTGTCATGTCTATCAGATGTGTCGCAAAAGATCTTTTTCAAGAAGTATTTTGTTTCTCTATAACCACAATGCTCAAAGAATCAAAGAATAACATTCTTCTGACAATATTTGCAACCACACCAAATATGTAAAAATGCTAAAAATGGAACTGTAGAAAAATGGAGAGAACTTTTCCTCCAAGTTTTGGAATATTTGATTCTAAGATTATACTGTAAAATTATTCCTAAAGCATAGATAGGTAAATGACCTGGAAATCTAGCTGTTTAAATGAAGAACAGATAAAATGATGGCTGCGAAGTTACATGACTATTCACAAAAAACAAACTCTTGAGCAAAACTGGGCTTCGATAGTAGAGAAATCAGGCAGAATGCAAATTTACAGTAGATGGGCAGTGACCAAAAGTCTGGCATTACAAGAAATCACGCATATCGCAAATGATTTAAAAGTTAACCCTCCCCCACCTGTGCATTCAGAGCCTGCTTTAACATAGTCCATACACAAAAAGATGGTTAACACCATTCCCTAAACATGGGATTCAAACAGCCTAGGATTTGACTGCACACAAATGCTAATTGCATAGGCTGTGTCCTGCTCTTAGCTAAATCCCTAAGCCCTTTAATATACCCTTTACAGGCATTAATTACAGCACTTTGCTCCTTGATTGTGCTTCAGCAATAACCTGTTGCTGCATTTCAGGAGTTCTGCACAAGAAAATGGAACGTGCTCTTTTCCCAGGGCGGCTGCCGCCCCAACCACAATTTTAGGGCACGCATGAACGTGCCGTAATAACCAGGCAGCGGTGTGTGCGGCGCCTTCACCCCTTTCCTCTTGCCCACTGTCATGACGTCAGGGTCTCTTGTACGGCTTCAGCCATCAGAATGAAACACTAAAGACTATTTCTTGAAACTCAGAGATGCACTTTGTGCTCAGATCTTACTGAGAAATAAAATGAGTTGGTTTTAAATGTATTTCTTGCGTGGAGAAACCTCCCAAGTCAAAATCGCATTGAAAGGATTTAATTCAACTGACGGAAAGTTTGAAAAATGACAGAGGCGAAGGTTCAGCAAGAGTTGGACTAGTTAGCAGCCTTGGCCTGACAGAAGAGTTTCTGACAGAACTGGAATGAAAATACAAATACAGTGTTGAGCTCTTCAAGCATTGCAAATGCTCTAATAATGTTACAAACAGTGTGATGACAATAAGACAAAGTATTTGAGCCTGAATGTTGAAGAGGAGCAAACAGAGAAATAATGGTCACTTCTGTTCAAATACTACTGTTCTGATAGAAATCATATCCTCCAAAGAGTTAAGCAATTTCTAGAGATGACAGGTGAGGAAAATCATCCTGTCACATGTCTTTATGCAACGAGAGACAAGGCGGTAGGAAATAGGAAGATAAAGATGGGAAAACAGGCTCAGAGTAGGGAATGACTACATATTCACACACAAAAAAACCCAAAAACAGAGTTACATTTCCATTTGCTGTAAGTTGTCTTGTAGAAAAACTGAGCTGATTCAAACTACAACTAAATACTGAGAGCATGGTCATTAGAACATGACAGAACTATTTCTAAGCATAGGTATAAAGGGCTGCCAAACTAAGTATTAAAAATGTGTACACTTCCCTAGTCAGCAAATAGGTCACCGCTTACTCTGCTTTTTAATAAAGGGATTTGAGAATATTCCCTAATCTTATAAGAAATATAGATTTTCATTATTCTTTTGTGAACTAGAATAACTGCATTAAACTACCTGGAAAAAAAATAAAAAAAAGCTTCGTAGTTTGTCTCTTTTCTTTAGTCGTTCCCTAGTAATACGCAACTTTGTTATAATAGGAAGAAAAAGGAGTAATTCGCACACGCTATATTGCATTACTGATTTTTGAAAATGAAACTCCAGATTTTTGTGAAAATAAACACAGTGCCTTATGTCGTTAAATTCTTCAAGGTAATCTGGCTTGTTTCAAAGAGCCAGGCAATGGGAAACAGTGGCAAAGTTGCTAAAACTTTGATTCTTCAGCCCTCTGGACTCCCTGTGCCCACAGGCTCGAAAGCCCGAGGATCCACAACGCCATCATAATGTGCACTGTGGAGGGTCCCTGGAGCCATAAATCCTAACAGGCTATACAGAAAGGACTCTGCAAGCCTTAAAACCCCCAGCCGCACATTAGAAGAGCTGGTAGTAAAACCAGCGCACATTCGATCGGCAGCTTACCCGCGTTCCATCAGAAAATTGTGAAAACAGAGATCCATTTAGAAAACATCAGGAAACAGCCATTTTTCCAGACCACCAGAAAATTACTAGCTGGCTTTAAAGATACAATCTGCCACCAAGCAGACATCTACAGCTATAGGCTGGAAAAGGGACTTTGATCTCTGCTGGTCATTTAGTAGCTTCCAGAGCTCCAGCAACGGGGACAGCACAGCTCATGGACGACTCCCACTAATCTAATGGTTCCCAGTGAGAGAGAGAGGGGAGAGGCAGATACGTGTTGCCCTTTGCTCCGGGATGAGTTTGCTAACACAAAAAGAAAGTATCAAAAGAATAGAGGAAGGCAGAAAAGACAGAGCAGGTTGTCTGCAGTCTAGCAGTTGCTACATTTGGCGATGCATGTAGATTTAACACAGGTCAAGAGCAATGTCGTGACGCTTAAGATCCAGTATTATGACTGGGTTTCTATTTAATGGGAATAACAGCCCCATGTTAGGTTTTTTCGAGTGTTCTTAGACAAAAATACGCCATTTTATTGTACTTCAAATGTACTGTAGATGCTGCAGGGAAACAATTTAACTGAATTAGCTTATGTGGTAGCACTTGTGTTTCACGAAATAGCGTTACATATTAAATCTCTGTTTTACGCCAGGTGGACTCTTTCTAATGGAAATTCTCTCTGGGGAATATGGATTATTTTATCAGCCTGAACTTAGGTTGATTTTTTACACTCTTTTCGTAAAGAACCACCTTGCATTGTGGCTCTCAAATCCGTCGTTGCAGAATATGTGCCCATCAAAACTGTACGTATCTAGCAAGATGAGTTCTGAGGGTCATACACCCATTAAGAATGAAACAAAGCAAGGGAAAGCCATAATTTCCTTTCCTTCCTTAAAAGCTGAAACAGAATTGATTTGTTTTCCCTGACTCAAAGCCAGTGTATTCCGAAGAAACTAAGAGTACCCGTGCAGTTACCTAAGTGTTGCTGCCCTGTGCACAGACTCAGCCCAGCATTTCCTCTTATTATGGAGCTGATTGAAAGCTCACTTACGTAAACGAGAGTTTTTCAATAAACTTTAATGAGCTTTGGATCAGATTAATCTTGTACAGGAGCAATATCTGAGCCCCAAGGTAGGAATGTGTTCCAAAATGTTTGGAAATAATCATTTACTTACTTAGTACGAGAACTTTTTAAATAAGGTGCAGGAAAAGGAGAAGTGCCAAGAACAACCCTTTTCTGACATTACCTTTTCTTTAATGCTGCTTATTTTAATATTAGGTAGAACAGATGGTGAAATATAATCTCTCCACTGAGAGCTAAATGACAGTCACTAGCTGTAGGAGACACTAACGTATTAAAGAGACGGAAATGTACAAATAATGAAAGTACATTTTGTCCAACTTGCTTTTGATGAGGCATAAAATAAAATGTAAATAATTTCTATTAGGAGGAAATTAACATAACGACTTTGGTATTTGCAATCAGTGTGAGTTTGTATTAAATAACCTGGATTTGCAACAGAAGGAGAGCAAAACCATTTACCTGGATTTGAAGTAAGGATTATATCCGTTCTGTTTTCACCATAAGTAATAAAACATGAAACTGATACCAAAAACATGAAAGCGATACCAAAAACATGACTAGTAATAAAGAAATGAGATTAATCTTAACTTGGATAGGTAAAAAAGAAAAAAGAAGAGAGGAAATGTTGTTTAGCTCTATATGAACAAAGAGGTTCCATTAACCTGGGCTTGCAATGAAGATAAGTGTCAATATTACTAACGCAGGTTTGCCATTAAGTTGATGTCAATGGGGCTGGGAAAAGGAGTTCATAATTAGGACAACACAGTTAATATTGACCTGAATTTTCAGTAAAGATCGCGTCTGGGTTTTAATTTGCAACTGTAAAATTCATCTCTGTGCTCTACAGAAGACCATATAATTATTAACTTGCAGTTAGTTTACAGTTAGGGATTTATTTACACAATATATTGCTTTTTATGCAATCATATGACTACTACAAATGATCAGCTGGATGCAAGGCTCCCAGAAGAGTGTCTAATACTGAAAACTGAACTTCTGAGTTTCTTTGCAAAAGCATTACTAGGGATTTAAATACTTTACTCTCAGAAAAATTTATTGCTTCAGTAAGACTCTATGTGTTCCTGCTCTAAATATTGGTTTCTTTATTAGAATTACTAGTTTTAGTTAATTAGTAGTTAAATCTCTACTAATGACCTCACAAATCATTTTCATATCCATTTATTGTAAATATCCTCAACGTTTCTAGTGAACATGATCAACAGGGTACTTAAATAGACATAAATTGCTTGTTTAATCAGCCTTATGCACATTAATATAGAAAACCAACAATGAGAAGTGTGTTTATTTTAAAGTCACTTTAGAATCTGATTAGGTACTTTCTTGCACTTATTTTCCTATATGAATCCAAAACCAATACATCATAACAACACCCAACGACAGGGAAGAAAGAATACTTAAAAAAAAAAACAACCACCTTTACGTACTATTTCCATGTTTCCTTGCAATGGAAGAAAATATCTATAATTAATGAGACAATGTATGAAGCCAGCAGAACTCTCTTTCTTACCTCCTCCTCCACCTTCTTCTTCTTCTTTTTCTTCCTCTTCATCTTCACCTGCACTGGGAATCAAAGGTTTCTCAGCTTCTGTTGTGTCTTTTTGGTTCAACAATGGCTCTGAATAGATGTGATGAAAAAAGAAGATCGACGGTTAAGGTTCTACAGAACTGACTTTGTATAGAATGATTAAAATACGCTACAGAGATTACCTTTAAAAACACCGGCAGAGGAGGATCCTACTCCCCAGAAGTACCGATACCACAGCTATCTCACAGAAATCCAAGGGGCTATAGTTGAGAGCAAGGCCTTGACCCTCCAAGATGCTGAGCACAAAACAATACGTGCCTAGCTCTAAGCTTGGGATTTCCCTGGGACTAGTCACAAGCCCGAAGATACATTTACCAAAGTGTTTGCTTGGACTGGGGCTAGAGCGTTCAGAGCACCTCATGTTTGAGACTCACATGGAATCAGGTATAAGACACACAGTGTTCACGTTTTTTAACAGGGGCGTTAAAAATTAGCTTCCACCACCTGAGCCGAGAATCCATAGCTACTCCCCTACTCCGAGTCAAATTCAGAGCTGCCATAAAAAGACTCAGTTCCACAGATGTGGCTTCCTAGGTATGGAGAATCAAAGGAAACAAACACTACTGATGGTGACTGAGCAGTAACAGGTATTTTGCTTCCTGGTAATCCTGCTCACTGGTTTCAAGGCATGGCCGGTACCTTCTACTTCCATGCAGGAGCTCTGGGAATCTGTCCCAGTTTTCATCTCCTCTTCTGCAGAAACATCTTCTTGTCCTGTTAACCCGACAAATTGGAAATGACATCAGTATGATGGCTGTGCATGCATGCAAAGGCAAGTTCATCAGAACAGGACACAAGCCCAACATATATCATGTTACTTTCAGCCCAATATTGCTTTTTTCTATTAAATGAACAATGTTGAAATCATTTTATATATGAACACACCGTTTAATAAACTCTAAACATTAAGCATGTTGAATGGCTGGTCAAAACTGACCATGTATCACTTTTTTTTTTTTTTGTAGCTCAGCCTCGACACATTGTTTTTCACAGGAGCTGTTGCAAACCATCCGCACTTGACAGCTTATCAGAAGAACACAATCATCTCACAGGCTTTTAGAAGCAAAAAAGGGAAAAAGCATAATAATAATGCTATGCACTGACCCAGGAGTAATACGGTTAAAACCACAGGATCTGGAGACCTATTTCTCTTTCAGTAACACCAGAGATTACTGTGCCAAGACTGTTTGGTGCCCAGCCTCTACCAGCTGAAGGCATTTTCCTAAGGCAGCAGAGGTCAAGGTGAAAACCACCGAATGCTGTAACTGGAAGAACTAGAGATCCCAGCTGGTTTGTTATTTGTGTCTTTAAGAACTTCGATAGAAAACTTTACCTTCGGCTTGATCTTGTTCACACACCGCGGGATGCACTGGGTCATTCTCTTGTGCGCCTTTGGAGTCCTTCGGGGAGTCTGAGGACACAACAAACAAACACATGAAAAAATCCTGCAGTGGCTTTCATACGGGAAAAGGCTGGTAGTTACCTCAGACGCAGGTAGCCCTTAGGTGCTAGATTCGTAATGGGCATTCTCGTACTCTGACCCATTTTCTGTCTGTTTAACCACAGATTTATATACCGTAAAAGTACACTCATGGGTTTAAATTATTCAGATTCATTTCAGAATCTGTACATTTACTGAACAGTTTTTGGCCTGCAGTACAAACCTCAAACAAAGAGTTGGCAAGAGAAAGTATCTAAGAAAAATCAAGAGTATTACCAAGAACTTTATTTCTAATGAACAGAGTAGCACAAAGCTATGGGAAACAACATGCACTATCTACTTGACATATTAAGTGACTTATTTTTAGAGCATTGCTAGTTCTTTTCATAGCTGGATTTCCACATGCTTGACAAACATTAAGTCCTATAAATCTCAGTGCAAATTGTAGCCTCATTTCACTCGATGACAGAACTCCCAAGGTCATTATTGTGGCAAAGGCTTCTTTCGCTTTTGGGGAGACTAGCAAAATGAAATGCCCGAAGCCAAACCCTGAACCAGTGGCACAGCGAGGATTTAAACCAATTTAAATCCTATCTCTACGCTATCTGCAGTCTTCATAAGCACAGGCCGTTATTTTGCTACGTCAAACAGCGTTTGCTAACAAAAGCCACTCCTTAGTTTTTGTGTACTGATGAAAAAATGAATTATTCCACTACTGTCAGGAAATCACAGCTACGCTTTTTTAGTTCGGCTCACTGACAACAGTTTTTACTGGACAGAGAGCTCTGATCCTCGTTAAAAAAGGCCACTGATCTAAGTGACTGGACATTCATGCAAACTTCAGGGTTAAGTGAACCTAAGGAAATACTAACGGTAATAGATAATCACTATTTATAATAAGTTCAAGTAACATCGACAAAAGATCTATGGTGCCTGATAATAAATTACATTACGGCAGTGTTATTAAGACTCTACTTCTAGAAAGTCCCTTTCTATAATACAGCAGAACAAATCTTACACTATACCATAGGACGCCCTGGTAAAACTCTGTTCCTGAAACTTGCCAAGAATAATCTCTGATGGATAAGTGGAAAAGCTGGGTTGTTAACATCTGACCTAAATTTAATAATCGGTAGAACAGGTATGCACTGAAAGTGTGTGGCTTTAATTAACTGCAAATAATCCCCCAAGGCAAATATTTAATTACCTCCGCAGCTTCTTACTTTTTTCATTGCATGACAATAAGTTTATAAATCCAAGTGTGAAAGCAGAATATCTCACTGATGTGCAATTTGCTGAAATTTGCCCTCGCTGCACTCTTTTCACTCTACTGTGGACTTAAAACGCTACTCACTGCTATCAGCTGGACCACTGTGCTGGCCTTTCCTACTAGCATGCCACATTGTGCTATGAGTTACAAGGGATTACCTTATCCGCCTGAATCAGAGTGAAAATAAATTAGAATTTCATTAAACTGCAAGTTTAATCAAAATGTGACTTGAAGGACTTCTTGGTATAAATGGGAATGGCAGCAAAAATCTGTCAGGAATTTGTCAATGTCTGAAAAAAACTTGCAATCCATGGCATGAAATTCTGGCTATGACAAAGCTTTCAGGATGCCAAACAAGCCAAGAGCTGGATGCCACGTAGCCCCATATTCTGAATTAATGTAATCTTTCTGTGTATGATTTATTTGCATGTCTGCATACTGTACAAACAGTGCTGGACTCAGAAGTCCTCTTCTTTAAGTACCGTACCGCCTGGGTCTGAATGCGAGCTGTCAAACAGCCGAAAGCAATAACACAGGGCACTATTTCTTGACTCGGGTGGGAGAGATGCAAGCTTCTCCATCCAGACCCTTACAGCTATTGCACAGCACTTTCTACTTTCAGACCTGCGACTTTAATTTAAGTTCATGGGCGCCACCTTTTCTCCCAGAATGAGGAATGACTCCAATTTCATGCAAAAATCAATCCACAGTATCAGAGCAACAATTACACATTTTAGTCAATAATAAAAAATGGAGTTTGGGAGCCTCGTGCGTGGCTGATGCAAGTAGGTGCCCCACCATGCTGCTGGTTTTCAAGAACTATCAGACAGCTTATGGCAAACTATAGTTACCCTGCACTTTGGAGATTTCTCTCTAGCGCTCCTTCCACCCTTTGGACACAGCTGTAAGCGCGACCCCACAGCCACGCTGTGCGTCCACAGCTAGAGAGCACCTGTGTTATTTGGCACATCTTCAGACATTACCATAAAAAGCTGAGTGCAGTTTATTCTTACGGGATTGCAGTTTTGTATTGAACTTCCGCTTTGGTCATGAACACAGTTTTCTAATTGTTTCAGGGTTCAAGAAAGCAATTTACTTACACGGAATGCAAAACTATTCCAGACAATACAATATAACTCTGCACAAGTTATTTTTTTAAAGTGTGTTTCTGAAAAGAGAAGAACACGGGCAGGAGTTATTGCCTAACTAACTGTAACAGCCTGCAGCTCTCATTTCAGCAGCAGAGATCAGTCATTGCACTAGTGTACAGATTAGGGGTTCCGAAATCTTTAAGGTCAAGACCATATCAAAGACTTCTTCTTTTCAAATGCAAATATTAGAGCAAATATTCAAGCCAAAAGGTCCAAAGACAGATTTACTTTTAGGATTAGCAAGAACAAAATAAAGCAAAGGAATAAACCCAGATTTATGAGGAAAATCTGAGCCAGGCGAGAGCAAAAACGTAAGACTAAATACACAGGTCAATAAAAGCTGCTCTCAGATTGCACACTAGGCAAGAGTGCTACCTCCGCTTCATTGGCTAAGCAGCAGTGGGAATCCCACATCTGCAGATTATATACTACCTTCTGCTTGCAGGTCTTCATAGCAGGGTCGTGGCAGTCCTCAGGAACAACTGGTCCATTGCCTTTACGTAGCCCTTTATAGCCATATACAACTGAGCACAAACCCCAGCATAGTCCTAAACAATCCCAGGGCTTAAAAATGCTCTGGCCATCCCTAAAGCCTTCATCCATCTCTCCTGGACCAGCGAGCTGACCTCAATTTTTTAAATGGAGTAGAAGAGTAGTAGCCTTCGTCTAACACAGCTACTTATCTGTCAAGTTGCACTGCAGAATCAAAGTCAGTATATTAAGTCACAACATAGTATCTCACTTTTGATAGCACAGGCTGGGCACCATTTACCTAGGATAATCCCAAACCGGAACAGTAAGGATTAGTATTCCTTCAGGCAGAACTGAAAAAAATCAGTGTTTCTGATATTGCACTGTAACACAGTGCCTAATGTCATCACTGATCACACACGAACAAACCAAACTTGACATTTAATGACATAAACGAACCAAAGATCGCTCACTTATCTACTGCACGCGAAGCATCGGAGCACTTGCTCAAGTCTAAGCATCTGACCCCTCAGTCCATACAGGGCTACTTCTACTTGGTGGCTGCAGCGGCAATACCCACGTAAGGAGCGTTTGCTCTGCCCCGGCTCCCTGGTCCCATCCGCACCGCTGCAGTGCTCAGCATCTCTCCGCTGTGGGGATCTCTCTGTTGTTTTGTGGGGCTGCCTGGCAGAATGCACCTGGGAATTAAACCCAGCCTTGAAAAATCCTGGGAGAAAATATTTCTACTTTAAGTAAGCAGGTCAGAATACTCCTCAGGTATATTATTCATTTTTCCATGTATCAACTGTTTGTTGAATTCAGCTCTAGGAAAACTGCGTAGCCTGCAATAAACAATCAGTCCCACCTTCCTGATAATAATCAGACACTATTTGTCTAAATAGTGGATAAAAACTCATCCTTTACCATGTCATTCATACTTTTTTTGACTGCATAAAACAGCGTTGCTCAAATAGAATTTTGCAAATACTTAGGAAGAGGAGAAATGGTAAGATCTGAATGTTAAGTGGTTTTAATGATCTTTTAAAATTCACTTCCCCAGCTAGTGGCTTATTTACTGAGTCATTTCTAATGTGTAACACACCTGGGTCCCACACACAGCACAGATAAATCACCATGTTTTAGGAAGCTGTAAGAAGATTAAAGAGGGGAAAAGCTGGCCATTATGAAAGAAAAAGGTTCAGTGCATTTTATTTTTTAAGCATGATACTGTGAAAAATGACTGGAGTATTTCCAGACTGAAAGAAATCAAGCAGGCGTCTAAAATTACAGGTAATGGTGTGCACAGAGGCTGCCACATGATTAGGGTATTCTTTTGCCTCATAAACTGGGGAAAATGTGTTAAAATGAAGTACTATAAAATGGTGATTTATGAGAAGTTAGGGAGATATTCTTGAGCTTTGACTTTAAAATGTTATTTTTATATTCACCAAGATTTCATTTTAATCTATCTTTATGACAGATTAGATTTATTTGAGCCCAAGTTTATACGGCTTGGTAAAACAGACCTTTTTAGGTGCAACAACCTGTAGAGAGATTTTTACAAGTGTTTGGATAATAGACCAGGCAGTTCATCTCCGCAGGTGGGGTCCACCGAGTAATGCTCTCACTCCCTCGCTCCTCCAGCTGCATCTCCTCTAGCCTCACCTTCCATCCGCAAAAATTCAAGTGCTGAAATTTCGGGCGCAGCTGGTGTGACAACCATGGGCACCCTGCTGCTGCCGTCAGGGACGGGGCCTGCCGTACGAGGCACCGTGGAAGGAAAGGGCCAAGAAAAACCTTGCTGTCTCCGTTAGACGCTTCCGAGGAGATGATGGTTGCGTGGGCGACCGAAGGTACAAGAAGGGCGCACTCCTGTCGGACTGACGGGAGCGCAGCTGGATGCTTTCAGGTCAGCTAATATTTAAAAATAAGTAGGATCTAAATAAACCAGCTAAGTAGATCAGTGTCAGCTGTTGTGGTGCCTACCCTAGCAAATAGCGGAGGAGAAATATGTCTTGAGTGGTTTATGGTCTGGACCCAGTCTGGAAACACGATGCTGCAGATCAGTCAGATTCAAAGGAAAAGTGAGTAACTAGCATTATCTAAAGCTAAAACCAACTGTTATGAACGGTGTTAGGAAAAAAAGGCATTTAGTTGGCTAGGGACGGTTATTTAGCCGGTTAAAAAACCAAAAAACAAAAAAACCCCACACCATTCAATTTCTGTTAGTCGATTTGCTTTCATAGAAATCATTCTACCCAAGAGAGAGAAACGTTATCATTGTAGCTGGCACGCGGAGCCACAAGCCAGAGTGGCGGTGTTGAAACTCTTCCATTATAAAGGTTCTTTTTCAGTTACCTATAATTGAAATTTTTCAGGCTGAAATTTTCTAGGTCTAATCATAGCCCAAGGGTGAAGTAAAAACATTTCACTGGTAGCTGCTGAGTGTTCAGCACGTCTGAAAATCAGGTCATTCATTATATGTCTTAATATATACTTAAAAGCTGATTTTAAACACCTCTTTTTGAATATACTGGCCTTTCAGTCAATCTTTCTCACCCACTTATTAATTTCTAATTAATGTCGATTTATACAGCTCCCCTGAATTTGAAAAGCTGTATTTTTCAGTTTATCCCTTCTCGGTCGTTTATGTCTTCAGCACATCAGGATTTTTCCATGGTGAGAACTACAGCTGGACAAACAGGAATTTTAAGATCCATTACGTTTTACGGGCAGGATACTTGCAGGCTTCTGCACTGCACAAAGTGAGTTTTTAGGGCTAAACTCTAGCCAAGGTATATACCTAATTCTGTTTCAGGACAACAGAAACCCTCCAGCTCACTGAATCCGACTCCACTTCAGTGAATGTAGAAAAACAGTGACTTGCTTTAAATGGCATTCCCACAGGAACACAGACTTTGGTGAACACCTGGAAATAATTAATTCGTACTTTATTTTTAAAATTAATTAGCATATGATTTAATTTAGTTGACCTTCAAATGAAAATTCAGTTCTTATTAAGTGCTAATGAATTAAAATCAGTGTATTGTGAACAGAAACTTTCCCATGATTCCGTAATGTGGAGTTCACTCTTCATCTGTACTAAATCCGCAGTTTCTTTAATATTTTTCTGCCAGAAAGCCCAATTAATAAGTTAGGTTAAAGAGTAATTAGTAGGACAGGTAACTGGGACCAAGATGCAAAACAGTCCTACACACACTCTCTCTTTTTAAAATTACAGGTTCAAACCTATCCTCGCTGCCATCATTACCACATAACGGTACGGACTATATGGTCCTTTTAAAACGAGTTGGTAGTCCCAGCACAACCTTGTGCGGACAGGCACACTAGACTGCAGCCTGTCTGACATGTCTTTTATCCGCAGCAAAAACACTAATGACTTTAATCACTTTGTTCTGTCTTTACACTTCATAAAGAGCAGCATCTCTAACTTGAAACACTCTGTGCGTAAAGGTCCTACTTCCATATGCACAGTAATGAAGCACTGCGAAGGCGCTGCCTACAGATGCCAGCTCGCCCAGCAAGAGCTAATAGATATGCATGCAAGTTTTCAAGGGTAAAATTTCAACATTTCTTTGTGGTATTTCCAGACTCTGGAAATAGAAACTTGGCACAGACTCGAATAAGAGGACACCTCCACAGCATAACATCAAAGATATTGATGTTCTTGTAATGTGACTGTCCTGCTCTTTTTCTGAGGAAAGAGAGAGCACCCAAAAAACTCCATCTGTTCAAAGGCCACATGCAAATTGGGCCCAAATGAACTTTTTTTTTTCCTGGATAGTGTTACTATCTCTTCTAGAATTAATAAAGGAAGAGATATACTTTCAAAACAGTACAGGAAATGTAGTCTCGCAATAGGTTTTCATTTTAACCAGAGCCCCTCAAAACATTGTTCCTACCCTGTTCAACAACACTCTTCTTATGAACAATCTCTTTACGTTCTCATCCTTCCCTTTCTTTAAAATTGCCCCCCCCCCCAAAATCCTGATAAAGATAGGCCAGGTAAGAAAAAATATTTGAACTTCATGACTTCAGTGATGTATGTGCATCAAGCCCCTTGGACTAGCAGGAAAGAAACACTTGAATAAACTCCCAGCAAGGTTTAAGCGCCGTTCTGACTCGGAAGCTTTTCCTGAATTAGAACAAGGCTTGTCAGGAAAATTAAACTCCCATCGTCCATCAAAGACCCTAACAAAACGTGTTGAGCCTTACTACTACAGGACTGGCAGAACCCTATTTATGACAGTCTGCAATGGGTAATATTTGTTAAGAGCTACATCAAGCAAAAGCATGACCTTCAAACTGAGAGCAGTTTCTGGATTGAGTATCCCCATGCTTTAGAACTAAAGATAACTATTTCAATGCGTTTCCTATTTTCTGATCCCAGAAACAGACGACAGAATAGGCAGAAAAATTACTAGTTGATGCTCATTGGAGTCAAAATACTAATTCCAGTGCCCCCATCAGAACTGGCATTGGAAAGACTGCTATAGTTCCATAGCAGACTTGGAAACCTCATATTCCAAGTGGTTTAAACTATGCTTTTCGGAAGCACGTAGCCTTGATTTATTTACCACGAACCTCCTTTCGCAGTAATTAAATGAATGGACTGGAAAAATACAATTTCTTTAAATGCTTTACATCCAGTTCATTTAGTCGAAGATAAACTGCAGAAATGACTATATTCCAGCATCTGGCATGTTTTAGCTGCCTTAGCTCCGCGGGCAAACAATCTGAAGATTGAAATTTATTTTGGGAGCAGCAAGTGTTTTCAGAAACGCCAATATTTTGTAAAAGTGCCATTTCCAAAGAGGTAGAAAGTTTTCTGTAACACTAGAGTTCCTTGTAAAACAACTCAAAATCTAAAACTGAAAAACTGAAAATACACTAATACAAAAAAGAATTAAACCCTGGTCTTTCAAAATTTGTGTTTACTTTTAAAAAACTCTTAAACAAACTCTAAACATGCTAAGTACCATATGCCCCCCCCCAACCATTCCATTTAGTACTAGTACTACTTCCCAAACAAAATACATGGAGGAGAGTCTGTCTCGCTCTTTTTTCCCTACTAGATGCTTTCCATCTTATTTTTGAGGAGAAGAAGGACACCAAAGACTAACTACCAAAGGACTTCTGAAGGCAGTACCTCTTCTTCTGTTAGCCTCTCAAGAGAAGAGGGGAAGACATTATTCTCTTAAAACATTACAGGAACCGCAAGAAGCGTAACAGAAAGATGGCTGCTTTCCTGAGAAGAGACACCTAATACAATGGGTCAAAAAAACTGGAATGGTCGCACATTGAGACGACCGGTGTCGTCACCGAAAAACATAAGAGAAGGCACTGACTTCACAGTCAGGAACAAGAAGGCACAGTAATACCAAAATGTTGGGATCTTCAGTAAGAGTGCAGACAGCAAAAAAAATCCACAGCCAAAAATTTGGCATGGCCCTCACATTGCAAAACTTGAAGAACATGTCCAAGGGGTGACCATATAGATACAGAATTCATAAACAGGCCAAATGTCAGCAAAAAGAGAGATGACTGACAGGTAATCACCAATTACGCTAGGGCTGAAGCCACCACAATTTCTGCCTTCCGCTAGCCTTGCCATGACCTTAATCTGTGAAGATCTGAATAGCAAAAAACCAGTGCTCTGGCAAGGGTTTCTGGGTTTTTTTCCCCTGCAGTATCAATCAATCAGTTGAGAGAGCACTTAAATCAGCCCGCACAAGGCTTTGAACTCATAATCAGGTAAGCATGCAGGCTCTTTAGCGTGTTCGCTTGGAACAAAAGGGCAAGCTCTCGCACCCCCTCACACTTATCTAGAAAAATGAGAAGAGAGTCAAGCAGCGACACTGAATTAAACATTAAATCTCTTAAAATAAATAAGTTAATGGATGTTAATAATAATGTTATCTCAATAAAATGCATTAAAATTTTCTGTTAGTCTTTCTTGAAGGCAGTACTGAGGGACTGTATTTATTATAGATAGCCTAACTCCTGTTTTGAATTACCAGTAGCAAACATTTTATAAATCACTCAGGCTTTTTGTTGACATAGCCCTGCAAAAATGCCAAAAACTGTAGACCAGCACAAGCAATTAATGGTGTGATATCATAAGAGTATCAAAAACAGTACGGCTGTGCACTGGTTCCTATCTGTACACCGGCAACTCCACAGGAAAAATCTCAGCTTGAAACATTTAAATTAGATCATCCCTCTTTCTTGTTTCCTAAACTCCCTGTCATTTGGCCCCGTGACACTTTTAAATATTTATCACAAACTAAATGATCTGAGTGCCCAGCACAGTCTGCACAAGATAAACATTGCTTTCTCCCTCTCCGATATGACTTCACCTCCTTCTGTCTCCTCCTGATGTGTTTACAGTGATTGTGTTTTTCTTTTTCTCATCAGGAGACCACTGAGTAGGGAGCTAATACTGCTGAGACAGATGCGAATGCTTAACGTTACGTTTGTGATACGTCCTAGTGAGCCCAAGCCTGAGGCTTATTTCTGATGTGTCACGTACGATATTTTAGTATTACCTCCATAACAAGGGGACTCAGGAATTCATGGCATCTCTCCCACCAGCAGAACAGCTGCAGCCAAGTAGTTCATTACAAAGACTTTTGTAAATGAAAATCCAAGCGTTTATCTATTCTTGTGTTGTTTAACTGTGATTTTGGCAATTTTCAGACAAAGGAAAATAAGGCTTTATGAAACGTCCTCTTGGGACTGGATACTTTGAAATGCAATTTGCAGTCTGTACCTTTATCCTCACTCAGCTCTATTTCTTCTGATGATGATAGGCTGGCTACAGCTGTAGGCTTCATCTCATCTGTAAGAACGAAGGAAATGAGAGAGACATTATTCATTAGATATCAAATTGATGAACCGGTTTACTGAGAAAAGGGTTACACCTTATCCAGTGGTTTCTGTGACTAAGAAGCAAGATACTAGTATTGGGCTTGATTTGTAGCCCTTCCATCCATTCACGTTGTATTCTCTAGGCATTACTGGTCTGATTGTCTTCCTTAAGCTGGGGTAAAGCTTACGTTACAATACTACCATATCAAGTCTATATTTCAATTTCCCTTAATACAGGGGGAGTAACAGCTATCAATTGCATGGGTAGGCTGGTGTTGCTATTTGCTCTGAGAGTCTTATTTTCATTAAATCCATCTATTTTGAGAAAAACAATTAAGCCTGTCCTTAACTTTAATCATGTCCACGAATCCCGTTGGAAATGAAATAATTAAATGCAAATGCTTTCCTGAAAACAGAAGCTTTCCTGAATCAGACCCTAAATTTAGTAACTCCCCGAATATCAGTGGCACATAGATTTTTTTGATGGTAGAACATGTTCATGCAACTAGATATTTCACAGACAAAACTAATATCTGAATTTAATTGATTTTTTTTTTTATTTTCAGTATTGCTTTTGCTTGGCAATTTTTATAAGCAAAAACCTTTAGTAACATTTGTTTTTGTTTTCAGTTTTACGTTTCTTTCAAAAGACTTCTCCATGTTTCTGACAAAAATTGTTCCTAATATAGTCACATAGACATACAGGGTTTATTTAAACTAGTTTAAAGCAAGAGCTCTGAACCTCACCTGTCTGCTTTCCATGTGTTAACTGTGAAGTTCATCGATGATAGCATAGAGGCCAGATTTTAAAAAAATGAAAAATCAATAACAGCTGAACAATTTCAGGCCAATCTTTGTACACTATAACTAGCTTTTTCATCTATTGTATAACATGAATATATAAATCTCTATGTAATGGCCTGGGTAAGAATACACTGCTTCTACTTTTTCTCCTACACTTTCTTTTACAATATTAAAGTGATGCTTTTGTGATTTGTCATGCTCAGATGAAGGCTAATGCCTTTTGGTTTAGAAAATAAGCACTTTAATATTTGAAGAGACTGCTCCTGACAATTATCATTCATAGTGATTAAAAGTGTTTTAGGCATGCAACCATGTATCTTGCAAAATCAGGTCATTTCCTACTGCCAAGCAAAAGGTAGAGAATCAGCAGTCCTAGAAGTTCCTGATGATGTTTGTTTCCACAAAGAGGAAATGGGAATGCAGTAGTAATTTATTAGCTTTATTTTAATGACTCAAAATAATTGTTGTTATCACTATGTGAAGGCAGTAAGGATAAATGTAAAGACAAATGATTTTTTCTATACTACTCCTCTGTGTGCCTATGGCAGAGGAGGTGACTCAGGGAATACACATAGACTTAATAACATTATCTTCCAGAATTCCTCAGCTATGATGTTTTCTGGATCTGGGACTTGAAAAGTCTGGATCTTTTCTTTGACGCTATCCATGAGAGTTACAAAACATGTCTACCAGTATTAGACAGTAAAAGAACACATACGATATCTCCGATAAACCAAGTCTGGCAGCTCATGACAATTCTGGAAAAAATATAATGCATTTAAGACACCCCCAGTAGCAGAGTAATAATTTAGAGAGCTACATGTTCTTTACTTCTCCTGGGAAAAATGAGATGTAGCTCACTCAATCCAGCTGTTTCATGAGTCAATACCAGGGAAATATGTATCCCATCAGAAGACAGCGCAAATATAGTTGATGGGTATAGTGGGCTATATTTGGCACTTGTAGACAGTAATGTAATTGGGTTAAACAGAAACCTCTGCAGTTTGAGCTCCCCTGAGCAAGAAGCCAAGCAGTGCTTGGCACAGTTAAAATTTTGACTTTGCCAAGGCAAAGACATTCCTGCCTAGTCAGAGGCTCAAAAAAGAGTCTGGATTCGGACAGTGCGACTCATTGCCCCTCGCGGGGCTGGAAAGAAAAGGTGGTTAAGAGGACACGACCTATGGCAGGACTTCAAGCACTCAGGGACGGCAGCAGCTGCCAACATCACGTTGCAGAAGACCGGTCTACAGGACACCCTGAAGAAACATAGCACCTTCACATTTGTAGCACCCACTGCATGGGACCGAAAAAGGAGGTTCTCAAATGAATTTAGCATCTGGAAAGAGCCACGATGCAGTAAGCAGGCCAGATGACCTGGCTGGCTGGCCTGGCTGGCCTTCTTCAGCTCTGTCTTCCAGATACTGATAGCAGTTTTCAGGACTGATTAAAAAAATAGTTCTGTATAAAACTGTTTCTCGCTCTCTGAATTAAGTATGTGTAGGCAACACCCCGCTCCACCAGGAGAAGAAAAACAACATCAAAAGCATTGTGTTGCATGTAACACTGCAAAAACAAATCCTAAGAAATAAGGGGATTTGTAGCTATTTTGACTGTCACTTCAGCTATTTTGATAACTGCTTAATTCTAGTTGTCATTTGCATTGAACAGAGTTCGGTAGGATGAAAAATACAGCCAGAAACAGAAAAAATAACAGACAATCTATTATGAACATGGAGTGACATTGTATTTTAAAATACTGAACCTACTAGCTTGTAACATATAATTCATAAGCATGCCATCTGCAAAACCCACTGCTTGTGAACTCTGACATTTATTCGCAGATATGTAATATCTTTCTGTATAGATTCAAATCTTCATAACCCCCGAGACTTATGTAGACTATTTACTAAAATCTGAAAATACCTCTAAAAATCTTGAAAAGCGCTGTTTTTAATAAAGGAAGATTGCTTCCTCCTTCCCCAAATTTCCTTTCCCCCAGCTTCTACGCTACGCAGAGTGCTACTCTAGCATAGACACAGAGGGAAAGTTATTTCTTTCTAGTCAGAGGATTATCTAGAGATATTCCACCTTAAGGAGAGACTGTGGAGCGTGTAACTTAAACAGCAAAGTCTGCATTCCTGCGTTGCAATACATTCATTCATAATGAATGGCGGTGGGGTCTCTCATGGGAGAACTGCACAAGCCCCGAGTTAATCTGGTGAAAACGTACAAACACTTTCAGTCAATAGCATTGACTAAGGTTATTGTTCACCAAGGTGGATAAAACCTAAGAAAGTCCTTTAAGGAACTCAGCACAAACCTGCT
Source organism: Struthio camelus (assembly GCF_040807025.1). Classification (NCBI taxonomy): domain Eukaryota; kingdom Metazoa; phylum Chordata; class Aves; order Struthioniformes; family Struthionidae; genus Struthio; species Struthio camelus. The sequence continues at coordinate 134,488,525 of NC_090944.1, forward strand.
TCTGGGCTCTGGCCCTCAGTTGCTTCGGTGTTTTGCTTCTCCTCTGTGCTGTTACCATCTACCAAGGAAACCACAAAAAAATTACTTACGATATGTCTTTTTATTGGTAACAGCAGCAGCGATATTAATTGTAACCAATGCAGCATAAACTGCTAATTTACAGCAAGGCCCTGCGATAAAAGGAGAGAGCTATGAAGGTAAACTGAAGAGCTGCAAACATAAACAGCTACATTTAAAACAGTCACGTTTCAAGCTGGGGAAGAGGGGGTTAGACCGAAGTTTTTTCTTCAGTAGGCAGGGTTGGTCCATAACGCTGGAAATATCAGTATACCAGACAAAGGTATTTCCTTAAACACCGTCTACGGTAGATAGAATTGTTGGGTTTTTTTTCACTCTATTCATTTTAGAAAGATTTTTCCTAGGATTATTTTCCTTCAGTGCCGTTGCCACGAGAACCTCCAAGCAGCTGCGTTTCAGACTTGCAGAACCTCTCCTAACTGCTACGCAAGGTGAGAATAGGAGGGGGAGACTTATTTTAGAGCAAAAGGCTCAAAGCCACTTAACGTAAAAGTACAAAAACGCATCACAGATGACTATAAAGGAGAGAGCAAAATAAACCGAGGCGAGACTGCTAGGGTTTAACGCGTTTTTTTTTTCCCTATCTTTTTACATTCACACTCATTCCTAATTTTCTCCAGTACTTTGCACTCGCCTTCACTATCCATTTTCCTCCCTCCAGCTCCCTTTCTGAAGGCAGGTACCAAACAGTGAATTACCACTGAGAAAAGTATACGCTGGGGGAAGTCTACGGACACAGGCTCAAACTCTCTTAACCTTTGCTTGGCCCAATTGGAAAAGAATCAAGCAACTGGTATTTTGCACAGTCAAGAACCCTCTTTTAGCTTCATAAAAAGAGCAGAGGTTGCGGTGCAGCAGCTGTACCAGCTGTGGCTCTGCTCCCCCTGCGCCGGCCCGGCGAGGTGGACGGCGCGCACAGCTGAGCACCAGCCCTAATGAGGCACTCGTGGAACCGAGCGCGGCGCGTGTACGCTGGCAGAAAGGAAATCCACTCCCCAGCCTGTAAGTGGCTTGAAAACGATACACACATTTTTTGCTGTGATCTCTTCTGGCTCCTGGATTTTTCTGGTTACAACCGCTGTAGAGCAACCCGGTTAAAGCGCCCAGCGCCACCACCTTACTCAGCACAATACAGGGTCCGTCGGAGGGAAGAGCGGTAGCAGAAATGCAATTAAGGCAGAGAAGGAAAAGAAAGAGCAAGCGTGCTTTTCAGAAGCAAACGTACACCTTCTGGTAGCCTGCTGGATTTAGCTAATATTTAAAGACAGAGGCATGTTGCTCCGCTCTTCGCAGCAGGCAATACATCTCGGCATCCAGCAGATGGGACTAGTGGAGAAGCATTTGCTGGCTGACCCTGCACAGAGCTGCTGGGCGCCAGAAAAGCAGAGCTTTACACCCCACCTGTGGCCGGGCTGGCTGGTGGCCATCAGCAGGGACTTGGGCCTCTTGGCTGCTTTGTAACTCTCGGAACTGATCTTAACCAGCCTAAATGGATGGCTAGCAATAGTGATTTCTTCGCACATTAGAGAGTCTAACCCGGAGAAAAATCACATTACACGGGTGACCAGAATGATTTGATAAAACTAGTTGGTTTTTTTTTAATTTTCTGTTAATCATTCTGCCTGTCCACACGCAGCGTGAGGATGATACAGGAGGACCACACACAAAACAGAAAGTTGGCTAGACTAGAGGGTAAATTTTCCTTTCCCCCTCCCCCTTTCTTTCCAAAAACCTGAGTTTTGGCCATTGCAAACTTTGCAGCAAACAATTAATAAATAAGGAGCGAATCCTTTGTCGCATCAGCATGTGTCTCACAGGGACGGAGTCGCCTGGATCAGGAGCTGTGGTGAGGAATAGTCCGTTCAAGACACTACCGTAACACAACGGCGGAAGGATACTTGAAATATCTTTACCACTAAGTCAGATCCAAAGAGAATAGTGCTTCACTGTTAAACAAGTGGTGCCAAACCATAAAGAATTTCATTATGGACGAGTGCAACATGTTTCACTTCACACAGACGGACTTTATATTCACTAAAAACAGGTCAGGCATAAACAGTAACTACCGATACATTACCGAAAATCATTCCAGTAGTTACCTGACTGCATTCACTTATACAAAACTACGTTCTAGACGATGCTTGTTTCTACATCCATTAAAACAAATATGACTATAACAATGAGTTATTTGGCTAAAATCAGGTATTTGGAGGACTCCTATTTATTTCCAAGGGCTTCCATCTCTTGTAAAGTCACTTTCTCAAACCAAATGTACGTTACAAAAGCAGGTTTATCAGATTACCAGATAATGCACACAATCATCAGTAAATGATGTCAACTTTAAGTCTATTATTTCACTGGAGGTACACTGTGGAAAACTGGAATAATGGAGCAATAATTACAGCACTACGTATTTGATTCTTAACATGTTTTCCAACTAACATTTCGTTTTGCTCTTTTAGAACGGAAAACGTAAAAGGCTTTAAGCAGAAGCTTCACCTCTTTTACGCTAACCCAGTTGAACAGACTGACTGGATCATGACATGAAAAATTAATCTTGATTGGCATTTTTGAAAGTGTGCGTAGTGCCTACCGAGCACTTACCGAGTTTGGTAAACCTAGGAAGAATTAAAAAAATAGTAGAATTAAGAAACACTGAAAAATTAAGAGTGCACAAGTGATGCTCACATAAATGATTTCCAGAACTAAGGGTTAAGCTTTGTCTGACTTGGAGAATCTCTTCATCTCAGGAGAAGGGGAGGAAGGGGAGTACGACTACATCGATAAGAAAGTAAACTAGAGGATGGAACAGCGACTAATCCCTGCAAGTCCGACAAACCTCTTTTTTCCATTTTCTAAAACCCTTCTAATGAGCCTCTCACTAAGTGTCTTCTACTGATGAAGAGCCTTTTTGTAATTATTGCTCTCCATCGGAGCTGGGTGCAGAGCAAATGGAAAGGCTTTAAGTAGCACATGGTCAAGGCAAAGAGCTGAAAATAAATTTTAAAAGAGTAGTAAGCCAGCTCTTCTCCATATTTTTATTCACTTCTGCTCTCCTCTTCTCCAGTCCTAAAAGCCAGATCCAGTGCATTTCTCTGGAGTCTTCACCACGACATTATTAATGATAAAAACTTCTACGGTATCTGCCATCCTTCTCTTTACACTACTGCAGCAGTTGGCAATTGCATTTCCTTTAAGTGAAAACTGTCCTCACAGTATCTGTTTTGCCATTATACTAGTAACTGAACAACAATCTGTCACTCACTCCAGAGGAGACAGAAAATGTGGTGTATGACATGTCGTGTCATTTTAGGCTAGCAAATGTAGATGATTTTGAGCCACATCAAAAGATAAATGGGAACATCTGTTTCTTTTCCCCAGCATGGCAGTCAGTTGAAAAAAAACAGGAGTTTGAGAGTTACGGTAGCACAACACAAACTAAGTCACTAAAATACATACTTCTGGCCATATATTTTGCTTTCCTTTGCCAAGATGACTACTGCCTGGTGGGAGCTTGCTCTCCCTTCTCATCCTTTTTCTTTGGGACCAGTAAGGACATTCTCCAAAATGATTTATTCCCTCATTTATATTCAATAGTAAACAGGCTAACCAGTGACCAACCAGCACACCTAGCAAGCTGGCAAAGCAAGTTGCATTTCTAACTAAACTGGAAAACCAGATACTCTGCAAATGTCTACCCGCTCTGTGTTAAGGAGAGGTATTCAGCATGCATAGTCATACGGCCGCTGCAGCAGCAGCCCCAAAATGAAGACGATGATATGATAAATAATAAGCCAGCAGTCAGAGGGGAGAGGGATGACACAGGAATCAAATGAAAGTCCAGGGGACAATATCTCGACCGCAGCACCAGAGCAGGTTTTTGTATTCTTCCTGTTTCTTCTGCAAGGGCCCAGGGGCACGTGGGTTTTTGCTTCTTTCACTGCTCCTGCTACGAACGTGGCAAGTCAAAAATATTAGTAGGCTGCTGGCCTCTTGGCTCCTCCTGTTTCAGAGCTGAATGAGTGCCAGATTCTCAAGCACATACGCCTCTTGAGAAGTACCTCTCTTCATAAGTAGTCCGAGACACATTTAGGAGCACCGAGGCTGAAGCCAGTGTGTTGAAAAGTAATGCAAAAAGACATTTTCCAGAAGGAAGCAGATTTGCAGATGGCATATTTTTAGCCAAAACAAGAAACTCTGCCTAACCAATACAAAACGGTCTACTTCTACCCCTCCAACATAGATGTTATTAAAATTGCTTCTGCTGCTGAGAAAGTGGTACCTATATTACGCATAGGGTAGAAGCGAACAGCTAGACTAAGGCTGTTTCAGACATCCTACTCCTCCCTGGAGCAGAAATAAACGATAGAGAAGGCCATCGCCTGAGGTCATGTCTTGTTTGCCTTCTCACATGTCTGCCGATGCAGCACACCCCTGAACATGGGGTTTCACCCTGTTACGTCCCCACACGACTCCTGCCACGCACACATCCGCTGGTTCTCCCTGGGAGCCAGCAGCCGCACGAATCTCTCCTCAGTCCAGCATGGGAACCTCTCTCACAGCTGGACCATGCTTTTCGGAAGAAGGCAAATGCCAGCCAAGACCTGGCAGATAAGGGACGCCACAGCTCTGAACTATTTTTTTAATAGCACAGAAATATTGCCATGGTAGTCATATTAATGATGTGAAGGCCCTTCTAGGATAACATAGAGACTAATTAATGAGAAAATTAAAAATCTAGTCCTTGATCTTACAGCTGTTACGTTCTGCACACATGAGCAGATATGCTGACTTCAGTGGAACTCCTAATATGACAGAAGGAAGCACACGTTTATCTGTATATACACTCAAGATCAGACTGCCTGCAAGCATTTTCACATTAATCCAGTGGCAAAATGATATCAGATATAAAACAAAAAAAACACCTGCAAACAAAGACCATTACTGTAGACCTATAAATGCATTAAAATGAATCATTAGGGTGCTGGCCTGAGGTTACCAAACATTTTCAGTTTGGATTTTAATTTCTTTTAATTAAATTACGATTTAGGTCACTTTTAATCACTCCTTGGGTATAACCCCTTTAGGGTCAATTTTAAGAGGGGTTAGTAAAGACTTATCTGCCATAATTGTTTAATGGAGTTATGAGCCTTGCTCCCTCCTTGCTGTTTCAACAATTTATCTCACCACAGCAGACCTGAATGCGCTGCTATCAATGCACCAAGCTTAGCTAAGTAGTCAGCCTACTAAATAACAGGTTTTCATTGTCATGCAGCATTTTGTCAAGAATTGTTGGCGACTGTGGGAAAAGAATGAGAAAACTACAGCTCTTGGGGATTATCTTGGAGGTTAAAAATAACACTATTGTATTTCACCTATTTAAAGTTCTGAGAAATACAGGGGCCTAATTCGAAGCCCACTGAGGTCAACAGGAGTCTTCCCTTCGCCTCACTCCTCCGTAGACCGGAAGAGCTTACTTTCAAAATACCTTTCCTAACTAGGGAAATACCCGGGTATAAAGCGTGGGCCAAGAGCTACAGCATCAAAGTCGGTGCTTGGAAGATGCAGGCACTCAGATTTGCCCCAACTCACTTCATCCGTAACATTGCTGGGAAGGTTGTGCTAGGCTATTTTTTCACTGGATATAATTATTCTATGTGACATATAGCTTGACTCAGACTTTGGAATACAAGTGCCTGGCATCTAAATTTGATTGCAAAAAATGCTGATTATTGCTACTTCTGACTACCTGCATTTGCAACTGTTCAGAACAAATGAAAACAGTCATCTCCTGTTTGGCATACAGAGCTTGACCTCTCCAAAATAACCAGAATACGGACCTCATACCCTAAATACCATACATACCCTAAACACTACACACTGTACATATATAGAACAATTTGCATTTGAGGCAAAAAATACACACACAGTGCTGCACAAGCTATTGCTGTTATCACAGTATACAAAATTGGATAGACGCTGCTCAAGTAATTTGATGCACGTTGCAGAGCAACTCTTGGTAGAGCTCAGAGCAGAAGTGAGGAGTCCTCATTCCTAGCCCTACAGGCAGTCCTATCTAAGAAGGAGAGAAAGAGAGGGACCCCAGATGTGAATGGGTACAGTAGAATCATAAATTTTATCTTTACTACATCAATTTACTGTTCATTCATAATTTTTGTGTGACTTACCGACTAGGTAACTGCACACGGTCAAGGCCTGCAGCATAGCTTCTTTTCCGAGCCCCAGTTAAAATAAAACATAAGAGGTATTTCAATGCTTTGCATACAGTTCATGAAATCATGTGGTGCTGGAATGTAACAAAGAACCGGGTAAGGAAGCAACACGGGAGCTCACACTTTTTGAGAGAAACCCCCAGCTGTTCCATATGAACCAAAACATGCACGCTACTATTTCACATTAACGTTTCAGAATTAAGGGACTGGCCCGGTCTTCTGCAGTGGACCTCAGCAATCACGATAGTTTACTTTTATTCACACAATGGTTAGAAATGAGAAATGAATTCCCTGACAGATGAATCCCCTGTAGGTGACTGGTTTGTCACTGTGTCTAATTCTTCTCTGACAACATTGCATTAGTCACTTTAGTAACTCAGTATTTTGCACCTTAGCTCATCTCAGTAGAAAGAAAATCAGCCCTGCAGCACTGAGTGCGAAAACAGGAATTGCAACTGTTTGCCTGGTACAGTTTGCATATATATGCTAAAATAAATCCAAACAAGTAAACGGCCACAGCAACAGGAGCTGGTGTCACTTGTGGAGGCCAAAGTGAGCCACGTTTTCACAGTTGCATCGTGTGACAACCATGCAGCAATTTAATGAAATTGTAGTGGCTACTTCAACAAAGTAAAGAATCTTGTAAGAAGGGTTTGCTTGGAGAGCAAATCCAAATAAAAGCAGAGATAACGTCCTGTTTTTCCCCGGCTAAGTGGAAGGTGATCACCTGATATTCTGAGCGCTGCGATCAGTCAAGACAGATGGCAGACTTCAAAATAAAAGTGAAGAAAGAAACTATCAGCCAAAGTAGATAGGCGTTAATAGCATCTCTTTAAATGTAACCAACCTACAGTAAGGTGAAATATTTTACAGACTTTATTTCCCTTGGGAACCTGAATGCAGAACTTCCTTGTAAGGACAAACAGGCTATGAAAGAACAGAGCAGGGATTGGTCTTTCTCAAGCCACGGCCAGCAGGGGTGGCCAGCTTTATCCGAGGGGAGCGTAAAAACTGGAACACATCAGGGGGAAGACATGGGTTCAGTATTTCCCCTCATAACGAGGGAGAGCTAAGCCCACCTCTGAGGAAAGCAGCACAAGCCAAAGTGCTGTTGACTGTTGTGGGTATGCACACCACACCTCCCTCTATCAAGCTAGGGAGAAGCTGCAAAGGTGCAAAATTCATGCCACGTGAAGAGGAAGGTTTACTCAAATCTTGAAATTAAGGTCTAAAGGAGGCTTAGTTTCTAGCTGTAAGACTATGCACTTCTTGTCACTGGACAAAAACTTTCTAGGAGCAGGGACGAGAAGCCAGGTTGTCTCCCTCTCAGTGAGTTTCTTACCTAATCGCCATGGTCTGCACCGAAGAGTTATCAAGATAAGATGCAGCACCATTTCATCTCATTTCTACTGCATACTCAAATGAAAAGACTCTTGTCAACAGAGCACAGCTGATTCCGAGTGAGGCAAGAGCTTGCTGATGAGCCTCGATTCCTGCCACTGCTGAACAACATTTCAGACATCTGATATTGCCCTTGAAAATTAAGAGGTCTGTAGTGGGATGACCCCATCAGGCAAAGGAACCAACTCTACCAAATATTTTAAAAGTGATTTGTGTTTACTTTGACCTTTCTGGCTTGACCTATCCATCAAACTGTTTTCCTTCTCAGCAGGTGAACGGAAAACAAAGTTCATCCAGGATGCATAGTTCCAATAAACTAGCTCCTAACACATACACTAGGCCTCAGCTAAGGTGATCTCTTGTGACCAAGAACCTATCAATCTATCAAGAAGAATCTAATCCTCCATTTTGGGTGAAGCTTATGAGAAAAGTTGGAGCAAGACAACTTGCAGAGCTCCAGTTATGTCTTCAAATCCCTTGACTGAGGGCAATCAGGATTCTGACCTCAAGAAGGCACAGAAATAGCTTTTGCTGCATGGATTGATTATCTTCACCCAAAGGAAGAGACAGATCAGGCATTTCTGCTGCTGTTATCAGATGTATTAGTTGTCTTTGATACAATATTGATCATCTGCAGAGCATGGTGGGAATAGACAAGGCAGCTCTTCAGCAGGCTCTGTTTTATATCTTTCTGAGAATCCAAAAAGGAAGGGTCAACAGTTTTGCTTCTCCCACTATCAAGAAAATCTATTACACACTCCTCACAGTTCAGGACGTATAGAAGGACATTTGGGAAGGCAGCAAAGAGAAATAGGGAACATTTATAATTTTGTTTCATTAGCCTCTTTTAAATTGTTTAATTTTGCTTGGTAGTGATAAGCGGGATGAGAACACCAGACCAGCAACATATGCGCTAACTCTCAGCTGTTACACTGTGACATGTACTGCTGTTTTGTCTGTGCAATTACTTTTGGGTTCTGCTATAAAGCTCTTGAAGTAAGACACGCTAAGTTTTGTTTAGTGCCAAACATATTTTTCTCAGCTCAGACATTATAATCACACAATCACTGAGTGAACCTAACTGAGGGGAAAGCCAAAATTATCACTATCTGATTGTCTGATTTCATCCCCCAGGGTCCAAGGAGTTGGGGGGAAAAGAATTACGGTGCATGCTTGTACATTTAAAACCTGAAATACTGCAGGGACCCTGGAAGTAAAGAACGTTTCTCCATCTATCCAATCTGCCCACTTCCCCACACAATAACCCATACCACAATGAAAAACTCCTGAATACAACAACTGACAAGAAAATCTGCTATGCAGTTCACGCTTGCTTTTCTCTATCAAGGCCTGAATGCAGAGAACAATATATCTAGTAGCATAATAACAGAGACCATTAATACTTTAGAGGTTCAGTATAAAATTGCTTTCATTAGCATGTCAAGTGTTTATTTTAGCTTACTGCAAAACAAGCTCCTTACACACAGCCACTTATTTGACTTTCCTTGATTGCAGAGAGGGTAATAATGAAGGAACCTACTTTCCATGCTCTTCTGTGGAGACTTTTACATGCACCAAAAAGATATTGCTCCATTACCTCCAACCAGTGAACCAGCTTGGCATGCAGTAGCAAAATATTACAGCAGAAATATTACTGAACACAGTGGAATAGTTTTTACAGGCTGCCACAAAGGGCATGTATATGAGGGTGGCAGGAGGCTGTGAAAAGAGCAAGCTGTATTCCCATCTTCAGTCTAAAAGAACACTAAGAATTAAGTAGAGGGAAAAAAAAACTGGCTCTTCCTGTGCCTCAGTGTGCATTGGCTAAATATTTTATTTCTAGTCACGGCACCAAGGGGAAAATAATATCGTGCATTAAGTGAAAGTATCTTTGGGCTTGCTTTTATTGCTAAAAGCCACTTTTTTCTTTTTTCTTTTTTTTTAAACTTGGGATAACTAAAGCATGCGAACTATCCTGAGGTTAAAACACAGTGAAGACAAAGCACTTCAGTTTTACCATGAGGAAAATTCAACAAAGTTGACCTCAGGCAGAGCTTGGCTTTACTGAGTTTTATTTGAGACTGCTTATAAGCATTAGCTACTCTGAAGTTAAAAAAAAAGAAAAAAGAAAAAAAAGGCAGTTTCTTGGAAGTAAAGACAAAGCCCTTCCTAAACAAAAATACTCAGTTCTGGTTCATGTCACTTACTGACAGCTTTCCTAATCTCCAAGGCTCCCCATTAAAAGTTCTTTTAATTAGTCAGAAACAACAGCCTAGCTAATAATGAGAACAAGAGAAACTAAACTCTGTTCTCAGACAAATGCGTGCAAATCCCATTTACTTAAATGGAAATGACTCACAGGTGTGCTACATTAGGATCTGGCCACTTTGCAACTTTATGGGAATGCAGTATCTGGAACGGAGCTGTTTGATTCCTCTTCAAAACAGAGGCGTAGGCACCTCCACAGAAATCTGAGCCAGGCTGCTTCCCCAGCCCCCCACAGCAAACACTTTAATTACTTTTTTTTCCATCACAACAACTCTCTAGTCTAAATTTAGACTTCCAATCCTAAACGTTATAGGCCTGATTTGTGCCTAAGGAGAAGTAAACTCCGCCACCGGCTAGATTAAACTCTGCAGCGGTGATTACGTGTTACCGGCCTCAACTCTGCATCAGCAAAATCTACTGTAGAGCATCAAATGTGAGGCGTCTAAGGCATTTTACAATTCCCAGGTAATGCAATCGCTCTCTTGCCATGCTACCCACTTCACCCCTCCCATGCGTTTGCTTGTACTCCACAAAGTGAACTGTAGGTCAGCAGGAAATAGCGACAGGAACAGTCATCTAGGTGACCATATCTAGTAAACTATAGAAATAGTTAGTGGAACAGTATCAGCTCTTTCTCCAAACAAAATGAAAAACCTGCAGTTTTGCGACGCTTTTTTTCCCCCTGATACAATGATGGCTTTTAGTCACGTTCCAAATACAAATACACCATAAAAAAACTATTATTGTTTGCCCTATTTAGGAATAGGGAAAATGATACCGCTGGGCTTCGCTCCCCTACGATGATCCCACACACCATTTAGCCTGCCTACAAATGGGACATGTGGTTTGCCATCGTGGAATGCTCTAATCCAAACACAAAATTGGTATTTTAATTTTAGTTGGGTTTAGTGCAGCATTAAAGGGAAGACGACCAGTCAGGATGAGATTTCTTGAGTTTCCCCACACCTCCCGGGCGATGACAGCTATTGCTTTAAGTACTTGCCATTAACAACCAGTCACAATGTTAGTGACAGGATGTTACTAGCAGTTACTTAACGTGATAGATGTTAACATTTTTCTGCTCTTTATGACTCACACTGTACCCTAGTCAGAACATTTTAGGGGCTGAATGCACAGCACCAGGTCAAAATGAGGAGGATCACGGAAAACCTGGATGAGTGCAGAACAAGACATGTCATTCTGGGAACATTAGGTCAAGAAGAATCCACGATAAGGAAGTGAAATGGATTAAAATTAAAGATTAGAGTCCATTCTTTTAACTATTTCACACAAGGGGAAATCTCCAGCATTCGGGCATTTTGCGCTTCCAAACAGACAAAAGACCAACATGAAAATCCGCAGTGTGAAAACTAGTCTTTGACGTTAACATCTTCTAACAACTCTCCCAATGAGATACACGTTATGAAAGGACGCTTTGCTCCAATTTTAGAAGCCTGTGGACTGCATTACCTCTGCATGCATGGACCAGCCGCCTTGTAAAGACTCAAGTACAGGAAAGCACTCTTTTCAGAACAAACTGTAAGCCTAATGTTAAGCGTCTTTAATTTTCGACCATGGATAGATGTAAAACGCTGCATAAGATCTGGAGCCATAAAGACCATAATTGAAGTGGAAACGCACACAGTAAGGTTTTCTTGTAGAAAAGGAAAGTAAGAATTTTATTGTCCCGTGTATTGCTGTGGGTGGTTGATTTACCTGACCAGTTTAACCAACCAGACAGACTATGACCCAAGCACTGCACAACATACATCACATTTTATATTATTAATTACATAAAGTTAGAACAGGTTAGAAGTAAAACAGCAACAATTTTCCATTTTATTCCAGCTGATAATCAGTAGCCTGTAACACAAAAATAGCATTTGTAACTGAATCTAACTTGAGGGGAAATATGCATTAGAACAATTACAGTCTCATGATCTAATCCAAAAGATACTTTCCAAGTGGGTGCAAATAACATTCTTAAATGAAAGTATACTATGCCGCCTTTCTTAAGAATTCAGAGTAAACCTTTCTCCCCTACAATGAAAAAATACAAATGGCTTTGAGAAGACGTCAGACCACCTACCTTCAGCATCATTTTGAAGGTCCTCAGGCTGCTCTGCTTTGCATGTTGTGGGAGATGGAGGCTGGCCTTTTTGCTCCAATCCTTCTTTAAGCATAAAAATGTATTAATTATATTATTTCCAGGTTGTATTATCATATCAAATATTGCTATGTACGATAGTGCAACCATGAGCACATTTTGTCTCAGCACTTCATTCAATGCCTGATGCCTACCTTTGTATTATGAAAATTCATTACAGCATCATTTGCTATAAAAGGATCATAACAGTTATTTTTCACTTTGGGCCGGATTTAGTACCTAACTTTCACAAGGTAGCAGTACAGAAAGCTCATACTAAATTGACTAACTTCTTCACGTCTCTTAGTCTTGTCAGAAAAAAAAAAAAAGTTTTAATTTGTAGTTTTTAAAGGAGTATATATTATACTGCATTAGGGAGCCATGGAAAAATAATCTGAACAAAATGATTTTTTCTTCTCAGTTCAATCCTCCATTCAAAATTATAATATATTAAGAAGGAATATTACTGGAAATCAGTAATAAAATGAATGGTAGGGAAGAAAGTTTGATAATGAATTGAAGTTACAGAAATGAAAGCATTACAAAGTAGAAACGTTCAAGTTTAAAAAAAAATATTCCAACCTTTTGGCCAGAAAACAACAGGAAGATGAAGGCAAAAGAAACTCTAGCAGAGGCTAGTAAAGTTTAAGAACACCCTTATTCATAGCAACTTAATGACAGTGTTTACAATTAGTTGGTTAAACTTCAAAAATTATGAAGGGTTTATACAACATTTTCAAAGTAACTCGTCATGTCAATGACTTTAACATAAGGCACTACATTATTTTTTTTTTGCTGAGATAGACCTCAAGGCACCAACTGATTGCAGAGGCAGCCTGTTAGTAGAAAAAGGAGGCTGAACTGGAAATTCATCATAAAAAGGCATTTTTAAATTAAGACATTTAATGAAAACATACTTCAACAAGTGTTGCTTTACTAAATCCTGGATTGAAAGCAGAGAACTGCAGACAATTAAAACGATATGCATTGTACCTATTGCAACTATTCAACAGTGATGGGTAAATGACTTTCTGTCACGCTTAACCTCCTGATCTCCTATGGCCAACTGAGTTTTCGGTTGAAGGAAAAGCCTAAGGAAGACATTTATTTTTCTTGTGTGCCACAGAGAGAAAAGAGAGGGAGGGAAAGAGTGAGAGAGAGAGAGAGAGAGAGAGAGAGAGAGATAGCGAATGCACTGGACTGATACTGATGCCAAGTAAGTCCTTCATGCAAGGCTCAGTAGGCAAATCACCAGCTCCTGCCTCTCACAGCAGGCATAACTGAGCTTCTTGGCTTCCCTCTTGCCATTTCCAAGTGGTAGCCTTATTAGGCTGATAACAGCGAACCCACACAGGATCGGTGGGAAGCTGATCATCACAGTGTGACTTACGAGCTGACAACTTTCACGAACCATTTGGAAGGATAACCCCAGGAGAAGAGCTGATTATAACGACGAGCTATGCAGGCAACTGTCCAGAGCCCCAGGTGGTGGTGTAGTGACTAGTCTAAATTAGACAGAAGTCATAGATATTCCAAAACATATATGGCAGTATAAACCCATAGGACAGTTCTGCCTAGGATCGCCCTTCAGTCTAAAACTGGCGGTAACCATAAAACTCTCAACCTCACAAAAGAAGAATGAGAAAGTCAAAGGACACAAAATACTTCCTGCAATTTGCAGCAGATGGGAACTGGGAGGATGGCAGTGAGGTGGGAAGGCTGATGTTCACGTTCACGCACTAATGCTAACGTGGACTTGGACCAAACCATATAGTAATAACTGGAAAAATAATTCCCAAACTTAAACTGAAATGGACAAGAAATCTCAAATATTTGTAACCAGGAAACTTAGGAAGGAATATGACCTTGCTTGATTTAGTCCTACTGCCACGCCATGAGAAAATAAGAATCACGGTACATATTGTAAATTGCTTAGGTGTTTTGAAAACTCCTACCTCTCCATAAATGCCCCACAAAATCATCTGTGCTGTATGTCCCTGAATATGTAAACTGCACTCAGCAATCAGATGCCCAATTCTCATAAAGGACTTAGCTCCGCTAAGAGCTGAAGATACTAACCTTCAACATCCATCTCCTTCCCTTCTGTGACTACATGTATCTGGAAACAAAAAGCTACAAGTTTCCAAACACTGGGTAAGAAACAAATAGGATGTGGAAAAGGAATTTGTCGTATCAAGGAGAATACCGTATTCTTTCAAGAGACAAAAAGGGAGCGAATCCCGGGCTTCACAAAGAGCCCAGAAAACTCAGAAATGCTCTCTGTCTGTCCTCCTGGGAAACTGCTTATTTTTTCGTGCTTACATCTTAAAACAAGAGCTCCCGGATTTGGAAATTGGCAAGAATTTGTGTGCAACAGCTCAAAATGCCAAGAAACGTTCCAAAATGGAGATCTGTGAGTAATTAAATTAAATTCAGCTTACTTAATTTTAGACAACAAACATTGCATTTCACTCAGCAAAAGCCAAAAGAAATATTGGTCCTAAAATTTCTTCTAGCATAGAACTCCTAGTTCATTATAGCATTCCATGTAGTTCAGAGCAGGAGGGGCCCTTACTAATCAGTAAATAACTGATTTACTGCAAAACAGACATGCTTTGAGGTTTGGCTTGGTATCAGGAAATAGACCTTTCTGACAGCACTTAACATTAGAGCATATTTGTGTCATCACATTTGTTCATCTGAATTTGAAATTCAAATACAATATTTTGAGGAAAGCAAGAGTTTTCAAGTGCTAAGATCAATTTATTTCTGGCCTGGTGAGCATGTAAAACTAACCAAAATAAATGTAGTGGGGAAAAGAAAGGCAAAAAAAAAAAAAAACATTAAAAAAAAGACACTCTGTTAACCCTTCAGAGGGGTTACTCAAGAGTAATGGTGATGTGCAACAAGAACTTCAGTATAAATGACAGAAATCCTGAAAATAACCAAGCTTTTGAAGACTGATTCCTGCCAATGCTCCCCTGTTCATTTAAAAAATAACTTGAATATTTATAATGGACCATAATGATGTTTGGCTTCTTTGGTTCTACTGACACCTTGCACTACCTGCCATTTTCCCTTTTTCGGCTGACAAAGATTCACTTCAGGAAACGAATCAATAGGAGAGTTTCAATCAACACTCACCCCTCTGATGATGAATTTTATCATCTAACCAATCTGTGAGGCTTTCTCCTGTCCCACAAGTCAAATGTCAATCAAGTTTAAGTGCAAGTGTCCAGCCAGGTCTTTCAGGAGTATCTGAATACATTAGATAATATAGCCAACATCTTAATTGACAGCACAAAGACAGAGAGGGAAGGGGCTTATATTCAGAGCAGTCAGAACTGTTACTATCTCAAGAGAAATGGTCTTTTTGCACTCTGTAGATAACCTTAAAATGCTCAGAAAAGGATGTAGAGGCACTGTCCCAGGAGAATAAGATTTCAATCACAATTTCATTGCTTTTTAGCAGATTTCCCTCATTCTAGAAATAGAAAGGGATTTTTGCAGGCTTCAAAATAATGTCTTTTTATTATGGCCAAGATACAACTCAACCCTTTCTGCTTTACCATAGTATGTACATGTCTTTCAGAACAGTTAGCCAAATATTATAGGAACACTGCTTGCAAATCTCTGTTTAAATTCTAGACAGGTGCCTCAATTGATCGTATTCAAAGCTTTTCTAATTGTGACCATCCATACAAAAAGGTTTCTGAGCTCTAAGATTGTGAGAAATGATTCTTCTTTATAGGCTAATTCACACGGTCAACACCTCAATCTTACAGCGTATCTCAAAGCGAGCTATTCCCCAAATCCCTCACAACTTCCAGGTCTCACAGGTTAAAAGTGCCTTCCATTCTCCTCTCACTAAAAGAGAAACTCTCCCTCCAAAATGAAGCGTCCAAGTGTAAGAGCGTATATGTAGTGGAACGTACAAAGAAATAATACATTTACACAGCCTTGTTTGTAACAGGGCTTCTACTATTAGTGTGAATAAGATCCTTTGTCCTGCTCTCCTAGCTGTTTGCTGCTTCTGAAGTAACGATAGGTGGTGAAGTAGGACGCTTTGGATAGACATATGGTAACTAATAGGGTATTTATTAGGAACGACTATTAGATGGGAAACAAAAAATGGCAGTGGGGCAACCTGCACACAGATGAGGTCAGAAGGCTTTGCTGCCAGGGACAGATGAAGCTGAATGGGTTGAGGAAGAATATACAGACTCAGAATTCAAACACTTTTCTATGTGCTTATTCTTTTTTTTTTGTTGTTGTTGGAATAGTAAGAGTTATGCCAGCGCATAATAATGCAGTATTATTGTGTGGGAATCTGGACTACGCTGCTCATAATAGCGCATGCTTCCATAATTTCCAGATGCAATCACTGCAATTGGACACACAATTATGGCAGTATTAGGGGTTATTTTGCATGCTTCTATGCATGGATATGTGAATCTTTGGGTATAAAAGCCAAATCCTTCAGAAGTTAAAGTTTAGAATAATCTTTCCTTAATGGAGCTTAAAACGTTAGGCATCATCACTCTGCAGTGTTAAATCATTGAAGTTAAAGGTAGACAAGACTACTAGGTCATTTGGTCCTTTCCCCTTGCTGATGTAGGATATCATTCATAAAGAAAATCCGAGATGCAAAAACTGCAAAAGTCTGTACCTGCTATTACTATATCTGCCCTTTTGACTCAATCCACTCTAATAGCAAACTGTATGAAATACTGTAACATTAAGGCTCTTTGAATTAAATGGCACAGTTATGTTAGCAGCTGCTACAAGACAAAGCATCCAGAATAACAAGCTGATGAGATAAAATCCCATGAGTTAGATGCCATTACATGAGTGGTCTTGGATATGTGTATTTAGTAAGACTATGTTATTCTTACTTTTTAATTATTTTTGTTATTCTAGTATACCAAATATATGCAGTGACAATATGCGATTAACTCATTAAAATGATCATTCATGCTTGTTGATTTTACAGTATTAATGTAGATATTAATGGAGATTATCTAGTAGACAAGCGATTAAAATATTCTCTTATTTATTTTGAAGCGAAATCATAGAAAGGCAGGCCTTTTTGAGAGTAATAAGATATTTGTACTTCAGGGTGGTAGAAACACAAGACAAAGATTACTCTCGTAATGTGTCCATTACTCAGTAAAACACATTTGGTCATCTGGTATTCCTTACTCCAGGCTAATTCTCTAGATGTTCCCAAGGCCCAATCTGGTGTGTACTGAAGCCAATGGACATATTCCCACTGACTTCAGCTGATACCAGATCAAGATCCTTTTTTTTTTTCTGCTAACTCTTGCCACCAGGTTTTAATTAAGACTGATTCTGTAGCCTCTATCTCATCCTATTACATTCTTCAAACAGAAGCATTTTCTGTTGGTTAGCTATTGGCCCTTCAGAAACACCTAGCCAGCAGGAAGTAGCAGGCACAGGAACTTAGGTGAAATTTACAATATTTGACTCTGCCTAAGGTCCTACACACCTAGTGTGGGACATGTGCACTCCAGGAACCCAACATTTCTTTCCTTTTCTTTCTTTCTTTCTTTTTTTTTTTTTTTCTCCAGAGGAATTGGAGAAATAACCCCAAAGCAAGCTTTGACTACAGGTTGGATATGAATAGCTCAACAATCCAGGATCATCAATATTGGTGCCAACTGCATTTGACTGCATGAAGGCAAATGGAATGAAGAATAATTTTTCAATTAATATCTTGAAGTGGCGACTAGATGTTGCTACTCTATTTTTCCCTCCTAACAGTCAAAAGCAGATATCCTTCAGACTGATAACTATCTTAGTATAAAAATGAAAACTCCCCTCAAGGCAGAGATGTATGTATTTGTAACTTTCCTGCAAATGCATCCTACAGTCCTTAAAAAGTTCATACACAAAGAGGTCCAAAGGGCATAACTCCCCACTACTGGAGTAGATACATGAAAGATATTTCACTTTCACCATATAGACATTGACTGCTGACAGTCAGTCCACTGATTCCCAAAATATCTCCAAAAGATAAAGGAACAGCCAGTATAGGCTGTTGAAGTTCGTAGCAGCCTTACAGGCAAACCTATGAGAGAAACTATGATGTCATCTGTTTCATACACACAAAAAGCAGATACGCAGTGAAAATATCTTCCTCAAATGACTTAATTCAGTGATAATTTCCCAGAGCAGCTATGTAGCTTCACCTAAATTAATGAAGCTGTGAAGGATACAAGGCAAGAAAGAAGTGACTGGCTATTAAGTGGAAATATACTTCCTTTGAATTCAAATTTAAATTGCTTTAAAAAAAAAATCAATGCAATTTGCATAATCTCCATAAAAGCAGCAAGACAAAAGAATGTAAAATAATTGGGTTTATAAACATATACACGCCATGATAACTGTAAAAAATGAAATTGGAAATGTTAGAAGAATACTGCAAATTCTACTGTATCTTCAGCAAATGTTTGTTATGTAAGGGCAGTCTTCATTTTTCTATTTTTATGTATATAGGTACAACTATATCAATCCAAAAAATCATATTAGAATTTCTAAAAGCTCCTATCTTTCAATAATCTTGACACCAAGAAAAAAAGTATGCTTATGTATAATGAAACCAACAGGCCAGAATAGCCATAAAAGAATGTGCTAACCCATCAGTTATCTACCTGTGTATGTCCATGTTTACACACCTATGCATTTACATCATTATTCAAGAATTTCACAGGCTAGCTAACTGGTTGCGTAAATCATCATGATCTGTTTGTCTTTAGGAGCATCTTGCCAATTTAATCAGCCAATATACTGATTCAAAAGCTTTTATCTCTCTTTTTCTGGCTGGCACATCTCTGTCTTCTTCTATGTGGCCCTCCTTTCTGATCTCATGGTCAGTAGTGGCGCCCATATTGTTCAGTGTCTTCAATAACTGGTGTGATGAGATTGAATGTACCCTCAGAAAATCTGCAGATGATACTTAATTATGGGAGGTGGTTTACATGGTGCTTTACAGAGGAGTTCCAGTCCAGAGGGAACGGAGACTGAGAAACTGAAAGACTAGGCCCAGCAGAAACCTCATGAAGTTCAACAAGGGAAAGTGCTGACTTCTGTCTCTGGAGTAGAATAACCCTATGCATCAATCACTACAGGCTGGGAACTAACTGGTTGAGCAGCAGCCCTCCTGAAGAAGTTTTAGAGATCATAGGGGATACCAAATGGAGTAAGAGCTAGCACTGCAATATGGAAACTACATACCAGGCAAGTTTAAGGTGAAGCACAGCCAGCAAGTTGAAGAAAGTTATTATCCCCCTCTACTCAGCGCTAATAAGGTTGTACATAGAATACCATGTCCAGTTTTCCCCTGCCCTGTTCAGGAAGGATATTTAGAAACTGGAGAGGGCCCAGCAAAGGCCTACCAAGATAAGTCGGGGGCACAGGAAACACGACCTCCAAGGAGAAGTTGAGTGACCTGAACTGGTTGAATCTGGTAAAGAGAAGGTCAAGGGACAATCCTACAAGTAGGGCAGCCTACATGTACTTGTAGGGCAGTCACAAAGATGACGGAGCAAAACTCTTCACCATAGTGGCATATGATACAACATGGGCCACAAGAAACTCAAGAGGTTCAGAGTGGATATTAGAAAACCTTCTTCACTATACAAGTAGTGCAATACAGGAAAAGGTAGCCAGGGAGACTGTTACCTCTCCATCCTTGGAGGTTTTCAAGACCTAATAACAAAGAGACACAGCTAACCTTGTCTAAAGTTAGTGACAGCCCTTCTTCCAGGAGGAGGCTGGACTAGGTGACAACCAGAGGCCCCGTCCAGCCAACACTTCTATGACTCTGTTTTGTCATATCTAATTTTCATTCCTTTCTTTTCCTCATTCCTCAGTTCTTTTTTCCCTCATCCTTCAATTCCATCCACCTATCTCAGGATTAGTCCCAATTGTTAACGCTCATATTAAACAGCAAACTAGGAAAACTAGGAAAAAAAAAACTTTCTGAAACATTGTCCAATAACGTTCAATTTATGTAAGAGTTTGTCAGAGAGTTTTGCTGATGTGTTCATTGCACACAAATCATGGTCAAAAATCACAATTGCAAATGACTCAAGAATTGCTGTATTCACACCTTTTTAAAGACAAAGACACTGTAGAACTTTAATTACTTCCCGTTCATCTTCAAGCTAGTTATTAATAAAAAACAACTGAATACCACTCGGGGGCTCATAACAGATGATGACATTAACAAGTTAGTCTTAGCCATTTTTGCCCTGTATTATTTATTACCAGCAACGACATGTTATGCTAAAAAATAGATATGAATGTGGTAACCGCTGGCAATGAATGATTGGCACTGCTCTTTACAACCAAGGCAATTAGTTTTAAGAACTCTCTCAGTATGGTTGATGCTTAGCTGAATGGATAAGTTTTAGCATAAAATATTATTTACTCACCTGTCTCCTCACTCATCACAGTTTCTTCTTCATTATCATCATCTATCCAAAAAAATGAAATAAAATAATAAGAATAGCAGGAAACATCTAAAATAAAGCAACCTATGCTTCAAATTGCTCATATCTTAGTTTGCCTCCTCCCATTTAACATCTTATGGTGAGATGTGAAGGTGGGTAGGAGAAGAAGAGAAATGCAGGGAATAAAGACAGGGAACTAAGTTCTGCTGTGACTTGCATAAGTCACATAAGAAATTGCATTGTCTTTTAAAAAAACCACAATTTTTCTGCTCTAAATGTGAAATGGATCTTGGTTTAGTTGTCAAGGTTCAGGGTCCTTTGTTTCCTGGGAGGACCTGGCAATGTTAACAGTAGAAGTAGCTACTCAGAAAAATTAGACCAAAGAACTTACTATAAATTTGCCAGAGAGGATTTAGGTTAAGTCCAAACTTGGGCTAGCCAAGAACTGAAGGCTTGCAATTGTTAAGACGATGTATTAAGAAAGCAGGTTCCTTTTGCAAAAAGTTACATTTTGGTATCAAAGGAATTTCTTACCATAAACTGTTTTGATGAAAAAAAATGAACAGCCCTGATTAACACCTAGGTAATTCAACTTACCAGAGCTTTAATTGTCTATTAGAGATTTCATTGATTATAGAAGTTTATGACAACTATGTTTCTAACTCGTACATACTCTATTTAAACTCTTTTAAATGGATTTGGGCATGTGCAATTTCTGTAGCCAGCCTACAAGGTTGTTTTTTTTTTAAAGCATAATATCTTTCAAACATGAGTTTGTGCAGATTGTAACCACCATTTCTACCCAAAGAAGTACTGGAAACTAACAACAGTATTGAGGTCTCAGTCTACAGGATCAGATCTTTACACTGTAAACTCCATTGAGACCCACACGCTGTGATACACGCTACGAGGATCGAAGCTCTGCTTTCATCAAGATTTGGAGTCTGAAACATTATTTTAAGTGGCATGAGAAAGGAACTCTTGGTTAGTACTAGAGACCTCCACTGGGATTTATGCGTTCCAGCTACAAGCACTCAAATCATGAGCATGCAAATTTTCATGGGGACTTGTGAAAACAACAGAAGATGGATCTGCATCTATCCTTCTCCCCCTCCTATCACATTCAGACATGGTCTGCAGAGCACAAGTTTCAGACGCCAGTAAATGACAGTAGGTTACATTTTTCTTGAGCACATTTCAGTTCGGCACAAAAGATCAGGATTGAATAAAGTCACTGTACATTTTACTTCCTTTCCCCTTAATCTATAAACAATTGCTTTGGGGTTCAATAAGGCATATTGACCCCCACAATAAAATAGGAATTTGTATGTAGAAGCTTTAAGGAGTTTTGACAAGTATTTTTTGAGGAAAACGAATGAAAAATCTTGTTGAAACCAATGGGAAGTGGGCCGCTGACTTCAACAGAGACAAGATTTTTTACTGGAGTTCTGAAATTTTTCAACACACTACTCAGAAAGCATTCGGTTAACATAGAGCTTATTAATTATTCAGTTTCCAATAACATGCTCTTTCCATGGAAGCATTTATAATGACACCAGCATGATAAAATTTCAAATTAATCTAAGTCTTGACACTAAATCAGCATAATATAATATCTTAACATACATACATCACTTGGTCTTCTGTGGAAATTCTTAATTATAGTTCAGTAAAGTGACTTGGAATATGAAATTCCCAAAGCAACAGAATAGCTTCTAAGCTGGTGATAATGGACACAGACAAGAAATCTGATGTTATTAAAAAGTAGTGAAGTTATTATGCAATATAATTATGTAGAGGCAAATACTGCTTTCGTGAACTAATTGTGAATTAAGGGCTGTTTTTCTGCGAAAAGGAACTTAAGTCTCACTGAAAGGCAGTAAAGTCCTTACATCATTTCTGAAAATGATGTAGGCTAGGGTTGGGCTCCTAGCTGTTTCTGTGACATGATGTCTAGGTCACTGTGGTGCTTTTGAAAATTCTGCCCTAGACTGTCTCTGAATCTGAGTTTCGTTTTGGCACACAGCACTCCCCAGTCATTTCATGTGTCTATAATTCTTGTTCTCACACTATTAATGCATCTAGTGGAAGTGCTTCCCTATCAAATATAAAGTAGTCTCTTTCACTGACCTTGGTATGGCTGGCTGGAGTGATAAACACCATGTTTAGTTGTCAGAGCTCTATGCCAAAACCAATTATTTTAGATAAAAAATAGTGTTTTAGAAATCTTTAGCCAAAGTGCATTCATTTTCACACAAAATGAATGATACTAAAGGTAGTTTCTCAGTTACTAGCTGTGAAGAAGTAAAAGCAAGCAAAAATATATTTTCCTGAAGCTCTATATGCTTAGCCTAAGAAGAAACCAATGCCAAGATTGCTATAAATTAAATCTGTAATACCTATGTTTATTTTCCATGTTCCCCATGCATGTTTTTACCTTTTCTACAAGAAGCTTTCTAGAGGTTTGCTCTAGTTTAATATACTTATCACAGACTCCGTCAATCCCAAACAAAATTGAACAAGAGAGCCCAAGAGTGAATCTCTTGTGATGCCAGTAACATTTCTTTAAAGATACACTCTCGGTACTAGTTGCCCAAACTTACACACTTGAAAGCCCATAGGTGAGGTCCCACATACCTCTCGCCCTTACTCAAGGGCCCCTGAAAAATCCACTGAATAGGAAAACATGCTGTAGTGCATGTGTGGGTGTGTGCACACACGTGTGCCCGTTCCTGGCTATTCCTATGTCTGGAAAAGCAGAACAGCAACCTACCGCATGGTTTCTCCATTAAAGCCCTGGATTTTGGGGAGCTCTACGCAAGAAGACCTGCTGGAAGAGGAATGATAGACCTTGCAGCCTGGAGCGAGAGCACAACTGACGGTGACTCTCTGGAAGGGTCAGCCTACCCTCAAAAAAACTCCCGTCATTATTTAGAAGGCTTGGGATACAAGGAAGCCACCTACTCCAAACATATCATATAGTTAAGAGTGTAAAATTTTCCAGCTAATAATTGGGCTAGAGTATATAAAATTAAGGTATTAGATGGGTGATGTACGAGAGAACGCTGTCCAGTCAAGTGTAAAATAATTTACAGTGGAAACTTGCCCTCTAAGTCTCGTATTATCTGGGGTAATTACATCTCTAAAGATCACAGAGCTTTACATTTGGGTGCAAGTTGCTCAGTGCATACACATTTGTTTAAGTCACAGGCTCCCTGGTAGACACATATATCAAGGGATGTCTGTTACTGTTCCATCTCCCTCTCACTTGTTACCTGCCGAGCTCTGTGAAACAGAGTGATTGCACTGTACTTCCTCCTACTGAGACAGGAGAGGATGACTTCTTCTGTCACGTACCTGTTTGGGTTTTTATCTTTTGCCTTGCTCGTCAGGTTCTTTCTCTGTCTCATTAGTTGTTCCATTCCAGCAAACACAAGCCAGATGGCCATAACCATCAGTCCGTGTTAGATTTATGTTAGGAACAGAGAGGTGAAAGGCTCTAAATACCGCCACTAATCCCCAAAGCCATTAAACCGCCTCCTCTGTGTTGCTCATACTTCTATTTGTATTGTTCTTCGTGTTAGCACGTGCAGAGTCAACACCATGCAAACACAGTTCTTTTATTTTCAAGTGTGCATGCGCTGAAGGGCTTTTACACAAGAGCCGCCTCCAAGCTGTGGGAAGCTACTCTTTTTTCTACACAGCATTCACAGCCCACCTCCCGGCCGCCCAGTGCTCCCCAGCAGCACAACACGCTAGCACCATCTTTCTGCCTCCTTCCTGCCTTCCTCTGTCTTTCCTCAGCTTCCTTGTTTCATCCTTCAGTTTTTATTCATTTCCTCAGCACTCTCCAGCTGCTTCCTTATTTCTAGCCATTTCCTTACTTCCAGCCCACCCGTGTGGCTCAGTCTCTGCTCCTTCTTGCAAGCGCCACCCCGTCTATCAAACATAATTACTGGAGGGGTTGGGTGAGCATAGCGGGACCAGGCCAAAATCCTGATGCCCAGAGCTCCCTCTGCAGCCTGTACCCACCCACACTGGCAAAAGGAGCAACGAGATGGACAGAGGCACACAGGAGGGGGAGGGGATAAGCTGGTAATCATACTGCTGATGCCTTTTTAAAAAGTTGAAAGAAACATAGACCCTTTCAGCACTGACAGCTGCAGCCATCCCTTATTTGCAGTACAAAAATAGGTGTCCTGTTGGAAAAGGTCCTGCCCTTAAGTGTTGGCCTAGTGGGGACTTCATGACCTGCCTGTACAGGTTCCACTAGAATAGCAGAGGACGTGTGCCACAGCAGTCTTGTGACGTTCAGGAAAATCGATTTCCTTTGGGAACAGTCTCTGCTTGGCCAAATATAAAGCTTCTAGTTTCAAATCTTGGACTGGGTGACAGTATGGGCCAGGGTACCAGTCTACTACAGTAACGTCAAGATACATTAAAACCACAAAAATATCAGGTTGCCATTAGTGGAAAAGACTAGCTGGGCTCTCACGCTCTGATATTTCTCTTTACCACACCTGTCCTTCTTAGACTTTGTCCCAAGGCTTCACCCACCTATCTGTGTGGTCATCTGAACATCCTTAGGAAACTTCTTAATCATAAGTCTTGTGTCTATTTTTGTTCCTTAGTAACTGAAAATCATTTCTTTTTGATAGGATAAGGCCACTGCTGCCACCCAACAGGACCTTCAGAGTAGTATATCGTCTCTCTCTCTCCTTTTCAATCTAAAACAGTCAATGTTTTTGTAGCATAGTAAAATACACAAGAACACCCTAGGACTTAATCAAGACAATACCCTAGGAGCTCACGAGCTCTTTGGATTGTTTTCTTCCCCCCAGCTCAGTTCTTCACTGACTGAATGCAGCTGATTGACGCACAGAATTGAAAAAGAATGCTTTCTCTGAAGAAAAGTAAATTTGGAAATCTCTGGCAGATGAGATCAGCTAAACCCAGGCCTGACTGTTTTCACGTCAACTTGTAAAAAGCATCTTTTCTTTAAAGCTTTCCCCTAAGCTCAGTGCTCATAAGAGGAAGAAGGAAAAAAAGAAGAAGGTAAAACAAAAGGTTCTCAACAAGAAAAACACATTCTTCTGGCTTGGTATGGGAATTGGAAGAGGAAATAGAACTTTTTTTTCTTTTTCTTTCTCTTTTTTTTTGTTTTTGTTTTGTTCTGGGCGTTTGTATCCTGTAATCCTGCATACAGAGCAATAGGCACTATACAAAACCCCACCTGATGCTAAGCAAGTTTAATCAAATTTTGCTTAGTCTGTTTTCATTATTACAAATTTCCACTGATAAACAGCGTACCTCCTGGCCCTACTGCAGCATCAGTGCAGTTTTTCTTCCTGTGTTGCTTAGTTACACCAGTCCCACAACACTGGAGTCTCACTGAATGTAAAATGTGTTTGTAGCTTTTGAAGCCCTATCAAATAGAAATCCTTAGTACCAGACTCCTAAGAAGTTATACACTTTTTTTTTTTTTTTTTGGTCACAACATAGATGGCTTCTTTCATGCATCATATCACTTGATCTGCAGTAAAATACATATACCCTTATGAGCCTCAGCTGCATACAAAGGCTATGCAGTAGTTTCCATTCCAATTGCAAGTGAACTGGACAACATTGTTCCAACCAGGAAATGTTGCTCACAGCCAGGATCAGATCTGGATTTCTATCTCCCAGACGCTTACACCTTATGCAAAAGGAATGAGGCACTCAGTGGGAAAATACGTATCAGTTCTAAGAAAGAGCCTATTTCAAAACATCTTTACTTCCTCCATCCCCCCAAACAGTGAAAAATCACAGAGCTTTATTTGCACAAATATTCACTAAAGCGGATTTCACACCGTCAGGTATGCTAGTGTAGTAGTCGCACACAAAATAGCATATTTTCCATGTGGCAATACATTTCTAAATACCAGCTCCTAACAAAATCTGATCAGTAACCCAAGGCAGAGGTAATCGAATGAGACAGGCAAGAATTTAACTGCAGCCTTTGCAATTAGAAGCGTTTGAGCACGTGAAGTTACTCTGCCTCAGTGACCAGTGAGGACACAATATTTTTGAGCGTGACATGAAATGCATTTGGCCTGCTCTGCACGGGATGCAGCACTGTTCAACGCCGCAGGATGAAAAGATCCCTTTAAAAGATGTATTCGCGTAAGATATTACGCAGAAAAAAACTTGTGCTTGCTCACCTTCTGGGGCCAGGCATCTGACCCCAGCAGCCTGCCTCTGACAGGGCAGCAGGAGTGAAACCGCAGGGACGGGTACAGAACAGAATAGCAATACATCTCCCTTCCCCTGCCAGCTTCCTCCAGAGCCCAGGGCTACATTTAGACTATGGTGATTAATAGCCACTGCTGGACCAGTCCTCTGTTGGCCTAGCTAATCCTCCTCTTAACCCTTAAGGTGTAGGGCCTCCACAGCACCTCATAGGAAGCATTCTTACACCCTAACTATGTGTCGGCTGAAAAACTACTTCCTTTCATTTGTTTTGATCCTGATTCATCATTTCCTGGGATACCTTGTGCTTCTTCTGTTACAAGAAACAGTAAATAACTGTTCCAGATTCACCTTCGTAACTGTGAATGGTCTCCCTTGGGCTCTCCCTGCCACATAGCCCAGGGAGCAGCCTGGGTCCTGCGTCTGTACGACCTCCGTGCCTTCATGGGCACCCTGGCTGCCTGCCACTTCTCTGTGTCCACGCCAGCCCTTGCCCTGGTGTGCCCCAGGTACTGAGAGCTTGGGGATGTGGAGCAAGTTGACACCCGTGTGTGATCAGCCATCTTCCCCCCCCCTGCACCGACCTCCACACTTGAATGCAAGCCCTGTAGTCAGTCTAACAAAAGGAGGCCAGGCAAAAGTCCACAGGACGCTACTGGAGCAAAGGAGAGGGGGCATGTGTTTCACTCTGCAGAGCAAAAGAGCTGGGGCAAAAGTTCCTGACAAGAGCGCTGAAACAGACTACCGGCCCAATATCTGTCCATACCCTGATACAAACAACGCCATTGCTAGTATCAAGAATGAGGAGGCAAACGACTTCCTAGACGACAGAGCAGACAATAGTACAAGTATGGGTCAAACCATGTACAACCAGAAGATCTGAGTAGGAAGTCTGAGGTAACCAACAGAGGCAAGCACACAGCCAAACTCTAGAGGAGACAGTCAGAAAACAGTTCAGAAGGGATCATAAAAGGACGCTTAATGAAGATTGAAACGAAAGCAGGAAACTCTCCATTACCTTTTTCTTAGCTACTGGAAACCCACTGCTATGTTAGAAGGAGCTAGGGACCTCTCTTCGTCTGCCTACCTCTTAGGATGATGAAAATAGTATCTAAGCCATCAATTATATGCTTTGCCTCCAAGCCTCTGCTCTTGAGCTGCTTCTTGTTCCTTCTCCTGCACTGCAGACCATCAAGACTGAGACACTGGCCAAAGGAGCTAAGAAAGAATATCTGTGTGTGGCCGGGCAGGCACAAACACTACCATGGCAGATAGAGACAAAAAGACATAGGAAAAACTTCAGTTCACAGTTTTATGAATGCCCTTAGCTTTCAGTTAGCTTGAGATTTTATGAGGTAAGTTGTTTCCGAGACATTTTGAAATGCACAGATATTTTAAACATTATAGCTTATTGATTGAGAACAATTTCTACAGCATCCTATTTATGTTGCAGTGCACTTTATCAGGATCTGTAGGTGCTATAAAAGAGAGCTAGAGCAAAGCCAGCGTCCTACTCTGGTGTCCAGGTTTCTCTATATCCCCCAGGTCGGTAGTGTTTCCTTTGAAGCTTGCACTCCTGAGGGACAAGGAACCGTCACAGTAAACAGCAGGACTGTGCATCTCCCTACCCATTTTGAATAAAGTCCTGCAGTGAGGAGTTTGGCAGAAGTCCTCTGAGGATGATGTTCTCCACTGTACAGACAGCTTTAAGGGATGGAGAGGGCGTTTCTAAAGCCTCCTCTAGAGTCTGTCACTCAGCCAGCATCTCCCACCCATGGGAAACCACCATCAGTCAGCTGATGCTGCTTCCCCAAAATCACCACTGCCTTCCAGCCACCTCGCTCATCTCTGCCTGAACAAGCAGAAATTCCCTGGGGCGGAAAAACTGGAACTGGTTCCAAAACTGGGGGGAAAAATAAAATATGGACATGGAGGTCAGAGCTGGCCAGCGCTATTGCCCCCAGCACTGCAGCATCACGGCACATGAGGGAGGAAGAGAAGGGACTGAGAGCAGTTACCTACTGAAGGGCTGACAAAGGAGGATGGCAGAGGAAGTATTCAAAGAACTAGCAGGGATTGCATCAGGATTGTTCTGAAGGCATAAATAGAGACTGTTACCCTGAATGCTCTCGATGGCTCAATATATAGCCTGGAAAGGAACAGGATGCAGTCACACACTTGTGGCTGCATAGTCACAAAAGCCAGGCAGGATATTCAAGTGACAAGTCAAAAGTTTTACAAGCTAGAGAAGCAAGAGAGTCACTTGGGTCTCCTAAAATGAAAGAAAGGATCACATCTCCACCAGATGTGTGGGGCTCACAGCAGTGACCATTCTCTCCCTCCTTCCAGCAAACAGGTCCAAGTTTCTGGAGATCCTGCCACACCAGATCTCCCTAGACCTCTCCCTAGAGCTCACACCAAAGACTGCTGCCATGCCGTGACCTACTGCTACTACCATCAGTCCCTCCAGCTCCGCCCCTTGCTCCTGCCCAGCCCCAGCCACCTCTGTTTATCCACAGGAGGCATCTGGACACAAATTTAGACTCTGTATTATCTGTTGAAGACTGGGCTTGGCTCACTCAACCCTGCCTCAAAAGCTTTGTCAAGAAAGTAGTGAAGAAAGGGAGTTGACAGTCTGACTGCCCTCTAGTTTAAACCTGTGAAAACACATAGGTGGTTATCAACAATGAATATGACAACGTGAAAACTCTGCCCTGAGACAGTAAAAGTAGCTGCAACCATAACCTTCAGCAAAGCACTACTTAATCAGGAGAAGGCTAAAAGGGATTTCATATTCCCCCAGTCTTACTTCCTACCATGTGTTTCTGGGAGATTCAAAGCCCTGGTGGCCTTCGCAGGCCTGCCTGACCTAGTAAGGAAACCAGAACCAGCACCATGTGACTTACGAGACAAATCGCTACGCAGCTGAAATTTCAAATAAAGAATATTGGGCACTTCCAGTAAACCATTTGGCATCTATCCACATAGTAAAATAATGCCCATGAAAAATATTTTGTGGAATACATTCAGGTGACAAATGAACGCAACGAATCTGCTCAGGAACATTGCGAATGCAAATAAAGAGGCTAAATTTATCAAACAAATTACTCATTTGATACAAGATTACTTATTAAGGGCTAAATTATGATTCCTTTGCTCATACTGAGGACTGCTTTAGTCCCAGTGAAGTCTGCCATGTTCTATGGGGAGGGTAATACTTCTCAATACCGGTACAGAAATTACAGTCTTTGCTTAGGAGTTCACTCACGTATTAGTGCAGGGATCTGCCTTCTTAATACAAAGCCCTTCATTCAGCCAGTTAGACAGTTGCAAATTTGATTCCAAGTCTAGTAGGTCTCTTAGCATTGAATTTCCTCCGCAATTGTAATCCATTTGCACATTTGTGCACAAGTAGGAAGTTGTGCATCCTCCTGAAGCAATAGCAGTATTAATATAGTAAGAGAGCAGTTCTGATACCCATGTGATTTCCAGAGGGAGGAAAACGTTTTTGTCAACCAGAATAAAAGCAGAAAATATACTAAATGTCATAACCTGAAGATAGAGGAGAGAAAAAGTTTTGTAGGAAGAAGCAATTTCTCTCTCACGCGTGCACTCTCTCTCTCCATTTTTCTTAACACCAACTGATATGGCTAAAAAAAAAAAAAGCTTTTGGGCTCAGCATCCTTTCATTTAGCTCTGAAAGGACACTGAGTCTAAAAGCTTGCATCTTCCATCTATCAATTGGTCTAATAAAGTACAAACCTCTCCTCTCTCTAACAATTTAATGATGCTTTAGTGAAGTAATTTTGTTACTGTTTAAACCAGTAAGAATGTAATATAACCTAGAATACTGAAGCTTCAAGGTATGCAACCTTTATGACACTATTTTTGCCTAAAGAGCATTTTCAGAAAAATGATTCCCTGCTCCAATCCTCTGATAACAGGTGGTAGATTTAGAAATACTTCAAGCATTACAATTGAAGATAAACCTTTCATAATATACAACAGTCACCATGAAAAATAAGCCATTTCCCAAAGGTTCCTGCAAGGTTATCTATCCGAGATATTAAGTAGTTAGGTATACAAAGTATAAAGGAAAAAAACATGGTATCTTTGCCTCCAGCTGGCAACTGTTTACAAATGCGCTTAATTTTACTCATACAAATAGCATCCTAGAAGTAAGTATCACTGTAAAGTAGATGTTAAATCTAGCTTTTCAAGGAAGACTGTTTTTATGCCATTTCCTGATAGGTCTTATAAATATATATTTAGCAATAAAAATACTGCCTAGAATCTAGACTCCATGCTGAATTCTATTAGAAGAAACAATGAATTCTCCAAAAAGAAAAAAAAGAAGAAGATACAAATATCGGCTCTTTTCCCAGTAAGCTTACTCAAAATACTACTAGCAATGAATTCAACGATGTGAGCTGCACATCTGAGCCAGAATTACAGGTAAGGATATTTTCTTTGCCTGAAAGATATGTAGCAAGACATTCTTTTGGATTAACCAGGGAAATAATTTCACAATATAGTTGAAGGGAGAATATCTGGGCCATTTCATTCCAGTAGGAGACAGGATGCAATTGTTTAAAAGTAAAAAAAAAAAACACTGTTTTTCTCACCCAACATGTGAGTGACCCTTGTAAGTGCAGCGGGCTGCTTTACAGAAACAGAGTCTCCCTCCCTTGCTCTTTTCTATCAGGACATACAAGAACTTCTCAGCAAAACCCCAAGGGTTCAACAGAGATTTCTCCCCTCCAGGGCAGTGCTTTCTGGACCACGCAAGGACGGTTTCTGTGACGGAGGCAAAACTGACGTGGCGTTCCCCCACTGAGTGCGATGGCTTTGGCTCAGGTTCGGTGCAGACTAGGGATTACTGAGGCTAAATCAGAAATGCTGAGACTGTGACAACTGCTCCGTTACCGAACAACTATGCTACACTCTTACGCTATGAAATAACTTTAGAAGTCTGCCTCTTCCCCTATATATTTAAAGTTTGCAAATGACAAGGCTCTTGGCAGTTGTCTTAATATCAGTACTATTACACAGCTAATTTCTTTGGCATTCCACTTGCAAAATAGGTTTAATAATATGTTCAAGTAATGGAACTATTTCCCTATATCTATATTCCACTTACTCTAATGCACTGAGGTGTAACTCTAGCTTCATTTCATTATCCCTCCACTAGCTCAAGCACTTGGATGTCTTTTTGGATTTATTAATGCACCAGGTTTGAAGTAATAACTATTTATGTATATAACCGCATGAATATATTCTTGTTTCTAAGCATTTTTGTCCACATCTGTTAAAGTAGATATATTTCATGATGCTTCTGAATGCGAGATGCATATTTAAAAATGTCTCAGCGTTTTTTCTCTAAGCTTAAAGAAACATCCCAGTGTTACTCTCTCCTGTGAATGTCCAGTGAGCGTCCTATCAATTCAAATTCACAGTAAACCTCTCCTTAAAGACTTTCATTTAACTACATGAATAGATTCACTAACAAAACAAAAAAAAAAAGGCTGCAGAATTTTAGAAACTCCTTCCAGAATCTAAATATCAGGAAGTGATTGCCAGAGACAGAGACTGGTGCTAATTCCTTGACTGAGAACCACGTTGACCAAGTCCTTTGTGCAAGAAATCAGTCTTGCAGAGATATGAAACATCCTTATAGTAGGAGAGCCTGCAGAGAACTAGTCAGAGTCTGTTACATAGGAGATAAATGCAGATGGCAATTCACAAAACAGCAGGAGGAACGAACAAACGGCAGACACGAGAGTCATGCAGGGATCCCCATTAAGGTCCCAGGTGAGGGCACTTCCGGGATAATGGAGGTCTTTATTCATCTGCAGATGTTCAAATTCATGCTGCCAGGAGCTCGCGTTTGAGCCATCGGGCCAAGGCAATTTAGTGTGGGGCCAACCTCGGCCCTTTCTGTTGAAGTGATGGTACTCTGCAGAAAAGTGCCAATTCAGGAGGCCAAAGAAAGCTAATTCAGAAGGCCAAAAGTACTAACATAGTAGTGGAATAATAGTCAGGGTGCTCCTCCAGGAGAGAGAGACCTGAATTCTGATTCCTTCTCCAGGGACATTAACAGAGAAACATTTGGGGAGTACATATCTGTCTTTCCCATCTCCCCTTCTCTCCTCACAGGTTAAAGAACTAAGCAACTCATCGCAGGCCACGCAAATGTCTGTAGTGGCACAAGACTTTAAAATCAGGTCTCCCAAATCACTGGCTACTGACCTAACCATAGCAATTTTTTCACTGACTTGGGGATAAAATTTTAGATGCTGAACTGGCTCATTTTGAAGCTCCAGCTCTGCAGCCAGTGGGTGCTCAGGTCCTTCTGGAAACCAGCGGCATTAAGGTATATCAAAACTGGTGTTCAGAATCATTAGTCATGAGAAAATCACAGCTGGCACCCTATGAAAATGGGCCTAAGATCTTTTAGAAATCTATATCTAACTGTGGATGCTGAGAATTAAAAAATCTCACTCTGTCTGGAAAGCTCCCTGCATAAATATTGGATCAGCTTCTCGCATAGTCACACACCTGCAAACTGCTGAACACTGCTGCACTTCAGAGGGTGCCGACTACCACCAGCTCTCTATGGTCATGTAACAAATGGCTAGTTTTACTTCATGCAAAAAATCTGTAAAAACTTCCCACAGATGAGAATAAACATACTTTTAAAACTGTGGTACAACTCATCATGTATACGATGTAGCATATTGCAACTAAAAGCCTTTATACACCATGATAACCAGCCACACAGGTGCCTTGTAGACAGCACTTCAACAATGCCAGGTTTTGACAAGCCAAAAAAGAGAAAGATTTCCCCTCTTCCTCTCTTTTCCCCTTTGGGCTTGCCATGCTTCAGTTCCAAAGCACCTTTTAGTCTTTCAGGATTCAAACCCAAGTGGGCTTTACGCTTAGAATAACAATACCAAGCTTTCATCTGTGATTTCAAAATCCTTGACAATGAGTATGAGTATTAAAACTCTAATTTGTTGACAAACTGACATAGCAGATTACTCTCCCTTAACCTGAAGGGCAGGGGCAGAGTCAGCAACAGAACGCCGAGTACCACCACTTTGTCCTATGTGCTGTGGTGCCTTGCCAAAAAGTGATGCAATGAATGGATGAGACACGAATGCAGCCTTTGAAATGCATGTTCAGTGTGCTCCAGACCAAAATATCATGAAGTGGTTGGACGCATTCCAATTATTCAACGGGTCTTGAACGTTTCAGTTGCTGAGCGTTGCAAACTGGAGATTATAAAGTTGTCTACAAAAAGCTTTGTTCTAGTGAGACGAGACAGAAACACCACAATATCTGTAGTGACAGGCAAGATGAAGGAAAATACACTGTGGCCACTGTGACAACATGGTCCCGCAGAATTACCTGAGACTCTCACAACACATCAAAGGTCTGCTTCCTACTCACTCCATAGCCCTTTCTACCAGAGAGACAGACGGTGTGGGGAGTACTCAGGTGACTGGGATTTTAGAAATGGGTGACAAAAGAAAACACTAAAATCCAAATCCTATCACAGAAAGTACCACTGATGTCACAGAATGCAACATAAAACAGGAGGAGAGGGTGAGGGTTCATAAACAAGAAAAAATGAACATACACATTTCTAATGATAAATGCAATAAAAATAAATCTCAGGTATGGAGTGGGGGGTGAACAAATTTACTATCTACCAGGTTTTCTTACATTCCAAGAAGTAACCTCCTGTGCAAAACAGAAGATGAACGGGTAACATTTCCCAAGTGCTCCGGCGAGAGCCGTCTTTCCTCTGATTCATGCTTGTACAGGGACAGCTCAAGTTTAAAGTTCTCATTCAGACACAGTTGGGTTCTAACCCCTGCGGTATCTTTTCAGACCCAAAGAAATCCTACCAGCATCATTAATGAAGGAGAAAAGAATGCACAGAGTGCATGGAGAAGCTGTAGAGACTAGGAGCTACACACATTAGCGCAAATCATTTTCTTCCCATAGTCAATAGAGAAACAGTGCCACACACCAGGCTTAAGGAGGCAGATGCAACAGACAGAGGTGCAACAGAGACTGAGCACGCTAGCTCTACTCAGCGTACAAAAGTAGGCCTTGATTTTGTAAAGAGGATCATTAGTAGTTTTATCGGTTCGCATATTTTAAATGCATGTGTTTTTCCAGGGTCAGGTGATCTTTAGAGAAAGTTCACGTTTTAATATTTGGCTTAGGCGTGGAAAGAAAAAAGGATGCCAACTGATGTCTTTCTGCCACACAATTTATTAAAGGCGGATGGCACTTGATTACTATACCTACCTACAGGGAAAAACTCGCTCATTTTCTTCTTGAAAATTTTGTAGTCAACCTCCAAAAAGACGCAGAAGATGATACGATCCACCTGTAAGAAACAAAATTATTCACAGTGAAACGATCACAACAATAAACATTAGCAATAATTTTTAATAATAGCAAGCAAATTTTAAACCCAACACTGTTGCACACTCCAAGCAAGTAGGAAAACATCATGGGAAGCCATTTTTTGACTTTATTGTGTATCTGGGTTGTAATTTACAAAACAGCATTTGCAATCACAGCTCACAACCGTATTCTTTGTTAACTGCCTCCTGTTTATGCAAACCACTCTTGAGCACAGTGTAAACAACTCTTGGCATTCTAGATGAGTACCTGGATGTGATGTTTGACGAGAGAGTCACATGGGGGGGCTTCTAATAAGCATACAAAAGTGTAAATGGGTAGGCAAAGAGCTCTTTTTCCAATCCTTGTCCGACAAACCTATTTGCAAAACCGTTTAGTATTTCAAAATGGCTTTAAAAGGTTTCATGCGGTTTTAATTTACATGAAACCACTTACTCTTGCTATAATACAACCAGAAACACAGCAAAAACAAAAGCTGATTAGATGACAGGTAGCACACAGGGTAAATAAAACATTTAATATGCCATCCACTCAGTGAGGCTGAGCATATCAATGAAACCACAACCCATAATGTATGCGCCACCCACCAACGATTTCAAATAAATTGCTTGGGACGTCATTGTATGTGAAAGGCTTTTCTAAAAGAGCCAAAAAACCAAACAAAACACAAAGAAACAGAATTCCAAAGCTGCCTTTAAGACTGAAAAACAGCCACCATACTTCTCTCTAGCCTTGCGATTTCTTTGTTTTGTCTATTTGCATAGGCCAGCACAAAATGCTTCTGCAGCCAAAACGCAGTTTCAGCAGGGAGCTGCGGAGCAGACCCTCCCACGGCAGAGGCATCCGCAACATGACAATCAAGTTTTTCTCCAACGCGCACGAGAGCTTAACCAGAAAGGGATGAAGCCCAAGCAATAGCAAATTCAGCATCTTGGCTGGCATTATGCCATACTCAGGTCTCCATAGGCAATACGCTGCTGTGTTGTAGCAGAGCTGAAGAATGCCTTTGCATTTACTACAAAGAGCAGTAGCCTCCCCCACAACAAGGAGATCTGCAGGAGGAACGTTCTCAAAAAAAAACCCTTCTTTCCTGTGTGTTCACTAGAAAACACTGCCCTTCTGCTAGAGTTGTTCTTCGAAGCAATGTACAAGTCTTAGCTTCAGAGTTACAATCAGGCTGGAGAGCTCAAGTCAGCCTTTTAGGGCTCGTTTTGGAGCAGCCCTATGGAACAGCAAAAGGAACGAGAGCATGCAAAATAATCAGTTATCCTGGATAACGCTAACGGTTGCTAACAAGGACATCTCTTGAGTCAAAGCCAACTACACAATCTGAAAAAGCAAAAAGGCAGGAAATCTAAGAGTGCAGGTATGGGTCACGAGGGTGTTAAGGAAGGAAGAGGCTTGTGAGCAGAACCGAGAAGCAGCAGAAGGGCAGAGCTCTGCGGGAACGGCGCTTGCTGCGGAAGCAAAGCAGCACGTTTCTGAGCAAGAAAACTGCCTGCTGCAGTTGTTTGTGTCACGTTGAGGGAAACAAGCCGTTCTGCGCATCCGTCACAAACAAACCAGGCTAGACCTAAAAAAAAAGTTCCACTGTGCCATCAATTCCTCTTCGCAAGGGAAATAATCTGCTATGACCCCAAATACTGGTTAAGTATGTGGGCCAAAAAGGCGTACTCCTTTGTGCACCCACATATTTATAACATAAAGCACCAGCCTGGCAAGAATTTAGACAGCCACATTTCACTTATATGAGGGTTTCCACCTAGGTAAAGTGGCATGCTTGCAGAATGGAAGCTTTAGACTGTGAATGCTTAGGTTATATTTACTGTAAAAGCTGGTTTAGAATAGTGCTCGTGCTATTCTAGATTGTCATCTTCTATCTCAGCCTCCTAAGCGGAGCAGATATTCAAGCCTTAGGGTGATAGGCACACTATGTGAACTAGCGCAGACAAAACAGCAAGGGCATAAACTTATGAACCACAGAAGGAGTTATATCGAAACGCAGACACATTCTGAGTTGTCTTACCCTCTAGAGGGGTCTTACATTCTCTGCTGTAAACGCTATGGGCATTTTCCTCATTGTAGGCATTTCAACTTTACAGGGTGTTCTCTTTATTTTTATTTATTCTGTGCAGCTAACAATGATAAAACTTCTGCAATCCTGAGAATCCTTACCGCTCCTAACAGAATTCCTTCATTTAAAGATAGGGAATCTCCCTAGAAATGGCAGACTATTCCAAATGTTTCTAGCATCCTGACTGTATATATTCTATATATAAACCTGTTCAATTTCTTCTTGGTGTGTGAAACAGTGCTCTACTTTTAAGTATGCATAAGATATTGTGATGACAGTTCAAATCCTGTGTTTGTCTGATTGAATGGCATGTGTTGGCAGATAGTAAATCTGAAATTAAACCATATCCTATCATTCTGCCAGTCATTCACTATTTTATCTGACATCAGCAGTTAAATAACTTGAAATTAGGTATGGAAAGTAACCCTTGTCCACACCGTTCCCATTCCAACTACAATAAGGAAAGGCTTAATCCAAATGAATCCAAAATTCACTTGCCTGCTTGCTCACAAAAGCTCAGCGGGCCTTTTGGGATCTGCACTTATGAAAGCTGCTCCTTATCAAAGAGGAAATCTCTCCTCTCATGTGGGTAGGAAACGCCAACTTGATTAGACATTTCGTGCTGCCTGTTCACAGAGGGAAGGGGAGTAACCCCAAGGGACTCCTCCATGCATGCCCAAGGGCCCCCAGTGCCTTTTGTAGGTGCCTGGCTCTTCCACAGCTGACCAAAGACCACTCAACTGCAGAAGAAGTTTAAAGGAGCTGCAAGTTGAAGGGATTAAAGCTCATCCTTGATTGACAGCTCTTTTTTGGAGGCCAGTATTGGAATCAACCATCCCCTTTCAGAGCCTGATTAAATTCTGCTCGCTTCACAGCTATGAATAGGTGGATCAAAGAACCCCAAAATTAGGACTGCTGCAACACAGAAAGAAGGGACTTAACGCTGCATGAGCTGTTCACTTAGTAGGCAGCTTCACAGCTCAAGGCTGTAAGCACATCGATTCTTTTTTTCCTTGGGGCCTATGCTGCTTGCCGGACTCCACTTAATCTTGAGGGGGAAGCCTTCCCTGTGATTTGGTTAGCTGCACCTGATTGGCACTGGTAAACTTCTGGGGCTTTGCATGGCTCAGAGGGCTCAGGTTATTTTGCTGTGGAATCGACCCTGAGTCAGTCATTAACACCAGCATTTTAGAAGGACGCAGTGAAGTCTCAGGAACTGAAAACCCCTCAAACCCCTCTACTGGGTATAGCAGCAGCGTTCTTAGTTCTTAATGCAAGAAGCTAACAAAAATGTCTTCTCCTGTGTGTGTTATTTACTTAATTTTCTTTACTCCAGTGAACGTGAGAGCATTTTGCATCTAACGAGTTTCAGGTTTGCTGACTATTTAATGCACCTTGGATTCACTTGTACACCAGCAACGGTCTGGAAGAGAGGTGCTGTGATTGCAAAGCCTCCCCATCTCAAGACTTGCGGGGCAGGCGCAAAATGATTTTGCAGGTATGGACTAAGGAGAGACCAGAAAGCAGGAGCCTGTGCAGACTCAGTGGCTTCGCAGTTGGGCAGGTAGGGCTGGACTGGCAGCTGCAGGCAGCCAGGCCCCTCCGTGGGGCGCAGGGGCAGCCAGGCGCTCTGAGCTTGCACTTGCAGAGCAGCGTGGGCACAGCGATGGAGCTGCCAAGGGCATCTCGCAAAGCACGTGTCAGAGCTGGGCCTTGCTGCGACAGCTGCGCTCCACAACACATGACCACCGCTATCAGCCAGAGCCAGATCTGCCCGCGCAAGGCAAACGGACCACGAATCCAGACGCTCACCGCTGGAAGGAATAACCACAAGTCTCGCCACAGCCAAAGCAGGGGTCTGCTGATGCTTCCTGGCAACTTCACCCCCCTTCTTATGGATTCTTTGGAAAGAAAACCAACATTGCCTGCCCAATGAACTGAACGGATGTGGCAAATTCCCCGAAAGACCCTGCAGGGCAGGGAGGGCTGGGAGCCCACCGACCATGTGCATGCATGTCTGCACCGCGGCCACCTACGGAAGCAGCAGCCTATGCTCTGTGGCTGCGCTTCAATACATACTGGAATAGAAAATGACTCCTTTTTTCCCCTCAGTTCTTCTGCTGTGGCCTCTGGCAGGTCATCTGATTCCTCTGACCTAGCTTCCCTATGTGTTTACATAGAGATAGGAAGATCTGGCTGTATACTTACGTATCGCTACAAAGAGGTATTGCCAAGCACAATTGACAGAACACGCCAAATGTAGTTATATGTATAGTTTAGGTATACACCAGTTCCAAGCTATATATATCACACACATACTTTAAACAGAAAACTGATCAAAAGACGTTCTAGACAATTTTATC
Organism: Struthio camelus; assembly: GCF_040807025.1. Lineage (NCBI taxonomy): Eukaryota > Metazoa > Chordata > Aves > Struthioniformes > Struthionidae > Struthio > Struthio camelus. Next base: position 134,528,235 of record NC_090944.1, read on the forward strand.
TAATAAGTGTTTCGATGTCACTGCCACTTTGTGTTCTGAAAAAAAAAAACCCAATTCATAATGAAAACAAAAGCAATTGCATTTCTGCACTTTCAAGTATTTCATGCCTCTCTCCAGTTCCAAGAGACTGATACTGGATATACAATGGAGGTGGTGACCCTTTTCTACCCCAGAGGCAGTGACTGCTTTTTACTATACGCGGCAACAAGTTTCATCATAAGTTAAATCTTGTCAAAAAATACACAATAGGGAAACAACTGTAATTTGTAGAAATGCTTCCCAATCCCACATCAAATTAATAGTAACAAACAACAAAGAAAATCAAAAAAGCATTTTGTTCTTTCTACTTGTAGCAAATCTTTTTTATAGAATGTACTCATCTAATCCCATCAGAATCTATTGTCATCAGGCAGTAGTTAATACCAAAGGCTTGCTGTAACATTTTTAGTTTATCAAATAGTCTGTGGACTTAATTCAAAGCTCAGTGGAGCCAAATGGAGGCTTTTCATCGACTTCAGCATGCTTGCATCAGCGCCTATGCTTGGCAATGTCTAGAAATACCATTTGCCTCCTCAAGAATTAAAGTTCTTCTGATATGCAAATTTCATTACCCTAAATCTTCAGATACTTTCTCAAATATATCCTTAACATTCACAGGTCAGAACTATCTGTACCCCTCAAGTCTCCTCCTTGAGTACAGCACCTGCAAGCAAGGGCAGCTGGACTGGTTTGAAATCCCAGGCTTCCCCTCTGCTCGGCCCAGGATGGCTTGGGCTGCCCTGCTGGGTTTCATTGCCAGGCAAGTCTACCCCGGTACTGACCAGCGGGCACAAAGTCACAGAAATCAGTTTTTTAAAACACACTCTCATGGAATCAAAATCTCAGTCATGGGAAACAATAGGAGAAAAAAGTTTTTAATGCATCACAGAAACAGGCTTCAGGTGTCCCACCTGAACTCTGTACACCGAGTAAAATTCCCTCCATTTCTGGCGCAGAGGTTCAGTTTGGTCTCGTGAAGCCCACGCATCCCTCACTAGTGTGCAGGGACTCCCTTTTCCACCTCTTTGTTTTTGGTTTTCTGCTTGGGCACCAAGCTGACAGACACACTGAATCCACTATGTGCAGTGCTACACTTCATAGGGACAGAGGTCCATTTCTGTCCCTTGAAAGTGCTGCTAAGCGTCACTCTTGACACTTATCGTCTCCCTTTCAGCCTACCCGCTGCCCGACTTGATCCTATTGCAACCAACTACCAGATGGAAACATCAGGTTTGCAAAGTAACACAGACATCGCCCCTACCCCTCCCAGCAGCTGTGCTCCACCTCCCCGAGGGCTCTACCTCTGGCGAAGGTTGCCCACGTCTGGCCGCGCAGCCGGCTGCTGTCGTCCGACCAGAAAGAAAGTGCAAAGAGGACTGCCTCCCACGTCCTGCTTGGAAATGAACCCCAGGCAAGACCAATAATTCTTCAGACACTGTGCAAAGGAGAACGCTTCAGGCCATATAAAAGAACTGCTCATTTCATAGCACTGTAAATTAAAATTCAGCCTCCTGATATTATTACTAATTTCACAGAAACCATTAAAATATACAGTCTAGCTGACTGCTCCTTTCAGTATGACCTCATGGTCTATAATTGCAGAATTACTCTTGAAAAGAGCTTCGGTCAAGTATTTATGGCAAATACACAGCTTAGGCACCATTTCCATCCTCATAACAAGATTTAAGCAGGGCAGAGGTATCAGACTGGTGATATGGTGAATTTGACAATCAATGAACTGTGCGATGGTTTTCATAAAGCAATTCACCTAGCCTTAAGATCTTTACACCTGGCCCAGCTTCAAATAAAACTGCAGGCCTGAGCTGAAACACGCTCACGTTGCAGCCATCCAAATGAGCCGAGCTTCAGGTGAACAGGTACTCTCTAGATCACTCTTCAGTCCTCCCAGAGGAGGGAGGAAGATCTATCCTCAAAGGGTAAAGCTCTTTGATTTTAATTGATTTGAGTTTTGAGATTCTTCGAATGCAAAGCAAAAACTTGAGTAAAAATCTGCATTACTGCAAACCTCCTGCAAGTAATGGTATTAATAGAGTATTACGATTTCACATCAAGGGCAACTACCCGTTGAGGACTAACTGTGAGGAAGCAACTCTTACTTGAACCATCTTATTACTTAGGCAGTCATTGAAGAAAAAAATAGGAAAATGAATTCTAAAATGATTTATGCTTATGACAACTAGAGTGGAATGTTTTCTACGGTGGTCTTACTTAAATTAAAAAACAGAAACAGAAATGTTATTATTAGTGCTTTAATAACCTACTTCATGAGTTTTACTTTGCTTGAAGTGAAAAACAATTAAAAGTCCAAGGGCAATTAAAAAAAAAACACCTGAAATTTGTTACGAGTTTCAAACACTAAATATAAACAACATCACAGTAGACTGTTATATAGGCTTTGCAACAATCCCTGCCTCTAAAACAAAATGCAGTAACAACACACTTAGCAGCGAATCCCAAGAGAAATGTGAAACATGGTCAGAACAGCTCTCCATGTCTACTGCTCCTGTTGCTACAGTGCTGCTCTGGTCATATTTGACAGAAGAGGACAAATTATTCCCATTACCAGAGGGGCACCAAATACACCATTACAGTTATCACTATGGCATAAGCGTATCTCCACGTTACTGACACATACACTTTCTGGTAGAGAAGTACTTCTACCCCTGGACCTCAAACACAGGTAAGCATTATGTCCTTGTTATACTTCTGATAGACCTCAGCATGGAAATGTGATGTGCCCAAGCTCACAAAGAAGAGGAGTAACAGAACTCGACTAGAACCCCGGGATTTTTTTCCTGTTCTCTTTCCTGCGAAACTGCTACCAAAAAAAAAAAAAATCCCATCAATGGTCACAAGCAAAGGTCACAGGCTTCGCCACACATCACCAGCTTTCCTCAGGCACGTACCCATTTATTGTGTGAATCACTACTGACAAATCTTTTTCCCCAATACCTTGGTTGTTTTTAAAGGTTTCTTATTCTGCTTGAGAGAAACCGTGCCATGTCTTTAGCACCTTTTCAGTGTAGTGAATTAGTCAAGGACAGGCGGAGCTTTCCCTTTTGGAGCTGGCCACTCGTTGTGCTGAGCTGCTACTTTTTTTGCGCGAGGAAAGCATCCACTAGCCAAGTAGAGTGGCTGTCCTAAAGAAGCAATCTGGATTTAAAATAGAAAATTATGACAATAATTTCTGAGGAATGTACAAATTACCAGCAACAAAATTGTACTTCTCCTAGTTACTTATATACTTTATGATTACATGACAAACAAAAAAAAAGGATTAAAAACAAACCCATGCATCACATGCCTTGACCACCACCTCTCCCCCGCTAAAAAGCAAACAAGAACAAGAAAAAAAAAATTGAGGTTTCTCTTATAATCAGTTCTACCACTCCATAATGTCCAAGCACAAAACAATTTGCAGCACTAAACTTGCTACGGTGCTGTTATTGCAAAAGACATTATAGTTTTGTACTGCTAATGCAAACACAGATAGATTATAAACGAGTGATAGTTAATAGCCCTGCATGTTGGCTCTGTGGTCGAACAGTTAAAAGCTTTTCTGTTTCCTAAAGGTGAAAATAACCTGTAAAATCAGCCTAGGACTTAAGGCAATATCTCAGTATATTTTTCTGATGGTCACTAAAACGTGTTAGGAAAGGGGCAAAAGAGTAGTTTAAAAATGCATTTGTTTCTACCAAGATACCCATCAATCTGCAGAATTCAGTTTTATGCCACACAAACATGATGACAAAAAGCCCATTAATCTTGCCTAGCTTAATACCTACTGTCCTTTGAAGATACATGTTTGGGATATCTGAAGGCGACCTCCATTTTTCACAGTAACCAGTCATAGGGCAGCTGACACAGCCCAAGATAATCCTGTATTCAGCAAAACTGGGGGAATGAATGGATTCTGATGAATGTAATTTGCTATCTCAGTGACAAATGGCAAATGTGAAGAAAGGGTATTCATGCAAATATAACCGCCTTAAATAAGGGCTTGTGAAGGATAGTACTCTGCAAATATCTGATAGACAGTTTTACAACAACCATGCATTTTTGAGGAGATAAATCATCAGCTTACATCAAGTTATCATTATACCCTCATTGTGGATCTCCACTGAGTAAGAGAGCATTGCGGCATACAATCAAGCAGCACACTGTAATCCAATGGGCTAACTTTTTGCACCATGTTTTTGTCTTGCAAAGTAGATTTTTCAGTATCTTTTTAGTACAATCTGGACTTACATACTCCAAAGTTCCCAGTAATTGCGTGAGCCTAAGCCTGTCTGGGCATTCAACCTGCGGTAGGATCTAATTCCCAGCAGGTGCCAATGTTCCACTGTCATGAAAAACTCATTGCTGGACCTCACAAGGTTAAGGTTTCACTTCAGGAAATTCTTCTTTCTTGATATTTTACTAGTGTTGTCATAGTGCTGAGTACTACGCAGCAGTATGATTGCTACTGGCCAGCAGGAGAGTCAGCACTACTTGCTCAGAGTCAACAACGCAAGAAAAAGAAAGATATGCTTGAAAACAGACAGAAGCACAATCTCCTCCACGCCATCATCTTTGTGGCTGCTTGTAAGATCCCGAAATCGCAAATGGTCCCACATTTGATTTTAAAAGCTTCTGATTTGCACCATGCAGGGTGGAAAGCAGGCGACCATGAATGGTACCTCCAACCCTTCAGATGGATAAAAGTAATTTAGGTATGGGTGCTCCAGGCAGAGCTGGCTGAGGCTGCAGCCCCACCGGGGGGCCTGGACAACAGGGGCCCATGCCCTGGAAAAGCTCCCGGCTGCTCTGCCTCTGCCACAGGGTTTGCAGTGATGCCTACTTCCAGGCATTACCGCAGAAGAGACGTCACAAGGGCTACGCTGCTGAGAAGCCCTGAGCGGGCTCCTGAGCATGTACAATAATGCTTGAGCTGCAGGAAAAGAGAAGGAGAAACAGCTCCTAGAACAGCAAATGATGGCTCGAATCGCTTTTTGCATAAGTTGTTACAGGCAGGAGTAAATCTGTGGCCGTGAAAAACTCACCAACGTTTTTTTCCCTGAGTTCAAGCAAAGGTTTTACCTTGCCCAAAGGGGCGCAAGGGCCTGTGTGTGTTTGGAGTGGGGGAAGGTGGGGGGGAGAGGTAGTTTACATGTACTGAGTGCGCTCACTTTTGCATTTCACATTACTTTCTAAACTAGTGACAGAGGAAAAATTCTGGCTTGCTGTTACAAAGCTGGAATAAAATTCATCATGCTCAAGTATTTCTACTGAAAGGGGCCGGATGATGCCCACATACCAAACACTGCACACACCTAGACCCTCAAAGCTTTCAGCTTCAAAAAGGTATTTAAAAACACAGTTTGGTGTGGAAGCTCCTTAAACCTAATGCAACAGGGAGCACGCCCTCAAGGAAGCTCGCCCAGAGCACTTCCTTCATTTGCCGTTGCTTCTTCAATCATTCTCACCTTCATCCTACATTAACATTCATGTTAGTCCTGATCCAAAGACCACTGACTTCAAATGGGTTTTGGATCGGTGCAACTAAGCTTCTCCTACCCTGGTGGGAAGACAGGAACAGCATTTTGGACATCGAGTTTGTTTGACTATAGCTAGGTATTCAAAAATTCAACAAGTATCATAAAAACTGCCACTTTTAGAGCTAGAGGGCATTTACTTAAGCTATATTAACAGCACTACTGCTGCAATCTTCTACAGTTTATTTCAGATCCTCCTCCCCAACACCTCTGTATACTCTCTATCCTTCATTTGAAGAACATATGGAGAGACAACACTGGTATGAAAAGCTAATAATTACTCCCTATTACAGCAATTAAAACTCCTTTTGCAGAAGCAAGATGAAGGGGTAACATACCCGCTACTCAGGTCATAAACGAAAGGCATACACACGCACACACGCAGACACAGCTTGCAACACTCTCATTCAAATGGTTTGTTGTAGATAAAAAAAACAGCCCTTCTAAAAAAATTGCTTCCCCAAGAACATATGCCACATCGCACAACTTGAAACAGCAGTGAAACCTGGACTGAATCTCATTCTTGTAAATATTACCTTATTGCTCTCCTTGAAGAAAATGTTTTACAATTAAGTTATCTCTCATTTACAGATCAAGTACAATTCATTAATGCAAGCTATTAAAGACCATATTTAAAGGACAAAAGCTGATTTTCTCAAATACTGTGTCTCTCTCATTCTAATGCTAGACGTAATCTTTTTTGCCATCAGAAAAAGACAGAACCTGGCAGAAGAGGAAGCTATTAAGAATAATTTCCAGTACTATTAGAAATAACACTACTGCTCCCAGCATATTCACTCCAGCATGTCTTCCAGAAAGGAGATCAACTCAGGATCATTTATTTAATACATCCGGTAGACGCCACGTAAAGTAAATATAAACTTTTAAAACATCTATTTATCTCCTCCCTACATAAAAGTTTTTTATTCATCCTGTACAAAGTGACTTCTTATAGTCACAATTACGCCCTGTTCTCGCCTGAAACACTGGTAAGGCAGGTAAGACAAAATAATGTGTATCTGTGTTAAATAAGAACAACTGCACAGTGACGAGCTATTTTCATGAGTTTTTGCAATGGTTGACTCCTGGTGTCCTGATAGAAATGACGTCAGGAGCCTGCATGACGTGAAAGCAACCTCTGCAGCGTTTCTGGCTACTCAGAAGGCAGATCCAGAGGACCAGTGACCAGCAATACACAAAAAATTTTATGCATGATACTTATTCCTGAAGAAGCAGAGCAGGGGACCAGGTCAAGTCAGGGAATGGCTGCACTTCAGAGTCTGGTGGTGAGATATTTGCACCTGTGAGTGTCTGGGATGGGTAGGGAAGATCTATGCTTGAGAGTGGATGCGGTTATGGTTTTGGCCTATGAGCGTCGTCTGTGATTCAGCCAAAACGTCCTCATGTGAAAGGTTATTAAGCCAGCTTGATGAATGTCTTCCACAGAGGATATTGCAACTTTAATATACTTCGTTTAAAAAAAAAATCTGCTAGGATATAAATGTCAACTGTATGCCAACATTTTTCACAAGGATCAGGCGGGGAAAAAGAGATCCATCTCTAAGGGATCAGTTTTAAATTAATTTTAATAGATGGTAATGGAATGACAGCTTTCTGAAAATAGCCAGCAGATGTTCTAGCATTTTACCACGTCTTGCTGTCTAACCTTAGGTATCCCAGTTCCACAAAATCCATCTTCTAGACCGCGTTCTGTTTCTGCAGCTGGAATGCTAATGATGGCTCTTAGTGGTTTCAGATTTTTACCAATGTTTTTATTTCTGCTGCAAACCACAACACACAAGCCATGGAGACGAATAAACACAGATTTGTATTTTATTAGAAAGGACAAGAAAATACCTTAATTACGGTATGTTGCTATCTACAGATAACCTTCCCTCTATCTGCTCATCATAAGATAAAAGGCATCTAAATTACTAAGATGTTGCTCAAATACAATTGAGAACATTAGCACAATTTACATGAGCTACTGAAATGCACTGATGCATACAAAGTTTCCAAAACCATTTATTGTCAAAATGTCAGGGCTAAAGGCACAAAAACGTAACTTACTTTATGCCATTAATTAACTAATGTTTGCACAGCGCTTTGAAAATGTAAAAGCACTCTGAACACTAAGAGCTAAGTAGTATTATTTTTACTCATGTGGACTCCCTGTATGAATCATACATAATAATCACCTCTTGTGGAAAGTATTTTTGGCCCACAGCCGAAACCTAACCTAAGATTTGGCACTTCTATCAACTAAAGCGTCTGTAAATGGTCCTGCTTGGGTTTCAGCTGGAAATTTTCTTTAATGTGCTCATTACTGGTTTCTTCACAAAATATATCACATATATGCCTAATAGGTGCCTGCACAGCTTTGTAATTAGCTCTGAATAGCCAGAAAGTGAAAATGTAATCGTCTCTTTCTCATTCATCCAATACATAAGAGAACAGTCGCTCACTAATGTTAGTGCGGGCTTAACCACTTCTCTTGCATATCCGTAAGATGCAATGGGCTTAACGGATATAACACCCGACTGCGATTCCCCTTCTCCTTCCTGAACGGTGGCTCTTTCTCCTCCAGAAATTATTTTGTGACCCACTGCTGAAAAGCATTATGTAGCAACTAGACAGCATCGTCCTCATCTATTCCCACGCAGTGATTTCCTCCCCTCTGATCACCCTGTCGGGGTTTTTTCCCTCATCCTTCCTGGCTGAAGCCACGGCCGCAAGCACGGGCTTTCCTCACCACGCGAGAGCGCGCAAAGGCAGCTTTCACAAGGCCACGGTTTGCACCTCCGAGCACGTCTGCTGCATCAGCCTTGAACGGCTACGTCCACCTCGCACAAAATTGCTGCTCCGTGATCACATGCAGCAGGAAAATCTAACTCTGAAACAAGCAGAAACGGACAAAACTTTACCGTTCTCCTGTTGCGGCTAGTTATCGAGAACGGCGATGGGTTAGAGCCGGCCTGAGCACCGCCGGCAGCGGCGCGGGCCCCGCGTTTCCAGGGGCCTCGGCTTCCCGGCTGACCCGGCGGGGATACGTGCCTTCGCCGTTACATCGCTCCACTCAGAAGATATTTTATGCGTGCCTTGTATTTGTTTAAACACATGTCTATCCATAATATAAATGAGTCTGCCTGGGATTAACCTAGCCAAGAGTATTTTTCCACAAATCTGTCCGGATGCCCAGATTTAAAGAATTTTGAAGCAAAGAAAACTTTTGTCTATAATATACTACACTCCTCTCTTATTAACTACCCTACTGTACCCTTAATAGCTGATAAGTATATTTATTCAGCATCATTTTTTTAGCTTTTAATTAATGGAGAAAGAAAAACAAGAACGGGAAATATCCGATACGGTCAACACTGAACTGTTAGGCAAAACACTTGAAGTAGAGAAACTAATTTAGAGACGTTTTTTTAAAAAAAAAAAAAAGAAAGAAAAGAAAGAAAGGCTATTTGAACTGACTGACTCTGAACAGATGAAACATTTCACAGTGTTTGTAATGTAAGTTTATGAACCACTTTGGGGCAGCTACACTGCATATCTTATCCATAAGGTAAACACAGCAAGCTCATACGCTCGATCCCAGCATGTTTGACGGCCCCTCTGCTCCTGCTCCCGTTTTGCCTGGCTCCATCGCGAGCTCTCAGGCCTTTGCGCCCACTAAGTGACACCTTTATCTCATTTGAGTGGGCTGGAAAAGGGGGAAACGGAGGGAGGGCAGAGGAGAGCTGGCTCCTGTGAACGGAGGTCTTGGCTGGGGTAAAGCAGTGCAACTGCAGCGCGGCTCCATCGGTTTGCAACAGCACAGGCTCTCCGCTGCCAGTCGCTCATCTTCAGTAATTCTTAGCGTTACGAACCCCTACGGCACGTTCAGGACTCCGGGTATATATATACATCATTCAGTAACAATAAGCCATCGTCTTACGTAATACCACAGGCTTTTATTCTGATGGGAGAGGAGGAGGAACAAGAGAAAGAACGAAAGCATATCTCGTGCAAACGTTTTTAAACAAACCGCTTCAACTAAAACAGACAGCTCCCATAACAGGCATGAATCTACCAGGCACCTCTTTTCAACAGCTCTCACCAATGCCCAGTTTTCTACAACCTCAAGCACTTTAAAGGAAGAGGGAGTCGTCGATCTCAAAGTCAGGGCAATTGCTGGCCCTTTTCCCTGCTGCACAGTAAGGACCTGATGCTGTAACACCTACAGATACAAGTGGTGGCTCCGTTCAGATTAGTGACTACCGACTTCACGTACAAGTACGCGCTGCGGTTCTGCAAAGCTGTGGTCTCGGAGACGATTCCTACCGATTTAAACTTGCGACCTCAATGTTCAATATTCCCCTTGTGTTAAAATCCACAGAGCCCATTCCAGACCCTGTACTTGCATTACTCATGGCTATCAGAACCAAATTATTACTTGCTGCAGATTATGTAACACCCACCCAAAGGTCCACGTTCTTGCACCAGGTAACTCGGTAACACATTTCACTTCTTTGAGTGTAACGTGCCGAGGAACAACTTAAACACGTCGAAATCTCTGAAAAGCCAAATCAATTTTCTCCTATATTTTCTGCTGTAAAAATACCAGCTCTGGGGCTGTGATTTTTATACCAGGTTCCAAAGCAGAATGACTATATGCAGTTAAATTACAACCCTCTAAAACGTGGATTTATAATACATGTAATGAAAGTCCTATAACATTTCACATGTGACAATCCTACAAATCTAAACTTTCAAGGGATGTCATATAATGGTTCGAACTGCCTCTTAATCCGCGGCAAGATGATGTTTTCATAGGGGAGACGACTTTCATTATTTTCCCATTACAGTACAGAACAAATACTGCATCTTCTTTCTTAGTAGGTAACATTTTGCCTATTAATAAAAGAGTCTTTTGGAATGATGGATGACACAGCATCTGTGGGATTAAAGCAACTAGCAGTTATTCTGCGCCCCATTCTGTCTGCAGAACTGAAAAAATACTGCGCATTCCATATTTACATCCTTCTCCATTCAAAAATCACAATATCAGCAACTAATTGTGGGTATCTCATCTGCCCTGTCATTTCAGCGCTTATAGAAAAGTAAGTCACGTTTTCACCTCTACTCTCCCAACTACAAAGACAAAAAACGTTTTTAAGACACACACACGTAACAACTAAAAAAAACCCAACCAAATGAAAAAAACCCTGCTTCTTGCATGCCCCACAGGTTGGGCTTTAAGGAAAACATCAGCTATCACAAGAGCTGGCATCGACACAGACTGCACTCTCTGCTCTTCAGAAGTACCAGCAAGCGAGACGACCACCGAAGGCGAGGCATACGACCTAGCGCAAACTCCAAGCTATTATGCGCAAGGTCTCTCCGGCTCTGACCTGCTGCTACTGAACTCAGTAGGAGTCCTTTGATTCGGAGGGGACGTGGGTCAGGCTTTCTGTGACGGTCCTTGCACCCATCTGCCTCCACGGACAAGAACAATAGGTCACGCTCCCCCCGGCGCTGCTGTGTGTAAGCGCCTCCGCATGGGTATTTTCTCTTTGCTGCGCTGAAAAGGGAGGCGGTGTTTTTGTAGCCTGTGTTATTTTCCTCTGAAACATCCAAGAAAGGGCTCTGAGCATTTGAGGGAGCAGAAGAAGGAACAGCTCTGCGAATGAGCTTTTCTCCGCTGCGCTTTTTCTTGATACGGGCCCCAGGACGTGCTGCCACTTGGATCTGTACTTCCTACAGAGCTCTTCCACTGGAGCCTATAAAGCAGCATTAGGGAGTAACACCAACGATCCAGAGGACTCGCTGCAGCAATGCTGCCAGGCACAGAGCGAGCACCATAGCAGCACTCAGCTCCAGGCCACGCTCCAAAAACCACGGAGCTGGCACTCCAAAGTCTACCCCTAACCTGACCCTGCCTTCGGCAAGAAGCAAGCGGCGAGCACAGGCGGAAACGATCCTGGGAGGATCTTGCCTTTTGCCTTGGAATCCTTCTGCAGGACTTTCCTTATGAGGTTTCAACCTGACCCCCTAATAAGTCTACCTGGAAAGTTAATGACTTCGATAATATTGTCTGCTGCAGACTCCTGTGAGTGCGTGTTGCTTGATGGGAAAGTCCATGATTGGAGGTGGTGAGCGGGAGGTGCTGCAGACAGAGCTCCTTCCCTAAACAGCAGTATAACTCAAAGCCAAAACGCTTGCTTTACAGTAAACAGTATAGCCACGGACAGGTTTTAAAACCTGCTACTAACCACGTTCTGGCAACAGAAAGTAGCTATTAAAAACATTTTCAATCAGAGGAACTGAAATGCACTCTCTGTTGAGATGAGACAAGTATACAAATCACTCTTTGGGGGAGTTTTTATTTTTTTTTACCCAGTTGTAACATTTAGAACCATCTACTTCCCTTTTATTCATGTTGTGCTTATTTAAAAGGTTCAGTCTGCCCTAATTCAGAGCAATTTTGAATGCAAAATGTTTTTTATCATTCTTTTATGTGCTATTCTTTTTTTTTTTTTTTTCTGGGAAGTCAGGCTGCAACAGCTCATCAAAAGGAAGTAAGGCAGCCTGAATTTTATCTTACTATTATTGTGATATAGCTGCAGTGGGCAATCTGATCTCATCAAGAAACAATTGCAGTAAAGATATCTAAGTGGATGTCACAGCTCTGCTGAAAGATAATAAAGTGAAATGAACCAAAAACCCAATCTTTCCAATACAAATCACATAGTTAAGTTGTAGTGATTTGCAAGCAGAATATGAGTGTGGGAGAGGGGAGACAGAGTCAGAAATGCCTGATTAACACTTTTAAATGATTTTTAACACATTGGTGAGTGTATAATTAAGGGATTTACAGCATTAAAACCTGGAGCTGTTGTGCAGTGCTACACTAAATGAGACACTCTGTAACAAGGGAAAGGGTGAATTACACCTCCTTCCACTGCAGTTTGAACTACTGTCTCCTAAGATAAACACTATTGATTGCTTTTAAGCCTCCTCTCTATTAGAAAGAGACTTCTAATTTTAGGAAACCAATACTAAGAGATAGCTGAAAACCCCAGACCCCCTCCCCAGACACCTGCAGGCAGGGAAGGGCAGGGGCTTGGCTGACACGCGCTAAGCTGGAACATCTTCGCCGCCTTGCAGCAAGGGGGACCGGCCCCCTGGGCTGCCGTCTTCTTAAACACCAAAACACCAGCATCCACCAACGATTGTTTTAATTTCCTGACAGAATAAAAATGTCTTGCCACACGTGTTTTTTTTTTTTTCCTTTTAACGTCGACTCTGCATCAGTGCCTGAAAATTAACTCCTTAAGTAGCTTAACAAATATCTCTTCTTTTCCAAAGCAAAGGCTTTTGTAAGCGTCCAAAATAGCATCAGCTTTCAAACTGTGGGGTCCTTCCTACCTCCTTTGCCTATTTAACCACAAACGAGTGGCGTGGTGGTATTGAATTACCAATGCCGATGGGCTGGGAGGCTCTTTCGGTCACTGCTTTCTGGTGAGGGTTTATCGAGGGGTTATGTTTTTAAAGGAACATACTACATAAGCCTAAGGGACGATGCCAAAATCTCCAAAAGCAGATATATGCAGAACACACCATAAACCACAGTTGGGCGGACGCTGTGCATTATATACCATACGAGATGGCCAACGCGCCTTCCAAGAAAAACACTAGCGCTGACTGAACACAGGCCAAGGATTTTCTCGTTAGCATGAAGGGAGGCCGTGCTCCCCCCTTCTGTTTTCCATTTGCAGGGGCAACTACTCCCAGGCATATTGTACCCAATACGCAGCTGGATCTTCTACAAAGAAATAGTTGTGGTCTTTGCTTGACTTCTGCTGCTGAACTCCTGTCTGCTTGGAATTTGCGTGATTTCCTCCGAAACGATTGAGGTTTACCATAATATGACACTGCTTTTCTTACAGTCTGTCTTGGGATGGCCATCCCAGGCTGGTATTGAAATGGCAGTTTCACTAGTGACTCTCGTTAAAAGCAATTACCTGCGGACATTACCTGAATGCATTACAGAGCCATGACGGCAAATTGTTAAATTAAGTAAGAGGGGAACTTGGGAAAAAATATAGCTAGTGAATACTGGGAGATAACTGCATGCTTAACCCTATACATGACAACCTTAGGAGAACACAGGAGGAATTTTTAATAGCCCCAGATTAATAGCCCCGAAAGCAATGGGGGATTCTCTCCTACCCAGCGACGGGACTTTCAGCAGACCCAAAACAGTTCTCGTCTAAGCAGAAACGTACTTAGCTACATCCATCTCCCCTGATCACGTCAGCTCTCGCCGTAAAGGGAAATCAATACGACGCCTCGTTGCTCAGAAGAGGCTCAGAAGCTGGGCGCTGGGGTTGCACCTCTAATCCTGCAGGAATCTAACTGCACCACCTCCAGCCCACGGGAGCAGCAGGCACCTTAACGAGAGCTGCGGTGCAAAGCCTAACGTAGGGAAGCGAGCGTAAACAGATACGGGGCGTCCACCTGACCTCTTACCTCCGGGGACATCGCTTACTACCAAGAGTAGCTGCCCTGCAAATAATCCTCTTGAGAGCTTGCGCTTCTGGGATCGGGACCTAAATTAGCAAGGCCGTTATTTTGATTATAGGCACAGTGCCTACACAAGGATTTCTCTCACGCTCCTTTGGCTGACCACTGGGGAACATCAGGGCAGCGCATGGGTTAAAAACCCATCTCGGCGCGCTGCAGCGCTCCCTCGGCACGCTTGCAGAGCTGCCGCTAATAACGCTGGGGGCAGCTTCCTGAGCTGTAACTCGCAGCGCGACGAGAGCAACTTCTGACCTGATGAAAATTCGCCCCTCGCTGCAGAAAAACACCCCATCATCTGAAAGCTGGGCATGTGCTAACAGCTAATTTATTAAAGGAGCTCCTGCGGTGTCCCTGTTTACAGGGCTCAGGCGGCATACAAAGGCAAGGCCTATTGCGTGCACGTAAGGGCCGCAGCATCAGGCTGTACTTTTGGAAACGCAGCACAGCGCGCCGGAATAAGGGCTGCACTGATCAAAGAACAGCTGAGTTGTTGTGCTGACACCTCTTTCCGCCGGGACTAAAAAGAGCGCAACTGGGGACTGGAAAAGAAGAACAAATAAGAATAAATTGTATTTTGTAAGTGTTGAAATCAAGTGAGGCAAGTTTAGGCCAGGTTACTAGTACGGAGAAATATAACACTTTCCAAGATGCTCAGATAATGATAACAAAGGGAGATGTACACGAGGGCAGACAGACATTAGACTTGAACCCTTATCACACAGTACCTTCTTTTTCCATGACAGTTTATACTTTTCCCCATAAACCCACGCTAAAATTTCTCAGCCCCAAAACTACTGACAGTCACTGACCAAAAACGAGGCTAACAAAGGGATGGGGGAAGGGAGCCTGCATTTTCCACAGGCTCCCTCCCCCCCCCCCCTTTTCTTTTTAAATCAAAAAAATACGATCCCTTCCACAACAAATTTAAAATGAGCTGAATTCCCCTTATTGTCTATCCAAAAAACTCTGTAACAGACATTTTCAGCCATCTCCAATAACAATCACACGTTCCAGATGTCTCCCTTTGACAAGCTGTTAGACTGCCAAAGCCTGAAAATGGAAGACGTCCAAGAAAGAATTAGGCATCCTCTAAATCTAACAACATTACCTCACTACCTGCAAGTAAATATTAGGCATAGTCTAAGTTTAGAAAATAAGGCTAAGTGCAAGGAGCACCTGGTTAACAAGCTAATGGACTAAATAATCCTGTATAATTTGCAGACAATACACTCTTCTGTGTTAGATTTCCTCCTCCCAGCTGCGTCTCTTTGCCGAGAAGTGTTCATAAAATAATCCTAATAACTTTGCAGTATTCATTTAAATTAAATATATACACTTCAACTTTCACTAAAATACCATTGTTAGAAGCAAACCACTTGATGTGTTGTCAAGTGACACTATAATGAGTGTGATTTTTAATGGGCTTTTTAAGTAGCTGAGGGGGAAGAAGGAAAACGACGTGTTGAACAGGCTGCTGAAAGGCTGTGTATCTATTTGAGGTATGGTATCGTACACGAGCCTCTGATGTATACGGTAATGGAAATACATGTTTCTATAACGAGCATGCATACATAAATATGTTGGCATTATTTTTGCCTTACTTCACGTAGCCTATTTTTAAAATATCAACTTAAAATACACTTAAGATATTTTTGGCTCTCTGCATAAATTGACATATTATATAGCACTAATTCTAAGAAGCAACGTTCTGCTCACATGACCCACATGTCTAGATTAACAACTTCTTTGTCTTGGCAGAGCCCTTAAACGCATGGTGCTGCCAGCACACTGTCGCTATACGCTCCATGGGGTGGCCGGCACCACCGCACGGCCTCAGCCTGCACAATTGCTTCTTCACTCAGCGCTATCTTTTACCTATCTCTTACAACATTTAGTCCTTCATGATTCCTTAAAAAAAAAAAAAGTAAAAACATTTCCAGATCCTTTAGCGTTTACTAAGTTTTATCCTTTCTAACTTCAAACCAACCTGCTCCCTAGCGATCACCCTTCCTCTTGAGCGGTACGGCTCCATCCTCTGAAGTCCTGTTCTCTCTCCATTTGCCAGACCTGCGATCCTACCGCTTTCTGGTGGTCTCCAACCTCCAGTGTCGCAGGTGCCTGTTTGCTAGAAATTGCTTGGCTTTTCTTTTCTTTTTTCTTTTTTTTTTTTTTGTTTTTGCCTATTTTAACTTCATTTCATCACTTCACCACTTATTCTCTAATATATGTCTTGAAAAGTTCCTTGATGTCCGTGTCCCTGAAACAGAGCCGTGAACTGTGAACCTCCAAATCGCTGAGCTGAATTTGAGCATCGACCAAAATCTGCCTCTCCCTAAAGCGCTTACGCAGGCTCTCAAAGAAATCCAGGCTTGCTGAGATTTTACTTCAGCCCTTTCAAGAGGACACATCTGGATCTTTAAACACGTACCCCCTTCTTTATGAAGCATTCACATCACAGCGCGTTACCTATTTTTGCCATCTGAAGGATTGTTAATAACTCTTTTTCACTGCAAAAAGCATGATTCTTTAAGAGCATCATATTTTTGTAGCTCCATCCCAACCCATTGCTGCATGAGGCTAGCGAGGTCTGCTCCACTCGCCCTAAAAATGGATTTATGTCCAAGCTCTCCACCAGGACTCATCAATCTCCTAAGAGCTGGGCAGCAGCCTTTGCAGTGCTTTTGCTGTCGGCACTGGAAAGGCATCTAACAACCACCGTTTCCTCCCCGGGAGGCAGAGGGGCTCTGCATCCCAATGGGAGATTTGTCCGGAGGAAGCCACAGTCAGTGCATGATGGAGGCGAGGAGCAGTTTCCTCACATCCCTTCTACACCTGGGCTGATGTGATGCAGCTCGGCTGTCTTTTCCAGAGGAGGATTTTAAGATGACCCTAACGGGTCGCTTGGGGTTTCCTGCTCGCTAAGCCTCGCTAGTGCTTGGCATGATCTACCCCAGGCAGATGGGGCTCCACGTTGCTGTGAGGAAAGTGGAGTGGCAATGTCCCACAGTGGGGATATAGAAAAAAAAATAGGTACAAGAAAAAGAGATCAGAGAAAAAACTAGTCTTGGGGAACGACACGCTCCATGATTCTCAGTGCACAGAGGAGGATTAAACGTCAGGGTCACGCAGTAAGTTGCGACAAATGATAAATTAAGAGAGCAATATGTTCTTTACAGTAGTGCCAAGGCTGCAGAGTAACTTGAGGAGTTATTTTGATGTCAGTGGCTGTTCAGCCTACAGATAAGTATGCTTTTGCAGCTCTGGATAAATATATATCTACTGCCTTGTCTGCACCTCATTCGCTGTAATATTGGCCAGCATCTGTATTGGCCCTACCATCTCCTTTAGTCATCATATTGTTGTCTCTGTGAAAAGTATCTTCTATCACCCCTTTGAGGATTTTTTACACTGCTCGAAATATTTTGGATATAAACAAGTCTGTGACATCTGATATGAATCCATCTGCAATTATAAGGCATTGAAAAGAAACTAGCAATAATCCAACAACTTCATATATATATATATACACACACATACACCCACCCCCACCCCCCCAAGCAGCAGTGTCATCACATGGCAAAATGCCTTGCAAGTTGCAACTCACTACTGTGGTATGCAACTGCCCCTGCCTATGGGCTGCACAGCTCTGAAAGCACATTGCAGGAGTCAAGAGTGTCCAGAGGTGGCCATGGAGCTCCTGAACCATGGCCCTGGCTGCCAGTCTTAGCAGCAGCTTCAGGGGTGACTTCACTTACAGAGGTTTTCACAGATCGCTACAGAAAATCTGCTGTCCCTTCCCACCGCATGATCGCTGAGGATTACAGTAATTTACCTGCTGGTGCATGCACCAATGTGAGCTATTCAAAAGAGCCTGAATTATTTCCCAGCGCGTATCTGATACACTTTCAGAAGCTCTCGTACTAATAAGCCGCTTCCTTAGATGCTTTTGAACACTTTCCCTAAGCTG
Organism: Struthio camelus; assembly: GCF_040807025.1. Taxonomy (NCBI): domain Eukaryota; kingdom Metazoa; phylum Chordata; class Aves; order Struthioniformes; family Struthionidae; genus Struthio; species Struthio camelus. The sequence goes on from NC_090944.1 coordinate 134,546,370, forward strand.
CTGGAGATTTCGATGGCAGTCAGGTACCAGATTCCACAGCAGATTTCAGTCCATAAAATCAATTAGGCAGAGAAAAATCTCCCTACTTATTTGTACTACGCTTCCCCGTCGAACCACAGTCTCCTGTGCAAGTGAAGAAAGGTGATGTATTCCCAGAAATCCTAGTCATCATATGCATCATGGAGGCTAAGGCAGCCTTTGCATGAGGATATAGGCACCAGGCTACGGTCCCAATGAGGAGCCATAACACCAAAACCAAACTGGTGCAGAAGCCTGGTGCGGTTTGGGTTTTTTTTTTTTTTCTCTTTCCAGTTGTTCTAATTTTTGATGACCAAATAAAATAAAAAAAAAAAAAGGAAAGCTCCAGCAGAAATCAGTTATTTCTAAAGGTATCTTTAAGTTCAAAAGTCTATGCACCAATTTTTGACAATCTCCAAACGTGTTACTGCCGGAGGATTTGCAAACAGAAACAGCAGAAGCAATACACAGGGCAGTGGCATGTCAAATTTGTTCACTGGCTAAGTCCAGCAGATTCTGTCATCATTTGTTACCACAGACATGTCTGTCTGAGAAACAAAGGGAAGCCTTCTTCCAACAGTTAAAAGAATATTTAAAGATTCGATTCTTTACTTATGCTCTCTCTAATCGTCTGCACTGAGCCTGTGGCTGGGGACTAATTACAGTATCTACTGAAAAAACAAAACATATATTACGCTGTGTATTTTACTGAAAATTCGCTATAATGAATTTCAGTGGGAGAAGAAAAAACAGGTATTTAAATCTCATAGCCGAAATGCGTATTTACAAAAACCGGCCCCCTAGAAGGGGGGTGCGAGAAGAAAGTCTTGTTACCTATATGCTGCTAACAAGATTTCTGACATAGGCACCCCAGTAGGTCAGATAACGTAGACCAAAAAAACCAGTCTTTGGACTAAACTTGCCTTTTGTAACATTCAGCGAATTGCAGACTAATTCCAACCTGACAAGTACAGGCTGGACAGTACAATTATTCTCAGAGAACAAGCAGCAATTAGGAAACTCAACACCACTTTAAAGAATCCATGCGCAGGTGAGGCAGGGGTTTCCACCATTTTCTCCTTTTTTTTTTCTTCCATTTCTTTTTTCTTTTACTTAAAAGAGAAGCAGGTCCTCTTCCTTCTGATTCCTGCGGCTTTTGACAGCTACAGCTTTGCTTCCAACGGGATCAGTGGAAGAGGACCTATAATTCATAACACGTTGTTGTCCATACCTGGCAGATGGCTAGATAAACACACTCAGAACTTCAATAAACACAGCGAAGAGCTGTTCTTTAAGTGGGAAGGATGGTCCCAACCCTAATTAACACACACCGCGCAGCTGAACCGCAGGCAGCTCTGGCATACTGAAACCACCCGTGAGAGGCACCCAAACCCCCTCGTTCTGGAGGGGCTTTTGGCCGGGGCTTAGCGTGGGCCCTGCAAATTGGGTAACGTTTTTTCAAGCAGTCTCAGCTCCTGTGCAGAGCTGCATGGAAAGGAAGGAGAACCTGCTCCTGGGGCAACCAGGGAACGCAAGCATGAAAACGCCGGGCAATTCTGAAGCGGGAAATTGCAATCAGAAAAGTCCCTCCTTTTATCTTACATGTTAGAGAAATAGAAAGGAAAAAAAAAAAAAAGAATAAAGGAGGAATCATTTTAGCTTTCCTGCACAGAAGGACAAAAAGCAGCTTCAGATACCAACTTCATTATTTTTGCAGTCTTATAACTTACAGCTCAGACAGACTGCTCTCAGTTCTAACATTTGTTTCTGGTTTCAGACTAGTAGAAATCTAATTTCCTTCTCCCCAAGAGCAAATGTCAGCACAAGCGGGATCTGAAATTTGTTGCTTGACACCTGCAGCAAAGAGCTAAATTGAGAGTAATGTTTCAAAGAGGTACTTGGGAGGTACGGGCTTAAATTTGGTTAACAGACAAGCAGGCCTGTGTATACTCCTCCTGCATACGGCCTCTAAACTGTATCCCCATCACCGCGACTGACAGAAGCGAAGGAATGGGAGCTGTTAGAGCTGTCCTGATTGGGAACACACAGGCCAAACGCAGGGTTTGGGGAAACTGCAGAAGCCTTGCTTGAGAAACGAGTACTATGACTTTTCACTTTTAAACATACGGGCGCAAAAATCCTGCCTCGCTTTTAAAGCATTCGCTGGGTTAACAGTAAACACAGCCAAAAATAAAAAGAATGTCTGTTCCTTGTTATATATAATCATTTTCAGGTTAAAATCCCAAAGGCCAGTCAGCTATATATACACACCGAGGCAGTGCCCTCTCTCCACGTACCCTTGCACCTGTGTGTATATGCCTTTACACCACCGTGGGCAATCATCCCGCGAGTTTTGCAGGAAGAAACCAGCAATCCGTGGCTGTGAGCTACTAACCACCACCCAGGGATTTCCTGACAGCCTATGATGCTCAGCGTCCTGTGAAGAGGTATTCAGAAATTCAGTATTTAAACATAGCAGTTCGGCACATTTCTGGAATGATTAATATCCGGTTTAACCATGAATCTGTTTCCAAACTGTCCCCATTACAAACGCAACGGTTGGGTTGGGTGAGCTGCATTCCAGCTTGGTAACTCACTCGAGATGGAGCAGGCAGACGAATTCATGCCCAGGTGTGACTCCACTCCATGTAACGCAGGCTCACAAGTTCCCTGTGTTTTACTACGGAACTGGAGTGGCTTGTATAATGCATTTTGGCACAACTGTTTGGCACATTTCTGCAGTTCTCAGTGCAAATTTCTCATTTGAGGAACGGCTTCCTGAGCTGGAAACTGCTAATACTGTGAACTACACTGGCAACTTCTGTTTCAAGATGCCAAAGTGCATTTTCAGTTGTCACATCAGCCTGGAACGTACACGCATCTTATATATAAACACACACACACACACACACACACACACAACTAAGCCACAGAAATATAAGCAGGGAAACAGGCAGGAATAAAAAACAAATTGCCTGTCTTTTTGTCCTGTTCGATAAACACAGAAGTACAGGAACGTCTACGGCATTTCAACTTAATAGAGCGTAAATGATGTAAATTAACATTGCTTCCACAATGCAAAAGAACAAAGCAAAACTAGAAGGATGAGACAGATCTTAAATTGATCTAAATTGGCATAGCTCCATTAAAGTCATAGGGACCGAGGAGCTGATCCATTTTTCTTCAATATAGAAACATGAATTTTCGGATGGTGACTGGGAATTCCACTGCCATGGAGTTTCTTTAATCCTCCAGTCAAGCAATGTCTCAAAGGTGCTAACTGGAAGATTGCCATTACTTTCAGCACCCTCTTCTAAAGCTGCTACAGAACCAATAATTACTGCAAAGGGCAGATTATGCACATGGAATAGTACAAACATATTAAAAGTTCTGATTTAAGTAAGAAAAAAGATTGCCTGTAGCCTGCCACCCACGGGGACCATTCTACTATTTTTAAATCAATTAGTTCAACTTCTCTCAAAAGTCAGGTCTCTCTGTCCTCGTTAGTGGTGACAAACAGAGTTTACTGCACTTATTATTCCTTTAGCAGCTCATTAGAAGTGGAATACATTAGTGCCAAAGGATCTAAAGGTCATATATCATCAATTTCTTTTAATGCAAAACAAAAGCCATCGAAAATCTCCAGAAGGATTGTGATTACTGGAAATAGGATGACTTAGATAACTGAAACAAAATCCCAGCAACGTCTATGTTTGTTGATCATTACTTTGGAATTAAAAGAAAGTGTGAAACTTTCAGGTTTTAGCTCCTACTGAAAACAAGAGACTGTTGTATTTTCCTAACTTGCACAACTTTTACAGAAATGCATTCAGCAAATACGTTAAGATGATTCTCAGCCGCTACACCGAGGAGGACCGCGGACGTGCCGAGAGCAGGCAGACTTTGGCTACGAACTGCAGCAGCTTCTTTACAAAACTCTACGGTGTCATTCAGAAACTGCCATATTCACCACGAAATCTGGTTGCTTTCCAGGATAGCGACTCTAGAGATCTAGTAAATGTTCAAAGAAATCGGGATGTTTCATTATTACTATTCACTTGTATCGGGCTTTTCCAGAAGTGTTGCATTATGATAAAAATCACCAAATGCATTTTAGAGGAAAACAGTTCATTTTAGAGAAAAACAGTTGAGCCTTCTGCATGAAAAATTAATCATTATGTATAATTACAACATGATAAAAGGAATTATTGGATAAATAGTCTCATCAGTTCTTATAAGGAAAATGCCTTTAGATGCCTTTAGCTGAAACTAATTGAGTTGAACAGGAAAATAGTCTGAAAAGCTGAAGAATTTATCAGAGAATGACAAGCTTTTTATATATTTTTGAATCATCTTATGATTTCTATCCCATGGGCATAACACTTTGTGCTAGGCTTTTTTTTTTTTTTTAAACTGCAGAAATATTACCATTATCTCTTTCATCTTATAGTAATTTACCATAAAAGAAACACTTTGCACGTTTAGGAAATTCTTCAGTACATAAAAGAAAGACTTAAATGTGTATGCATTAATCTGGGGGAAGAAAAAAAAAAAAGACAAGCATATTTAAAAACAGCAGAACCAAAACCAGTGGAAGTTCTTAAAGCCATGGTGCTACAAAAATCCCAAGGAAACGGATCAAGGAAAACGACGCAACATCGGCCCCTGAAACTAAAGACCGCCGTTGTTCCCTGTGACAACACCCCGGCAGACGTCCACGCAGACCAGCGGTAGCGTGGCTCCTCAGCCTGAGTCCGGCCAAGGGCGCAAGGGAGAAAGAGGCAGAAGAGGAGCCCCAAGTGCCAACCCCAAAGGGCACCCAGCTGCCTCCTGCCTCTCGTTAGCAGGGAGCCGTGGCGGAGCCTCAAACGATGTGGAAAAGCCGCTAGAGGCTTTCCAGCGGAGCCACAGGAGCCTACCATGCCTAGTGCCAACCATTTACAGGCGAAACGCTTCAACCTCAAGCACGCTACCTTCACCCTAGAGCTTGCTTTCAGGTGGGCATTTGAAGCTGCATCATAAACCGCTTAAAATGGAGCACTGCGGAAATACCTGCACATTTTTCTATATGGCCAAATTAGAGACACCGGCAGTAGCTTCTAATTTTATCTGAACCTACGCGGGTCAAAAAGACCAGTTTATGAAAGCGTTAATGCTCTGCATTACTGTAGAGCAGCCTTTGATTAGTCAATTTTTCTCCTTGGGGAGAATATCTCATTTCTATTTTTATTTTAATTAAAAACCAAACAATGTCACTAAAACGCAGCCCTGCCATCATGCAGAAAGCAAGGTAATTAAACAACCTGATTTTTTTCTTTTTAAGGGTATGCAGACACATACATTCAGAGAAAGGGATGAGTTTGCTTTTAAAATGCAGAATTGGCATTCCATACCTAAAATAAGAAACTGGAAGCCACAGCTATATGTGTGGTGTATTTATGAGAAGCAATATTTAACTGCTGTATCAAATTCAGAATAAAACGCCCAAGTAGGTTCATGCAGCTCATTCTGAAGCTGTTTTTACCCATACGCAAGTGTAAGGTAGAGACATCACAGGCCAAGTGTCCAGTGCAAATCAGGAAACCTCCTTCGCTGTCTGTGGCATGGTGAAGGAGCATGAAGACGTATGCCCAGGCACTCATGCTCACGCCGGCATGCCTATATATTTTATCAGCGCTCAGCACCGTGTGCAATCACACCGCCTATATATATATTAACAAGTGCAGCGTGTTTACTGTTCTTATCTCAAGTATTCCCTTTAACTTCATAAAAAGGCATTGGTTGTCCTCAAAAACAGGCAAGCTCAAAGTCCACGTTTCAAGACAAGTAGTTCTGAGACATTTTACAGGGCAAGTTGTTAGGCATTATTAATGTTCTATAAACGTTTCAATCATGTTGTTACTAAATAAAAACTCAAAGGACCCCTTCTAAAATTCTACAGATATATGAGGCAGTTGTTAACTATATTTATATGGGACGTTTCTGCCTTACTGCTATACACTACCCTCATTGCAGTAGACTCTGATTCAGCACTTTGCTTTCCGGTGTAAAATTAATGCAAAAAGGAGAGAGAAAAAAAAAAAAAAGGCTTGTTCACTTTCTATAAAAACACGAAGGAAAGTCATGCTTGATTAGGTTAGATGCAAACACATTAGTACAGCAACGGTACATACCCATACCTGATAAATAGCTGTGTAATAATACCAGGCAAGGAAAGGAGAGAACAATTCTCCTTCCAAAACGAGTGTAATTAGTAATAAAGGATCTCCTGCAGTTAAGCCAGAAAGACTGTAAGCTTTACAAAAATGCACTCAGAAAACCAGCCTCTTGGCACGAAGCTTGTTTTTCCCCGGGGACGGCTACCGCCTTGCTCAGCGCGGGGGTCACGGCTGGACACCGCGCGCGTGCCTGCTCGAGGAAACGAAGGCGGCGGGCACCTCTGCACCGCGGGGAGGCTGCAGCCGCGGCTTCTGCCTGGTGAGCGGGACGCAGCGGGCCGAATCTGCCGAGCTGCTGGCCGGGGACGCGGCGCAGCGCAGCGCCCACCGTGGCTGTGCCTCCCGCGCCAAGAGCAGGGAGGAAGGCTGACCTGCCGTCAGCGTCCTCCTCCCCAGGAGGACCACGCCGGCGAGGACAGGGAGGAGCGGGCACCAAGAGGAAACGATGGCCACTCGTTTCAAAGGGTGGCGAGGAAAGAAAAATAAATACAGATCAAAAGGGAGATGGGAAAGAAGAAGAAAATATAGCCGTAGAAAGGAAGAAAAAAAAGACGAACTAAGGAGAAATATTGCTTATTTATATATGCCAAAGAATTTTCAATAGAGAAACATCAACCGGCATGAGCCAGCCTTGGCGTATAGACCACCTTTTGCCAATCTTAGTGGGACGAAGGCCCTCTCTTCAGGGCGGGAAAGGGACGTAGGAAACATCTGATCTCTTGGCTCTCTCCCATTGCCAGGAAGCTCCAACCAGCAACCGTGGTGGAGGCGCTGCAGGGAAGAGGGCATGGCTGGAGGAGCGAGTAACTGGCTCCCATCTCCCGTAGCGGGGACAACAAGTAATACATTTAAGCAGAAGTTGGCCGAGTTTAATTTAGCAGTCCTGGAAGAAAACTAGGTCAAATGCTTAAATAAGGTCCCCAAAACAATTTCTGCTCCAACCTGGAAGGGAAAAAGAAAAGAACGGCATCCCCAGTGCTGATCCCTCCCCTCAAGGTACCTAGGAGGCCAAGAGGCTTCACAGTGCACTTTCTGTCCTGGCCAGGCATCCAGAGCTCTCCACTCCCACCTTCTCCAGTGTGGGAGGGCGCTGAGGAAAAGAGGAAAGCATTTGCTTTTCCTTCGTGGACTGAGGGTTTGGCACAGAGCTGGAAGACAACGGGCAACGTGGGTTAAGTGCAGAACGGATAGCGAGCTGTCATAAGCTAATCGATTCAGAATTATGGCTTTTTTGCTTGTTTCAGACCACATTTGAAGAGCTTTGTAGCACGAAATCTACTGAGGCACATCTAAATGTGGCTTGGTAATTAGGCATATGTGTACCAGTTAATGATACTGAAATCCCAAACTCTGAATTCCCAAACTCCCTGAGTTTAGTTCAAACTTTTTTTTTTTGAACTAAAATATTTTTACATTTAATAGCATTTTCATTAATAGATGGCCATTGACCATGGGCTCATATCCAAAGTACATTAACTTTGTTTCAGTTCCTGTATCCCTGTCAGTGCCAGATGCTTCAAAACAAGTTAGATTAAATTTTGCTGCTAGCAAGATTAATTCAAGTACTAATCAACTCAGCTGAAGCCAAGATACCAGGAGCCCTAGACCAGATTTTGACCCTTATTGTACAATTTACAGCATGAGGAAAATAGGAAAGCTACCTTCTGACCACAACAGATGATGCCCTGAAGCAAAAGGACTGATAAAAGATTGGCACGCAGTGGTAATTTCATTTAAGCTAGTGTATCCAAATTGATGTTTTGATCTTGGAGGCTAACGTTCCAGGATAACATTGGCAGAAGTGCCCAAGCAACCCTAGCCCTTCGGTTCCGCTCACTTTCAGTGGGGCTCATGCACTGCATCACTCAGGGACATTTCCAACTTTGCCAGTACACTTAAAACATAAGAAACCAATGAAGGTAACCAGGCTTTACACTGTGAGCTGTGAGCTCCACAGGGCTCTTTTGAGGGAGCAGAAGTGGCTTTCATTTCTGTCACTAGTCTGCATCAACGTTACAGTCCTGGGAGCAGCAGTTGTCATCCCTCTGTGGTTTTATCCCACTAGAGCAGCAAAAATGCGGAAAACACTAGTCCTTCCTTCTGCAAGCTCACAAGTCTGCCGTTTGTACCACTCTGGCCGGTTCCAGAACGAGCAAACGCACACCCCTCCATCTGCCAAATCAGCAAGAACTTTCCGCAGGGCCACCCAACTTGTGTTTTTCCAGCTCTTCTCCCGGCATCGAGAACTTTTAACAGGAACATTGCAAGGAAGAATATTTCATGGTTAGTGCAAGAGTGAAAAAAGCATAAGAAATGCAGGTCAATTAATTTTAAATGCTATTTTTAATTACAGACACTTCACTATTTATTTTGCACTCCAAGCAGCTTATCAGGATGATCCATTGCTCGTACCATTTATTAAATTCTGTTGGCATAATGTAACATTCCAGATCTCTCTTTCTGCTCATTGTGTGGTCATATATATCATTGCATCTCCTAGAATCTTCATTTCCTTGGAATTACAGGCTGTTTGTTTTCTCTAATTCTAGCAGATTCTGTTCTATGAGTTTTCTTTATCATCCCAAAATGTTAAAGTGACATACTCAGGACAACGCTGGCGTGTTTGTCACTGATGTAATCCTGGATTGGAAAGTATATTCCCAGTTTGATGGATGAGGTAAAGCTCTCTTTTTCAGGTGGGAATGTACTGCTAAGTCTACGCAGATGAACTATTTTTTCTGTGTTAGGGCAACATGAATATGGATATCCAGCTGTAGTGCTTAGGTGTAATCAGGGAGGCAGATGCAAAAGCACAGTGACAAGAAGGTCCATATGTTTTGGTCTAACAACAAACCCTACTATTGGTGCAACCGAAAAAAAGAGCTGGAGGAAAAGGCAGGCATTAAGGGAAACATATAGTTCAGTGTAAGAATTAGTATTTCATTCCAGGACCTGTGATAACAGTGTACACAGAGAGTAGCCACCAGAGACCAGCTGTAGACGATACGTTGTTTGGAAATGCATTAAAACAACAAATTAATACACAGTAAGTATTGAAGTGCTGTATTAAATGATGCATCAATTCAAATAAATGTGCAATTTATGGGCATTTAAGCATTTATAGCTGTAGGTGTATAAGGGAAAGCCTGTCATGTTCACACATGCACACACACATGCCATAACAACAAAACAGAAAACGGAGGCACGCTGAGTGCAAAAGTGGCATGCTTCTTTTGCGTGCAGAGTCCTGCCCAGAATCAGAACGATACCCCAACAGCATAAGCCGTCTCATTTCTTACTTTACTGATTTCCATGACTTATCTGATTCCTGATAGTCAAGGAATATAAAAAAAGCACACCAAAAGCAGAATTTATATTAAAATGCTGAAAGAACTGGCAGTTTAACTAGCTCATATGAATCTTCAGTGCTAATTCATGTACCACTAAACATAAACACTATCTGCTTAAGTGCTGCAAAATCCTAAACTGTTGATAGCAATTTACAATAAATCAATGCATTGATCCTTCCACTACTGAACCAATATACATTCCCATGCAACTTCAATTAGCTCAGTGAACAAACTGACACCTGGCAAACAGACCCATAAATTACTCTTTGATGTTATCACATCCTAGGGCGAAGTACCTAGGGGCTGTTTATTTTACTAGCTGCTCTACATTCCACAGTACACTTTAAAAGAATAAAGGAACAAAATGGACTATTAACACCTTTGTTTCTCATCTAAGGGACCTTTCTGTAGCTGTTGGAAAGTCCCAAGACCATCCTTTCTTAGGAAGAAAGAGAGCACTAAGGAAGCGTCACCTCAAAGGAAGAGAGATGATGAATGTTGTAACACTATAAAATAACAAAAACCAGAAAATGCTGAGGTGTTCTCTCAGCACCCCTTATTGTTAGCAACTACACAATGAAATGCAAAAGTGAAAAAGAGCCCAAAACAAAATGCTGAAGAGAGAGCATGTGAAATGCGGAAAAGTAAGGAGGCATGCGATTCAGAGTTCAGAGCCAGGAAAGTCCTGGCTTCTGCCACTGACTCGTTCTTGAGAAAAACGGCCTTCAGGGCTCCATCTCCTTATCTGCAAACTATGACAATAAAACTTGGATCGAGGTTTTAGTAAATCACTTATCGTACAAAAGATATAAAGCCGTTTAATAGTGTGAAGTAATATTATAAAATATATGTATGGTTGCACAAACAAATCAATAAGCTGAATACGGAAGAAGAGCCAAACACTGAATCAGGAAGATGAGGGATGGAAGTCCAAGGCAACGAAACAAGGAAAATGTATTATCGAATATTTCTGATGTTCCAAAAAACAAAGTTGCCAGAAGGTCTAAAAGTCTCAAGTCAACATCTGAGGCCTCTACCCTGAATACTGAATAAGGCCAAGTCAGTTAGGAAGGCATGACTCAGCTTTTATAATCAGAGACAATTTCATCTATCTTGACTGTTCTCAAAGCAGCTACCAAAATCATTCATTTTGATTTCTCCCAAAACAATATTTGAACAAATACCGTTTAAAAAGATACTATTCTGAATAATTTTTAAAAACAATTAAGTATTAGAAGTCCTTGACCTATATCCAGGATTTTGTCCTCTTTGTGCTTTGACCAGGAAAACGAAACCCCAGGAACTCCACCTCCAACACTGAGGTGCCCTGAGTAGATTTTCCCTCTCAAGCAGAGCAGCTTCAAGCAGAGCAGCTTCTAGCATAGCTTAGCGTTAGCTTTAATGTCTGTAGCAACATAAGTGTCAAAAAACACAAAATACATTGAACATGAATAAATATAGAGAGTAATTAATAGTATACTGTGCTAGATTGTTCTCTAATTGATCTAGAGGACAAAAAGATGTACACACACAGTACTTCACCAACACCTCCCAATCATAATTTCTCCTTCGGGACAGCATACACCACAAAACACATTTCTCAGTGCCAGCAAAGAGTACAATCTTTCTAACTTTAAAGACTTTGCTCAACTTTACAATACCCTTGCCTTTTAAAAGCCAAACTCTCATTTCGCTTCCAGCTGAAACACTGCAGGCCAGACCCTCATCTGCAGTTAATCAGCGTGGCTCCACTGAAAGCAACAAGGCCATGATATTTAACGCTAGTCAGAGAACTGACCCCACGTTATTTCCCAGTGTATTGTCTTCAGCGGGGACTGCAGATGTCATTATTTTGATTCCTGCTTCCGAACTATTTGATCAAGAGCGAGTTAATTAGGTTACTGCCAGTACACTGTCTTAAACTCCCATCATTTTTGATGTTCACTAAAACAATACATATTCCGCAGCTGAGTAAATATTTCTTTGGGGAACATAACATATGAATCGGTTCTCACTCCAGATGTACATCACATTTATACAAATTTACACTGTGGCTTTGATGTGAAGCCTATCATCCTCTGGACTGTAATAACTGAATGCCAGTAGACTCATAGCTATATCAATAGCGATTTTCTAAACTTCTGTGCTGCCTTTTTGTATTTAGTGCTTTACACGTATTAATGAACTAAGCCACAAGAATCCCTGAGGGGTAAGAATTATTCAGCTCGTTTTACATATGGGGAATTTATGATGTAGAAAGATAAAGCAACTTGCCAAGGTTGTGTGAGAAGTCTGGAATAAAGCTGGAGAGAACTGCAATCAATAAATAAGAAAAGTTCTAGCCTTATTAAACAGTGAGAAATGTTTGCAGAATTCAAGCCACATTTTTAAAATGTTATTAGGTAGAGAAATGTCATTCTAAGTAAGAGCAAGAAAGAAGAACTTTTTATTATGCTTTTTTTGCAGAATGAGAATTAAACGCAGTGTATAGTTATTAAGTATAGGAAATTTTCTTCCAGTAAATCACTTTCCCAAGAGATTTCAAATTATATGTATTGGAATTTCCTTTGCTGGGGAAAAACCTCCCTTAGTGTAGGCCAGTAATAAAATAACACAAGGAATAACTATTCTGGGTGGAACTTACGGGCATTCATTAACAGCCCGGGCTTGTATGTGTGGCATTTTTGAAAGTGTTTGACAGAAATGGGAGTTTTATCACTAACTTCACTGACAGCAAAGGTAGACCAGTCCTGAGCCATTTTTAAAGTCCTGCCCTCTATCATGATATGCTGAAGTACAACAAAAGCGTGATTCACTGATCACACCATAAGAAATCCCATTTTGATACATTCATTGCATTTTCAAGTTAAACAGTGCAAAAGGATTATAGAACTGGGACAGACATTTAAGAAGATATTACAGGTCATACAGCTCAAGTCAGACAACGTTTACAAAATGATAGTTAACCTGACAATCAATAACATAAACAACTACCCGTGGCATTAACGGCTGCAGCAGCAGCAGAACGAAATGCTTGGGGACCAAACAACCCGTGACTCCAAAATAGCTCTTACTTTAGAGATGAGTATTAAAGCATGTTTGAGGATTATTTTGAGAAGGATTACCCTATCATTAGCCATATATGCTCAGTCTCAGGGATTATAAGGATGGTAACATAGATGTTGATTCAGGAAAGCCTCCTTGTTCAGGAAAGAAAAGATCTTTCTCACACTGAAGCTGAAGTCAGTGGACTTCACCTTGTGCCTTTTAAAGAGCTTTTGATTAAGGCTGTATTAAGTGCCTATATCAGTGTTTTCACAATACAGAAAAAAACTAGAACAACATAATTTATTTAAGGAGCAATAGTATCTTAAGCAAAACAGACTTTCTAACAAATGTCTTGCTCTACTACGTATAAAAAAAGGCTGCATGTAAGGCTGAAGTCAGAAACTATTGTCGTTAGATGTTTTAATTACTAGATAATATTCTCTCCTTAGTACGGAACTGCCTCTTTTCATGGCTAATGTTCTGTATTTCCAGTGGAACTATGGCAATTTATTCCAAATGAGACGCTGGTCTTGTACATTCGTGTACTTCAGAGGTCAATTTGCATACTAATCATATACCTCTTCAATATCCTTGAATATGAACGAGGCCGTTCTCAAAATGAGATACAGATTGACAAGGCACAATAGTTTCTGTTAAAAAATACAAACAAACTAATATTGTCACACTACAGCCTAGAAAACATCTCTCTTTTTGGCAAAGTTAATTGGCAATTGGGGTAGTCTTGAAACTGTGGGTATTCAAAGTACAGATGTTTTCAGAAGAGGAGGAATTTAGAAAGTAGAGGAAGAAAGAAGGGAACAAGAAAAATCAAGAAATGGCACAGATGGAAAAAGATGGAGAGAAAAGAAGTGGAAGGACTCACATTTTAAAGAGAGAGGAAAGGGTGGCAAATGAGAGGGAACAGGTAATGGAAACATGGCTGATGTTCAGCCCTGAAGCTTGCACCTCAGAAACAACAGTTAGTTCTTGACCGCTAAATTTTCCTGTTAGACAGAACCAGGCAAATAAGTCACTAACACTGTCTGTTCTGTAAATAACTGTTTGCAAATGCATGTTTTCTTTTTCAGCAAGCTCTACCACTGGCCACGAATACAGAATGGACCGGGCCTTTCTAATGCTCTTCTCTGAGCAAAAAAATTAGAAAAAGAAAACTTGGGTTTTTTTTTTTTTTACTCATTCTTCAGTGACACACAAAAACACTAACTGCTCATAAAACACTAAAAAGAAAGCATCGCAGGAGAGTTCTTGCATGGCTGAAAATAAAACCTAAAATCACATCAAAAGTGTTGGCCCAAAGTCATTTTCAGTGAACCACAACTGTTATTTCTCATGCCAGCTGGGAACATAAAGAGATTTTATTAATGCATGATTTCTGCATTTACCTCATATTTCTAAGTTGGAATAAATTAGAAACAGACTTAAAGGCCCCATTCCACAGCATGAAGTAAACAAATGCGTTTTACTATATATGCTTTTCAGAATGAATTAAATTCATGCAGCATTTGTTTTACTTGCTCACAGACAACTTTCACCCTGGACGAACGCCTGTAAGGACAACAGCCAGCACAGTTAAGGCTGGCACTTGACGTTCAAATAACACCAGTCCCCACTAATTCTGCCCTGGTGCCACTACGAGGTCACTTTACTGAACGGGAATGGAGTCAACTATGTTTTTTAACAGTAAAGACGTTTCTGTGACTGTGAATGGAAAACGTAACTTCTGTTCAAGTACGACGTCACCAGATAAGAACACTGGTATCCCAAAATTTAACGGTAGCTCAATGCAGGAAGAGACATGAGAATTAACCTTGCCCGTCACCGCTGGTAAAGGCCAAGTGGCGAGCAGAGGTGGCACGGGCGCCCGAGGCGGCGCTCCTGAAGGCTGCCCCCCAGGCTGGGCACATCTCTTTGCCCGGCTTCCTCCCAGAGGGACAGGCCAGCCCACAGGTCAACACTAGCCATCTCTTAGAAGAGCTCTCACTTTGAAAAGCAAGCTGAAATGGGCCTTGACCTGTTTTTTGACTTTTGTTTTTTTAATCTTTTGTAGTCAAGGAAGAAAAGAAAGTGTTATCGAAGGAAGAAAAGAAAGCGTTGCTGTTCCCAAACTCTAAAATATCAAGTTATTTCTTCATTCCGAAGAGGAGCACCAAATTCTGCTCCAAATTCAATCTCATGGATCTCGCTGAAAGTAAAGTTGGGTGAGGATCAGGCTGAAGTTTTGGCCTTCCCTCTGAGGAGGAGGACAGTAGAGAAGGACAGAAGGAATCACTGGACATGCTACTCAGGCCATTTGCACAAGTCTCTGGATCCACCACGGTGGTTAGTGCTACCTGAAAACATAGCTCAGAAATGCAATAGCTACCTCATAATGATGCCTTAAATACAGCTGTGAATGACAAAAGCAGGTTACGCTATATTAGCTGCATTTTCCCTACCCAGATTTTCAAAAGGTATTTTCATCAAACAGACTAACTGCTAATACCAACCCCTCGCTGTACTGAAAAGCAACCATTGCAGTTCATACGCACAGGATGCCGAGCTATCACGCAGGTAAATAAGTTCTTTAAAAAAACTCACTGACTGGAATGGATTTGGGATTAAACCCTTAGAAGGGAAGTACTAAGAGATTATTATGGACATTATGATGTTTTCCCTGAGCAGCTCTTCTCTCTTCTAAAAAGATCCAAAAAAGTCAAACGAAACAAAGTCTTTTAAAGAGCTCTTCTGGTATCTTACCTGGGCCAAAAAATACTGCTTCTTTAGAATGCTGTTTACTTGAGACACAGGCAAAAAGCACTGTCAATCCCCAGTTTTTTTCACATTTTCATTGACTAACTAAAATGCCTTGATGCGGATTCAATGCAAATAAAAGGGGACTCTCAGTTAAGTATAAAAAATAGCTTAGATTCAAAATTTCCCCACTTACTATAGGATTATAGCAGGACCTTAGAAATACAAGCATAGTACATTATGTTGGTTATACGGTAGTTACGATTAAGAAAAAACAAAGTGTATGTATGGAAGAATTAATAAATACGAGCAATACAAAAGGTGTTTGAAGTTAAATACACAAGGAGTCCTTATAAAATGTATTTTGCAAGCTAGTCTTAGACGACTGTTTTTACAGACCTAAATGCCAGTTTTACTAGCAAAGGCACAGACTTCCATCAAAAAATTCCTAATCAGATTCACCGCTCCTTCACTTCTGTTTCTCATCGCTTTTTAATACCAATGAAAATAATATGGTTACACTGGTGAAAAACTGAATTCGTCTACTGGGGTATCTCAGTGCGAGTAATTAATTTACTGACAGCAATTTATGTTCCAATGGAGATGCACAACACATAATGAACATAATAATGTGAAATAAAATAAGACAAAACATTAAATCTTGAGTCATCCCTCTGGGATAAATATATTCAGAAGTTTTGAAAGATTAATGAATTGGGTCATCTATATAAATCTCTCATTTCTTAAGTGGAGTGTCTGTTTAGGTCCCATGTATGCTGCATTCATGAATAATGGAAAGCATTTTATATCTTGTCCCTTCGTACTGTGTCTGACCTGATGTTTTCACTGAAAGAGACTCTAGCTGTAGTACAAACAAGATAAATCACAAATGCAAAAGCAAACACGCGCAGAAACTCCAGCTATGAGCACAAATCGGAAGGAAAACTAATCAAATATTTAGCAGGCATACCTTAAGGCCACCGAATCCAGGTGTTAAACAAACCTTTTAAACAACCTTTCCTTACCGTGCTGTGCATAGCCTTCCTTATCATCACTGGCATTGGCATTCCTCAGAAGGTTATCTAATCTGCCCTTCTCTAGGCAAAAGTACAGCAAAAGTCTAACTCCACTCGTTCAGACCAGTCTCATGTTACTGGACATTTCTACGATAGCACCTTCCTTCTTGGCAGAAAGGAGATGGCACCTTTCAGGAGCACGTGAGCTTTTGACTGCTACGTTATGTTTAAGCCCGTGCAGCGCTGTCCATCAGAGAGCGTCTGAACGTACGACTCCGGGGCAGGAGCCACCCGGGCCTTTGGGTACAAATTTTGGCTCTGGTTCAGGAGAGCACTTTAGCGTATGCCTGAGCTAAGCGCTGAGTGCCTTGAAAATCACTGGAACGTAAGCATATGCTTAATTATAGAATTAACGATTTTCAGGATCGAGTCCAAACAGCTTGATCTTGCAGAAGGTAAACACCCTCAGCTGCCATTATACGGAGAGTGGTTAATGCCGCAGTAGTTGCCAATGTGACGGAGAAGTTTTGGGTGCACGCGTGTGGGCGGTAAACCACGTCTAGGGAAGAGAGCAGACCCTTGTTAAGGCTGGAGGTAGGCTGCTGTTCCTGCCTCAGAACAAGTGCAGCGCTTGGAAATCTGGTACCCTGCATCTTAGCCCACGAAGACAAGAAGTGCAAATGATCTATGGGGAAAACCTGGAGGAGGATGAAAAATGCAGACTGAAATCCATCCCAAATCAGAAAGTTCAGGGGATGGCAAGAGAGAGACTGTAAAGTAGTTTTGAAAACATAAACCTCTGGCAGAAGGGTAGTTTGTCTGGGACGGTTTTTGCAGCAAAAGTGGATTGTAAAGTGTTTTTAAGCGAATTCTAATGACAGGCCACTTCAGCCTTACCTTGCTTTTAGCAACATTATTTCATTATTATTAGCATTCAAGTTTATTAATTGTCCATTGCATGCCTAAAAGGCCTTTTGGGTAGCTGTAATAACAGCACTTTCTGTGATGTAAGGAAGACTTTGTTAGCACTTAGGCACTTGAAATGTGTTAAGTGCTTTGGAAATGGTGCAACTTGAGCTGCGGGTGAAAGTGTAAGTAGATTCTAGAATATGTGACAAGGGGAATTTAGATATACAAGTTTAACAAGCGTACACTAATGCAGATGAATGTCAAAACAGAGATGAGTTATGCCACCCTTGAAACGGCACGTTTTTTTAAACTGCTCGAGATTTTAAGAATGCATATTTGATTGCTCATTAAAGTGATTATTGTTATAGAGTTTCTTAAGTGCATTATGCTGCCTCCTTGCAAGATTTTCTGCCCAAACCATTCAAATGTGTTGTTTTCTGTTTAACTAACACTTAAATTATTCAAAAGGAAAGTGATGCAGTTTGGTGACCAAAAGTTCAAAAAACAAGCAGATCCTCTAATGAATAAATTGTGGGAGTAATTTGAAAATTGTAAGGCTTAAAGAATATTACAACTATCATTTGAGGAAAAATATCTCCTCAAAGAATATTATTTATCATTTCAAACACATTTGCATGCCTACTGATAGAGTAAGTCTGAAATCTTTAAGACTGAACAAGTGGGTGGGATTTTGTTATAAAGAGCAGACTGCAGAAACTCAGTAGTCCAAGCTACAACCTCCAAATGTTTGCAGTTGACACTTTATGGATATGATAGAGGCCAAACAATTTGTACACAACTGCAAAAAATAGGACAAGAAATCCAAAACAATGCAAACTTTTTTTTTAACAAGTACTTGTGTATATGCGTGCGTGTGTTTGTGTGTCTGTATGTATATATACATAATATATATATTTCCTCCTTCTTCATATTTATCTATTATGCCATAAATATATAAACCTGTAAGAATATAGTCTCTACTATAATTAAAAATAATCAGGAAGCTTGCCTGTAGAAATAACAGCGGTAATTCAATAGAAATGTGTGAACCCCTAAATTGAAATGTTATGCTCTATAGCTTGCCTAAACAGGAATCCTTCTAAAAATCCTGCTTTAACTGTGGAGGCTGAGCTCTGAGAACCTAGCTCTTCCTGCCTCTTAAATCACTGACCCAAAAGCGGGCCAAGAAAAAGATAAGGAACAACTGAAAACAATCAGAGGACACTAATTTACAGAAGATGGTTTCTTTAAACTTTCTTTCATGGATTTCTTGTTATTAATCCACAGAAATTACAGGTGCAGTTCAGTATGCAGTACGCTGTAGGCATGCAGTATTACAAAACAGCCTTCCATTCCAGCAAATATTAATGAGTCCAGCAAGGGCCTCGCATTTCAGATGTAAGGATTAGATCTTAAACTACCAGAAACTTCTAAAATAGAGCAATATGCTTACCTCTTCCTCCTAAAATTGTGGAATTACTGTTCCCCAGAAATGTATTACCTTGCCTACCAGTGTGAAATTCAGCCATGGCTCTGACACAGCTTTCCTGTCCAAGTGAGGGCTATCATCTTGCAAGTTATGTCATTGACACAGGTGGCAAGAAACAAGAAAAACAGTTCTAGATTCCTAGTTTTTCAATTATTTTGAGTACTGCAGACTTGGATTCACAAGAAATAATACATTTGGCTTTTCCTTAAATCTTCCAAATATATACAAAACGTGATGCAGGTGGTATAACAAGCTGTGTTAGTAATGAGGAAATTTACTTATTTTCTCTCTTTGTAAAAAACACTATTTCAAAGAGATGTTTTATTCCAAACATTTCTATACTTCACAAATACACATTTTTTATTTTTGTAATCATATGGCTTTTCAGCCTAAGATCTATGAAATAAAAATAAGTTTTGTTTGTGATATCTGTAGACCCGTACTTAGACCAACAGAAAACCTGCTGAGCACGTCCCCAAGGACTGTAAGAGCTCATTCAGCCCACAAACTTCAAGCGGATCACTTCCTAAAGGAGACCACTGCAGTATGAAGTGTCTTCAGCAAAAAATCCTCCATTTTTCTTTACCATCTAATAATTTAAAGAGAATGAAAACTTTATTCTGACTTTTGAGCTATGAGGTATATTTGAAAAAGAGGGATTTTAATTATTTCATTTTTATTTCTGAGCTACCTTCCTCAGCAGTGGAGCAAAAGACAAAAAGGGGTCTGTAGTCGTAAGTGGGCATTGGGGGTCTATAGGCACTTCCTTTTTAAAAGGAGGCTTTTCTGAAAACCCATTTCAGAAGTTTCTCAGCCAACCTGTAAAGCTACAACTTCAAGCAGCCTTGCATCAGCTAAGGATGTGGTTCGTGCTGTTAACATATTAATATTTACCTCAGGTTTCTTGAACCATTATTAAATCATAATGTATAGGTTGGAAAACAGTTTGTCATCTAATCAAATTTAGACATCGTAGAGTCACCGTTCCAGTAGTGTGACTGTTCGGTCAAGAAGCACATCATCCTATTATTAGTACAACATGAAACATCTGATGCAATTATTTTGAAATATTCATGGCTGGTAAGGAATGGACACGAACCAAGCTTTTCTGTGTGCGTGTGACATCCAGGACACTACTGTGTGTCAGCCTGCTCTTGACAGGACAGGATGGCAACTGGAAAGGCTTGCTGACTTGCAGCTACGACTAATGGCTTTGAGTCCTTGCTCCCTTTGCTTTTGCTCTTCGTTATCCGTAAGACCGCTGTGCCATTAGCCTCATTCTTTCAGAAACCTATCAATTATTTGACTTAGTATTACAGGAGTTATCGCTGAGTAATTGAAATACTCAGGTATGTGACCAAAAGGACAAGGCCTAACCAGTATTTGGGAATTTTGCATAGCTGCACTTGATTTTAGCACTTCGACTGGCTTGCCTTGTAAGACAAGCCTCATGCAAAGTATCATAAATGGGTATGAACATAGATTAACTAGGGTTAAACATCTTTTGATTTAAGAAGTTTTCATCAGCAAAACTAATGCATTTAATCCCACACAGTTACACCATGAACAGCATCAGAGAACTGACCCCTCTGAAAAAAGATATGAGGAAATATTATTCTTTTTCAGCTATTGTGCACACAAAACCATTGTCACAGGAGGATATGCTGGCTGAATGGGTTTTCCCTTTGGTGGCAAAGGTGAGCTCTCGGTGCGAAGCGGAGACCTTCTGCAGGGCTTTCCCTCCAGAGCGCTGGCTGCAAACCCAGCGGCAAATGGCACGGCAGCTGCGCACGGGCTGCTCTTTCCCTTGCTAATACACACAATCTGGGTAGCTGGCTTTGAAGGAATAAAGAAAAACTTGCCTAGCTACAATCTGGCCTGTTATATTTGTATGCACTGTGCACTGTACATAATAGCAGTTTTCACTATCAGCCTCCCTCCGTCAGGGCTTAAAACTTGCAGATTCTAGCAAATCTTCCTTTTCATTTTCACTCCAGCTACAGGAGCCAGCAATCTTACGACAGCCTGAGCAGGTTGCCCAGGAGAAGCTAGGGACAGACAAACTTAAAGTCTCAGACGTCTTCTTCAAACGATCTATTTCAAGACTTGTTACTTTATGGCATAACATCAGTTTAGTAATGTTCCTTTAGCTCACAGAGCTTACTTGCTTCAGATAAATGAGACAGGCTTACCTAGTCACAACTGCCCAACGCAAAACCTAAACTCTTTCAAAACTAAGTCTTCTTCAAACAGCGCATTTTTCTACGATAAAACACTTGTTTTATCATTTTTTGATAGGTGCTGTTCAGTAAGCAAGAAGATCGCAAAGCCATGGCTGCTTAGAGGAACTTGTACTTTAGAACTACACAATATTCAGCTCTTACCAGAAATGATGTCTCTTCGTTAGTGCTCTTTGCTTTTTTGCAGGCATCTGGGCTTACCTTTTATGTAATACCATCAACTGTAGAGAAAGTCAATTCAAAACACAGTGTTTCCTCAAATCTTCCACATTTTGGTCTGCAGTGCCCAGCAGCACCTCCCGGTCACGTGCACAGACGTCAGCCCAGAACTGGCAGGCTCGCTGAGACAGGCCGGCTCGCCGGTCCGTAACTCACATCAGCGAGGGTGTGCGAGTTACACGGATCCTCGCCCTCCCCGGATGTGAGTGCATCTTAATAATTTATAAAATCTCAAACTCTAGAAAAAGTCCAGCATCCTTCTATCTGCTTATCTATGGCCCACTGCGTGCCTGAGACACACTTCAGAGCAAACACAATACTACTCCATAATCATACACTCCAGCTGCTTGTAAAGTGAATCTACTTTGGGCTCCTGCAGTACCCCCCCATAGCAGGGAAGGGGGGAGATGCTAACGCTGTCCGGGGCAGCTCGGCTCCCTTTGCCCTGCCAGAGGCTGGAGCTGACACTTTGCTGTGCCGCGGCTGGGCGCTGCGGGCCCTACAGGCTGGCTCGGTGCTAGGGAAATCAGCTCTGGTACAGCTGCGAACAAGGACATGGAAAGTAAGGAGCATATTAAAAAAAAAAAAAAAAAAAAAAAGAGCCAAAAGCTGCATCTGCAGCAATTCAAGTTCTTCTTAGCAGTGACTTTAGTTAATAGTCCCAGGGTGTTCATCCTCCGAGATACCAGACTTCACTACAGCAAAGACTTCATTTCATGTTTGCTTTGGGTTTTGACGCACTGCTGTTCTGAGCTAAAGGGCAGTTATTTTTTATCTTGTCCAGGAGAGCTGAATTACTGAGCTACCATATAGGTGCTCGGGTGAAGAGAGACAGCTTCCTAGCCTACAAATCAAGTTTAAAATGTCTAAGGATCCCTGAAATCAGGCATTCAAATCCCAGCATGGCTGACTCAATCTTTCAGCTTTCTAAGCAAACTGAATTGAAGAGCGCGCATTTTAGGGTATTGGGGTTTCTTTCACCAAAATGAAAGTGAGGAGAAAGATGGGTTTGCCAGGCGCTTCCAGCAGAGAGCTACGTTAGGCCAGCCTGCTCTGCCCAACCTGCGCGCGGGAACTAGGAGCCGAGCACATTCCTGTTCTCAAATGTACTTCAAAGAGAAATCAGTAAAAGATGGGGGGCATATGCATATTATTATAACACTGCATTCAGCTGCAGGGGAAAAAATGATTAGAAAATCTGAAGGTTTTACGCAGCTTTAAAGCCAACGCCGGTGTCCTCAGCATCCTCATAAGCTGACGCTGGTGTTCTGCACACAGTCATAATATACCTATACATTACACTTCTGTCACTTAATTTGAATCATTAATGTCACAATAAAGAAAACAGTCTTACTTCCTAGGTAATTACTGTATATCTATTAAAATGAATTAAGTCTCTATTGAAAATGCATGTTTGTTCCGTATCCATCCTGTTAATGTGTATCTTTTCCTTCATTATATCTGGTAAAATGTCAAGCCTGCTATGTTGGGGAAATCAATAATTAAATAGCTTTACAGTAATTACTCCAATAACACACATTCTTGCCACTTAACAACACAAATTAAATCCACTAAATTAAAATTTACCCTAACAGACCAAGATGGGCATGTCAAGCACTAACCCTCAAAGAATGCCTATACTGGTCAGAAAGTCATTACATTGAAAGACAAGTCTACTGCAGAATATTTCATGGAGTATTTTATTTGCTCATTTGTCTTTATCATCAGTCTATTTGGAGGTACAAGAGGCAAGTCAATATAAAAAGATGGCAAGCAGCAGCTATAAGGAAAACAGTGTGCCTTTCTTTTTGCCTTGCAATATATGCAATATAGCAATACATGCCCTGCTTTGCATGAGATAATCAGTTATAATCAGATGCATAAGATATAAGGCATTTTTCACACTTCAGTAGTTCTTTTTAATGAACTGAATACTACTCATTGCAGTATTTTTCTGAGAATATTTCAGTATATTCCAACTGTAGAAAACCACTGTGTGCAAACAGGTGCAGCTGTGGACATGGAGGCATGTTCACTGGGGACTAAGCTAAACAACGTTAAATTGCAACAGCTGAGTCCACCATGGTTAATCCCAGTCTATAGGGAAGGGCCACGTCAAATTTTTAGCACCAGACTTTCGTGGATACAAGCCATAATAAAGCTGCAGAGCTAAAATAAGTCAGCCTGTCCTCTCCCTTCCACCCTGACTGCTTGCTTACTCTTGTGTCACTTCCACCCCGACGCAGCCCTTTGATAAAACTGATTAAGGACCTGGAAAGTTAATTTGAACGTCTGCCAGCGTCCTTCTCGGCTTCAGCTCAGGGCTGGCCTGAGGAGCAGGGAGGGAGGAAGCGAGGGCAGGCACAGGCAGGGACTGCCAAGCCGCCACTTTCCGGGGTGAGCTGAAGGAGACTGGAATTACAATTTGGCAGCCCAAAAGCTGAGGTATTTGGAGTCTTGCTGAAAGACCAGCTCTAGAGGCTGTGTTTTCCTTTAGGCCAAACTGCCTAGTCAAGCAGTAAGTTTAATAGCCTAGTCATATCTGCTGAGATAGGAATATTTGTAGACTCATATTTTGGAATCACCAAGATTTTGGCCTTGCCTACTTCAGGGAAAATTTGTCTCTTTTTCTACAGGGGGCAAAACTAAACAGTGCAAAAACCCAGCTGAAGTCATGGCACAAGCAAGAATCCCGCAATTACTTTAAAACAAAAAATCGGACATCAATATATTACATTCAAACTCCCTCCCACTGTAACTTGTCACTTCTCCACAGACTGTAATGAGTATCCATGCCCCATGTGTGGAGTTAACTAGCAAAACCTAATTTCCCAATTGAAGAGCAGTATGTATTAACATCATCATGATTTTCATATTATCCTATATAGCAAATAATTTCATTTCTTAAGCATCATTACCCCGAGCACTGAGCCCAGACGGATGCACGGGCGACTTGGAGCTCACAGTCAGGAGCTGCTCTCAGGACAGCTCTCAGACGTGCTTCTGCAACGCGTGGCAGATCGGGGCCCACACCTAGGCTTTTCTCTCATTTCTGTCAAAGATTTCATTCTCTCATTTTTTAGTCCAAATGACCTGTTAATATTCACTTTTTGCTGAGAAGTTTCCAAAATACTTGATATTACACAAAACATCTATTATTCTGCCTTTAAAAAAACCTCACTCGGGCCTAAGGTGGAAGAAATGAATCATACTAGGCCAGCGAGAGCTATGACAAAAGTAAGTGTGCCGTCCAACTCATGTACCCTTTGGAGCGCCGCCTACAACTCCTTCTAGTCTTGTTGAACCTCCACCAGCTATGAAGGTTCATGTGAGCGTGCACAAGATTATTGGAGGTGCTGACAAGCGAAAATCTTCATGTGAAATTGAGTGGGAAATAGGGAAAGCAGGCAGAGTGCCTGCCTTCTCCCTGCCATCAGCCTTGCTACCCCGGCCATTTCGATCTGCACCCTGCACGGGGCTAAGGCTCACGCTTATTCAGTCCGTTTGGGACGCCTGGAAAGCACTTTTCGAGGAGTGTCTGAAAGTGAGCTTCACTGAAGCTGACGCCAGCGCTCCTCTGCATTAGGGCACCTGCTCCTCGAGGCTGCGTAAGCTTCCACTATCACTCAGGGCAGGAAAGGCTAAAAGGTGTGGAGCAGACCAGAGAGGGAGTAAAGTGTAATCACAGGGAGAAAGGGGAAGAAAAGAAGCAACAAGATCATAGATATCTACTGTGAAAAGCGCTGCGTTATCTACTGATGCTTAACATAACTATCACACGGTGCGCTACTCATCCCTCCCTCGTAATATGTATCTTTTTTCTATGCTCCAATTTATATTTAGCCAGACCTTCCATGCACCCTCTCTGCACCCAAATAATAAAAATAAAAAAATCATAAAGAAAGCCCCACTGAGAGTCAAATAAGCTAACATTTATATACTTTTGATGGTAGGGTAAAGAGACCAACAAAATCACGGTCTCTTGACCTACATGGGAAGCGCTGTTATTACGCTGAGGCAGCATAGGAAAAAAAGATAAAAATTCTTTTCCTTGAAACAGCTATGAAATAATGCAGACTTTGCTGTGTGCTAAGCGTACTGCTACTGCTGTTCTGGCTAATGCTGAGGGTTTTTTCCGCATATTGCTTCATGAGATAGAAATTTAAAAAATCCAGTAAAACACATGAAATGAAGCTGAAGTTGAATTTTTTCTGCCTTTTGGGTTCTGTTGCTAGATAGTTGTTTGACATCTCCCTTCACTGCATCTGTGTTCATCTAATCCATTATTCTCACCCACATTTTAAACTGTACATTAATTAAGAGGATATGGCAGCAGCTTCTGAACTGCTGCTCTGACTGCATTACAACTGGGAAATGGGATTGTATCAGTCTTCAAAAAATATAAATAGTACGCGAGATATATAGGTTATGAATTATCCATGGATCCTAAATTAACAACAGATAACCGAAATATACCCTTTTCATCATATTCATCCAGAACGGAACAAAGAGTGCCAAACTGCCAGCAGTTATATGATTTTGAAAACAAAAAAATTCATTCTTGATGTCTGATATCTGCATCTCACACTATTCACAAGCTATTTGTCCTTCTGGGTCGTGGTCTCCCCAGTTAGCAGTCTCCTCTGCCCTCTTCAGCTAAAGCAGCCCTCTCCACGTACACGCGCTTAGTCTCAGTAAGATAATCGTTACTTAGGAGGATGGGAGAGTCTACCTGAATGTCGTTTGAGCCAAAGTAACAGAGGCAATGGCGCTACTCTGGTGGTGGCCCTAGCACGTGTGAGTTGCTCATGTCACCCCATTTCCCAGCTTTGGACAGCTTGCCTTAACCCCAAATCTATACTGCCACCATTGAGCTGCAGAGAGCCAAGCACAGCTCCTCAATTCAACCGAAAAGGAAATTCCCAGCTCTTTGGTTTTTTTGAAATACTATGAAGTTACAACAAAAAATGAATATGCTTATAAATAAGGACCATATTATACAATGTTAAATTTCTTACTAGAAAAGGAAAAATTAATATTTCTAGATTTTTACTTATCCTTTAGAGTACACATTTGCCAAGTATCAAAACCAATATGAAATATAAATCATAATTAAAGCTGATGGTCACACCTAAAAGATGGGGCAGGGACCTAATACATATCTAACAGATCATGCTATCAGTTTTTATACTAGTAAAATTACATTCATTTTTAATTATGCCATGTCATCTATTTCAGATATAAAAGAAGAAAACAATAATACATGTTCACAGAAGCATCCAAATTCTATATATTTTCAGTCTCTAACTGAGCTGGTGGTTATGGCAGGGTCCGGAGTTTCTGTGGTGATAGCCTCTCTATCCACACAGTAGAACTGTAAAGACCAACGAAGATATTCTTTGTTCAAGCCACTTCTGAAAACTAATGACTACAGAAAATGCAGTCTTGCTTTTTATATTATGAAATGGTCCCCTCAAGCAGGGGGAAGGAGCTATAATTTTTTCTAATTAAAATATCATTATTACCCTATGTGCACTGTTTAAAGGAGCTTGAAAATTCAAAGTTTCTGAAGAGAATCCCGTATTCTTTCTGCCTACTTATTGATTGCAGGATACACATATCCTTTATACTGTCAGAAAACTCCGAGGATTCATTCAGTTCATAACAGCAGGCTTATACTGGCTGTCCAAATTTTATAGTTAGATGAATATTTGGGTAATAGAGTTTGTCTGAAGCCAAATTAGAAATCAAATAAACGATAATATTACACACAATCATTTCCTGTGGCTGATAGCTTAATAATAAGAACCAGTTTCAGCACTATGCCAACTCCATAATCCCACAAAATTGAACACATTGGAATGCATACCTCTTCTATTATATTTATTAGCAACGTGCTAATATTGTTCATCCATTGCAGTATTTTCCCCAAATCCTCTGCTTGGAACAGGGCAACTATTATCTTAAGATTGAAAAAATAAAGAAAAATAAGAGGAGCCATTGTTAACCTCCGCAATCACAGAGCATATGCAACCATAAATGCATAAAGTACTCTTTTTTTTTTTTTTTACAATTATGTTTTTTCAATTCTCTCCCTTCACTGAAATCCAAGTTTGAATACACCAGGATGCTGCCAGTTAATCTAACACACACAGCAGAACGATCACTTAGCTCAAAGCAAATTATTCATACCGTAGATTACATCCCCATTCATATTTACTCTACAGCTTTACATTTGGACATAGCCAATACCCACACCGGTAGCATTAACTGCTCTGGTATTTATACACTCAGACCAAACAGCATGGACTGCAGTGGGAATCCACTGCACCAGGCTCTACACTTCTGTTTTGTTCGGTGGTGGTATCACTCCCCTGCCACGAATGTTACTTCTGAACGCCGATTACTGAAGAAGGTTTAAATCAGCGTCTGAGTCACCAGCACAGAAGCTGTTTCAAACTATGTATTTGCCTCTCATTTTAAAAAGCGTTAAAAAAACGCTGATGAGAAATTAAAATGGGATGTGGAAAACGGGTCTATCAGTCAGGAGGGGAGGGATGGCGGCTCTGCCCGGACGGCAGCTCCGAGGAGAGAGCTGACCTAGCTCCACATCAGGACAGGGCTGAGGAGCTGAGGGAGGGAGGACAGCAAGATGGCCTGAGAAGCAGGAGGACGGTGACTTGGTATGGGAACGGTAAGTGGAGACTAGTGGGAGGAGACAACAAGCGGTGAGAAGGGAGCTGTGCTCCAAGTGGGTGAGGAAGTAACCTATGAACAAGAGATCGGAGAGTGAGATGGCAGCTTGGGCGTGGGATGGCCACAAAGACCAAGAGCAGGGTTAGGAGCCTCACGAGCAAAGACTTGGTGTGAGTAGGTGGTGGGAAGACAACCAGGACAGGAAATAATTTGGGGGCACCAAAAAAGTCCAGTTTAGGGGATCAGGCAACTCAGCCTGAAGAGTCTGTACTCACTGCCACAGCTCCTCCTGCATGGTGCTGGAGGAGATGCCACCACTGCATCTTGCCATTGCTCCTCCATCAGCCAATGTCCACGAAGCCCCCTGCAACCCCCCTCCAGCGCCAAGTTGCACCAAGGTGACCTGCTCCTGCCACCAGCCCCTCTCTGAGCTAAGAACCCAGGGCCCTGAGCAAGAACAAAAGGCATCAAAGCTGATGCCCTATCACCAGGCTGTTTTTATTTATAATCCTGATTTCTTCTTCTAAAACGCTAGGCAACTGCATTTAAACACCTACATGAAAGAATACTAGAAAGGCTGTCATCACTAAAAAGTTAGGAAACACATGAAATAAACAGCCTATATATCACTTTCCTTCAGCTCCCTTCTCCAAGGGCAGATATGATGGCAATCCAGAGCCCTCAGCAACACCAGCAGCTGGAGCCATGCTGCACACGTGCTCTTAACATTGGCATTTCTTAATTTTCGACTCCTTTGCAACAGTAATAAAGCTTGCTTGTTTTTAACATTATTGAGTGCCATTTTTATGTTCTTTAGTAGGGGGCTTCTGATTGCTACGATTACAGTGTGGCATGTGCCATATTGCATTCATTGTACCTGCTTTGTGAGGCTTGGTATTGAAATTGAAGCCCCTTGAGATCTTCAGCCTCTTTGTTCAGTGGATGTAATCTTTTTCTAATATGAACTTATATGTAGGTTTTGTAGCACAAAATTCCTCCAGGCACATACTAATGCTTTTTCCTCCTGGACTAAATTGTTGGAATGAGCTGCTTTGAAAACTGTCACAATGACATAAAACATTTAATGTATCTGCCTCTTCTTTCACCGCCAGTGGGCAATGTTATTTCATAAATAGTCTACTTGCCAGCTGATATTGCCCACAGTAAAAAAGAGCCACAAAGCCAAAAGGCAGCCTTTTCAACAAACACGTTTTAAGCATCCCATAAGGTCTAACCACATGTACAGTGTCACATAAAAATAAATGGGAATATTTTTACAATGCAAGTTAAGTAGCTGGTGTAAGCGGAGGAGAAACAGTGGCAGAATAGTTATGGCATCTTGCTAGACATTCAGAGATGTTGAGCCAGACTCATGGCAAAAACTCCCACAACCGACAGCAGCAACTGGCATGTAGCTCGTCCAGGCTGCAGGGATAGGCCACATTACCCCTCCTGTCCCACAGCAGCACACAAATTGTAGCTTTACCAAGCGAGCCCGGCCTAGCACCAGATCCGCTGCAGTAGATCTTCAGAGGCTGTGACCTTCTGATCACAATGCAACCAAGGAATATTTATATTTGCCTGGACACAACTTTGGATATAAAAATGAGGTTTTTGGCTAGTCAGTACTACTCAAGAAGTAACTACTTGGTAGACGTGGCCCATGTTTTTGTGAAAAAGACTCTTCTAACAAGTGGAAGTGTCCACCCAAACCACCCATAGACATGTCTATCACTCCAGTGTCTTAGAGGAGGAGCTGCTCATCAGTCTCCTGCTCTCATTCTTTTTGCCCTAGCCTCCAAACCAGACTACAGCAGCCCTGTTACTTCATAGCACCTCTTTTTTTCTAGCACAACACGAAAATCATGGGGCCATGGTATAAAGAGGCATACAAAGCAAACTTGCTACAACGACCTTCAGTTTTTTCCTGAGATGGTGCATTCTTCCAAGAGAAATAAAAACAAAAACCAAACACAAACAAAAATAAATAACATTTTTTCAGTAAGTCCTACAGATGGATCTTTAACCAGATCATCTGAATTGTAAATTACAACTGAATTTTGAAAATATTTTGCCTCTACTCTAATATGCCTATCTTCATCCTCTTGCTCATGAATGCAATATCCACCTGTCTGCGACTGCATCCAAACAATTTAAAAAGCCACTAATATCTTGATCCTGCTTCACTCAAATGACTGCTGCAGTCAAAAGGAAAACCAGAAGTAGATGAAAAACTATTTTCACTAATGCAATAATGATAATTCTATAAACATATTAACAATTTCCTGCCTCACTCTTAATTGTATTTTCTCTCCCTTATAATTCATTTAGAAGGATAATGGTATCATTTGTTATTCTATCTAATCTTTGTTGAACATACAGCATAGGAGAGAGACAAATGAGATTGTTGGCATTTAGACAAAAAGACAGATACTGTAGGACATAATTTGGGTATAACAAATTATTAGGCAGGTACATACGTGTAACTGGTACTTAGTTCTGCACATTTGTTGCAAATGTGGTTCCATCCGTAATGGAGCCACAGTGTGCTTACAGCCACTCCTAGGGTGAGTAAATCTTACTCAGGTAAGTCTCACAGAACTTAAGGTAAAATCCTTCAAGGTTAAAGCTCACAGAAGCCGGTGCTGTATGAGTTGAGACTGATTAGTACGTTCAGTGTTGTCATTTATGTTTTGTTTTTTTTTTACTTTATTGCTTCAAAATTAAATTTATCTGTAATTTCATTTGTAGAAAATGGAGACAAAACATTAAAAACAGCATGCTTTCAAATAAATCCTAATTACTAACAAATGCAAATGCGTCAACCAGGCTTGGACATGCAATTAGATGGCTAATTATTATTAAAAAAAAAAAAAAAAGACAATTGCAGATTGTAATACATGCTGTCAGGTCCTGTGTTCACAAAACATAATAATATCTTTAAATAGCTCGGGAAGAAGTCTTTGCTATTTTTCATGGGACAGAAATGATGGATGGAATCACTGAAGGAATCGATAAGAGCCTGCCACAGTGGGAGGCGGCAAAGCGTCACCTCGCGCTTTCCCGTAGCTCCTCTAATGCATTACACAGTCCTCGGTCCCAATCTTGCACCACGCTGTCATTGAGCAAGCCCAGTATTTTTGGGCTACGCACTGAGCCTCCCTAGCAGAGCCTGCAATATAAATGGCAGGACTGGAGTGTGAGTCAGGGGCATTTCCAAGTTGTGCAATTCTCCTGGGCGCTGCCAGGCGCACCCAGGCTGGGATTTGAGCAGTGGATGGGTTATAATAAGTGGGCAAGAAGAGAATTTGCCAATTCCATGATATCAGTATTCTGCTTGCTCAGGACTTTTTAAAGAGAAGTTCCACTGAAATTAATATATTTTTTACTGTTCTGCTTGTTCACAAAGAAACTATTCTTGTTTCAGGCACATGACCTGATCCATCAACTCAACTCCAACATTCAACCTGCTGTGAGTAAAACTGGAATCACGTGGAGCAAAGATGGGAGAAAGAGAAATTGAAGCTCTCCAAAGTAAATTTCCATTCCTATGCTGCTAAAAATATATAGCTGACACAAAGGTAATAAAGAGGAATCCTTCTCTACATGGGCCACAAATCAGCAGAATATGATTAGAGTGAGATCATGATAAAAACAGATTTGCAAAAAAAGATCTGCAGAAGCAATAAGTTGCTAACGATACACCTCACAAGCTGCTCGCTTGCTGATGTAACAGAGATCTTAATCCTAGAAAAATTCACCAGAGATGAATAAAAAGCTTTGTTTATTTTGTAAGTTATTTTAAACATTTTCCTGTTGATAAAGTCTCTGCATTTTTTGCAGATGCTTTTGAAACTTTATATGTCATGGCTCTGATAGCAGTTAAGAGAATGTTAGACTAATTCATCTGACATAAGTTATTATTTTGTGCCAGGATTTTGCCAGATAATATTTCTAACTACATTCTTTTTGAAATGTTATTACTGCTTCTTACAGATACGTAAAGCAAATCTGTCACTTACCTTTTTCCACTCTACCAAACACTCCAAAGTATAAAAACACTGAAAGCAATGTAAAGCATTCCCAATTTGCTTTGCCTACAAGAAGCTAAAAAAGTTTTCCAGATCAGCCTACTAATCGAGCATCAACATAAAATGCAGATGGCAGAGCTAGTCTGTGTGCTTCAGCCCAGCCAACTTCCCCATCAGACCGCTCGTTTGACTGAGTAATTCGGAGCCTCTGGCTCAGCAGGAGATTGATTCAACTGATGGATCCAGCTGATTCCTGGAGTAACCCATTAGCAATGACAACAACAATAAAAAGCATCAACAAGGACAGAGGCAGGAGAAGACCAGCGCAAGAGGATGACCCTTGGTACAACAACTTTGTTTAGATCAGCAATTTCAGCAGTGACACCTGCGGCAAGAGGGGATTTGTCAGGAACCTCTACAGGGCACGTGGTAGCAGCGTAAAGGCATCCAGGAGAGAGACACCCCAACGTGGGACCCACATGGCCCCAGTGCACCTGACTATCTTGCTGCCCTTTAGGGTTTTTTTAAAAGACCTGTCAGGCATTTCTCTGCATACAAAACCCTCATGACTCCTCTTACATGTTTAATGCTGGGCTCTGGAAGCAGCTACTCAAAATTAGTAATATCCTACTCTGTGAGTAGGCCTGTTACAAGCAAGCAGGCCGTACGTGAGGTGAAGTATTCCCTCAGTGTGATTAAAGGATCTTTTTCAAAGCATGTTCTCCTTAATTGGCAATTCAGAGTCACCTTTCTTTTCAGGTACACAGTGCCATGGCTACTGTGACTACACTGAGATACTTTTCCTCCCAAAAGTTCCTTTACTGCTGGTTCGCCTTTGTCCTCACTCAAACATTTTCATGTTATTTCTGTTTTGACAAAACTCAACTCAGCTACTAGACAAACTTCTTTTCTCACCCCAATATTCTCAACTGTTATATGATCTTGTTTTTCAAGGCAGGAACAAAGTAAAGTCATACCAGTTCCACCCACCACAGCCAGAGGAAAACGCTTACTGGCAGGAGCCACAGGGGAAAAGACCAAGGGGCTTGAAAGGCTACACAGACAGGATATATAAGCTGCGTCCCATCTCTGCCCGAATCTTGGATTGTTTAGGCGGTAGTCTACGTCAAAATCCATTTCAATAATGCTTTGACTGGCTCAGCAGCCTCTCATTTAGGAGATTCAATCTTTTCTTGCTGACGGAAGGCAGAAATCACAGCTAAAAGATGCCATTTACAGTACATTTCTCCCATGACTGTAATGTTTTATCACTTACAATCTTTTGGACAAGATTTCATATCTAACTCAATGTGTCATGAAAAGAGAAAACAAACTTGAGGTGGTGGCAGCAGCAGCAGCTTTGTCACGTCTTTACTAAATGCATTAATCAATGTTTATGCCGTTAGTGAAGCCACAACAGCGCAGGGCAGCAAAGGCCCAGAATGCTTCCTGCAGCTCTGGCTTCCTTTTTACAACGTAAATAATTTGCCTGCGCTTCATACTACCAGAAGATATATCTACTATTCAATTATTCAAACTACTTGAGCACAATTACTATTTTATGAGCCCAGTGTAAAAACAGGTTAATTAGTTTGTGTCAGATTATCAGCCTAATCCTGAAACTCCAAACAGATGGGCCAGATTAACAATACTTCATGTCCTTCTCAGAAAAATCCATTACATTTAAAGGTCTTGACCCCATATACTTGAAAAGTGTGGGAATGCGGTCATTAAATTGAATGAGAACAGTTTCAAACAATAAAACCAATCCAAACTTTGCTGCAGTAGAAAAGAAATCTATCTAATCAAAAGTAATTTAAAATGTTTCACACATTCTTTTCCCTAAAAAAAAAAAAATTGGAAAACATAATTCATAACAGAAAATATTAATTTTTAGAGTGCTCTGGGGCTATACGTATTTCTGGCTGGATAAGTAGATTACTGGAACTAATTTCGTTTCCTTGCACATTCGGTACTCTGAATTGAGGAGGGGGGAGAACGGGTGGGTTTTTGCACCAAGAAGCATTCATTCAAGGAACGCCCTCTGCTGTGTTTATGGCAACATCAGATAATGACTATTCATTACATTAAGTGAACATCTTTACAACTAGCTCTCCAGGTCTGCTGAAAGGAGCAACAATAAAGCCATTAAGAACAGTCTGAAAATTATGCAAGTATACCCCCTCTGGAAAGCCCTGAATCGTTTAGCCTTTCCAGATAGCCCACTTTTCATGGGGAAAGGCCTGGTTGTCAGAGGTGTTGGGTATCTACAAATCAATCAATGACATTTCTGCTGTAGGCAAAAGACTGAGAAATGAATTTGCAAAATTATTTAAAAAAATAGATACATTCACTTTTCAAAGATTGCTTTCCTTGTTACCATATCATAGCTACAATTTCCATCAGCATAAACGTATACAAGGCATAAAGGACAATTTATTTAGGCCACATCTTCTGAGAACACTACCTGACAATAAAGCACAGGCAGCTGGTTACAGCTCATCCCTGGAGCATTCCCCACGGTTTGAGCCAACTGTCTTCGATCCCTCCTTAGCAGTTTCACCCCAGCTCTGCTTTGCCCCTTTCATAGGTGACTTCTCTCTTACACGCTGCCGAGGTCCTTTGCTCTAAGGCTGTCAAAGCCAAAGGAGAAGTGTTTAAAGGACTTATCATTCATTTTTTATTGCAAGAAACGTACAAGAACTCCCTATTTACCATGCATAAAGACTGCAGAAGACTTACTTTATGAGGAAAGACACTGAAAACTTGCAAGAAAAAATCCAGATTCCCATTATTATTTGGAATGGTTTTCATGCTCAGCTTTGGATAAGCAGTTAAACTACTGAAGATAAATCACGGTCATGGATTTTTCTACTAGCACCTACAGCAAAAGCAATTGGATCATGGATGATCCTCAGTATCTCCAGCTCTCAACCTGACTCTTTTGATGACTCATTCTACTTGCTCACATTATTGGAAGTCTCAGGGGACATTATTTACTCCTATTTCATCAGTTGCACCTGCATTCCTATCGTCCTCATACATTAGGTAAGTCAAATAATAGCTGACCAAAACTCAAAGGGTGACGGTCTTGAAAGAACAGCCATTTCTGAACAGAACGTTTAAATGAAAACAAGATCAAATGCTTGAAGAACAGCCACAGCTTTCAGAAGGGAGACAAAATGAGGATCTTCCCATCTTTATATCTGGGTGATACTACCTGAAACGGAACATATGCCTGATGACAGCCAACTACACCCTGTACTTTCTGCAAATGAATAATTGACCTGTAGATGCAAAATACTAAAATCAATAAGGGCACCTGTAGGGATTCTGTAATTTACCCTGCTGCGAGACAGGGAGTAAAAGGCAACTGGGTAACCACTGAGGGTATGATTACCCAGCATGAAAAGGAATTTAATGACCTTGCAGTGCCCTCTCTTTGATGGCCACTTGCTCTGTGTGATCAAAAGTATGAGGCTGCATGCCATTCCATACAGTTAATAAACAGTTTTTCCAGGAAATGTCTTTCTGAGCAACAAGAGAATATAGATTTCCACAAATATAGTTGACCTTTACATGACGCTTAATTCCCAGGTGGTATCCAAAAATGACAGACCAATCTGTAAAATCCTTCTTTCACCCAATTAAACGTTTGACAGCATCCAGCAGATGCAGCTTTCAAGTAAGCAGAGATATCATAACTTTCCCTGTTTTCAACTGTATGAATTTTGAAGGTGAATGCACTGATTAATTATCTCTTTTCTTAAACCATTGCCATTTTTAAGATAGAGCATCAGCTATCTAGTATGGAATATGTCCATAAAGTAAGGATTAAAAAACATCAGAATTGAATAGATGCTTTATTTGAGATCAAAAGATAGGCAGGTGTCAAAATTCATCTTTGATAACCTACTATCCATCAGCTTTGAGTCCCCTTTGAAAGTTTACATATTTTCTTCCAGTGCTACAGTAATGATGTTTTGCACAACACATCATGCTAGAGTTTACATTCTCCTTTAAAAATGATTTTCATTCTTGTATCGAAACTGGTACCTAAGCTTAACTTAAGCTTCATATTTTTGATAAAGTAAATCATATAAAAGGTACACAACTGACAAAACCATACATTTTCATATTTCAAACTCCCCACTGATTACTAGTAAAGACAACACATACCCGATTAAGAAGTGCTATGCTTTTGTATACAAACTTTACCCTTAATGGGTTGTTCTCTCAGAATAAAATTACCTCATTAGCATAGTGGAATGAGTCTGGGTAAATTAATGGCACCTATTTTGTCAGTAAAGCTGAAGCGCTATTACATACATACTTCTCTAGGACGATTCAAGTAAGATTTAAATCAATTCACAGCACATCCTCTATGATATGAAAGAAGAGAGAGAAGAAAACTGGTACATCTGGTGTGAGCTGACCTTCCCTTTGGGACCTAAAACTATTGATCACGTTCTCTCCCAGCATCTGTTAGCTGTCATAGTAAATACAACTAAATATTTGGTATGCTGTAATTCCCATTTGTCATGCTTTCTTGCAGGCATGAATTGCCTTTCCAAATTCCAATATTTATCCTTTATAATATCTGTCCCCGTTGTCCAGTAACAACAGCTGGACTTCAGTAATTATGAGGAAAGTTCACTGTACATTCCTTTCTCAACTTAGACCTCTGATGTTTCTCTAATGAAGAGATGACAATCTCCTCTCTTCTTCATCCCCTGATTTCTTTGCCATCCATAGGGCATTGACCTGCTTGACACTCAAATTCACAGGTGCTAAACCAACAAGCTCCAATTAAACCACTTACTACGTATATACCTAACAACAAGGTAATTTAATAAAGTAAGTATTTTAATACAAAGAAAGAGTTGTTAATAACATGGTAGGTGAACACCTCACCTGTATACGGTTCAGATGATGCCTTCCCAAAGTTTCAAAATAAACTTAGTATCACGGATCCAGAGGATCTTTAATGCAAATGTTGTTTCACTAACCAATTCAATGATGTATAAATTAGGCATATCAGACTAGGTACTGTTTCACATTAATACATATCTTTCAGCTGTATTCCAGACAAACACAGATCATACTCCAGGTGACTTTCATTACTGGCCAACAACACTCATGCTGAGCTTTCTCTCTTCCATACGCAGAGCAAAGACCGAGTCCCATCCTAAGTATCCACGGTACTGAGAACCCATAACCTCCTTTTGCTCATGCAAAAAAATGCAGTTCTCAGCATTTGGTAACTATTTCTTTCTACCAATCACCCAGTCCTGAAGAGACTGAATATCCACCTACAGCTTCCCTGTGCCAGCCACTTACCATCACCAGTAAGGATTGTGCTGGATGCTGCTTTCTTTCATTAACATTTCTGAAAGACTTTTTGGTGCAATTTTGAAGTCATTCACATAACTCTGTGGAAAATCAAGTCAATAGGAGGAAGGATCAGAATTTGGTCAGTATTTCCGAAAGAGTTGTTAGCCATTCTAAAGAGTCAGAGCTGAGAAAAGTCCGACGGCTTGTTTTCAAATTTAAAAAAAAAAAAAAATCATGTCATCAGAAAAGTATGTTGCCTATGTGACATACACTTGCATGAGGGTTTTAATGAAACCTGTATTCAATTTTGGCTGCACTAACTGCTAAGCGATTATTTTTATAGGTGAGCTGTTGAAGATATGCGACTAAACAACTCCAAAAAATTCATCCAGCAGGACCCCAGCCTTGAAAACTTCTTTACAAAATTTGCAGACGGTCTATTATTTGGTGTCCCCATGCACCAGGACGGTGCAAGCTGAAAAGCAGACTCTGCACGGCTAAACTCACCAGTCCATCTGTGACATTTCAGCAGGGCCTCCAGTCTGCATTTCTGTAAGCACTGCAACAAAGGAGGGAAGGACTAGCTCAATAGATGACCTAGGGAATCTTCCAAAACACGCTGACCTGCCACAGGGCGACCTCTGACTAACACGCCATACCCCTCTGTTAAAAATAGTTGTTATTCAACAGCTTTGTTCCATCTCAAGATGAACTTTCCGAGAGATTTTTTCCTACAGAGAGAATCTGAAGGTTGAAAGCAGCAAGACTAAGATATAAAAATTCTAGTTTCTAAACATGCTAAGATGCCCCCTTCATATTTTAATAGGACCTTAACTCTCAGATAAGTTTCTGAATGGCTGCTCGTGAAGTACAGCACCGCTTAGTAGGAAGAAGGATTGACACTGAGTGATCTGTAAGTCAAAAACTGTCAAACTTCACAGATTTTTACTGAATCTTCAGCCTAAGTTACTTTATTAGTCAGAGTTACAGGGACATCAGATATAGCCTTAGAGCCCTAGAGCAAACTTAATTTGGTACTACTGTCTGCACAGGCTAGTTAAATGTTTTTCTGTAGTTCTTTTTCTTTTTCCACACTTCTCGGATACTCAGAGCATTATGAGACCCTGACCAGCATTATTACTTCTATCACTCCAAAGAGCAGAAGGTTTTTACACTTCTTCTGAAGGACATGAAAAGCAGAATTCATCATCTGACAAAATGTCTCCAGTGCCCTGATGAGGGCTTGCGCAGCTTCCCATTCTTTTCAGGAGCAAAGACAGATCCTGAAGAAGTGGGGTAAAACTGCTCTCCCTGGAGAGGGGTTGGGAGTAAATAATTTTGGCCTAAGACCAGCTGGTTTTATCCATCTGGCCAGTACCATGCAGTGACTGTAAGTTCACTGTTTGTGGTATAACTAATTTTCTTATATTATAAATGAAGGGCCACCCTTCCTTCCTCTCTGCTTTTGCAGGGAAAAAGGTTGACAGCTCGGTACATTTGGAGCAACACAGCGAAACACCTAAACACCTCCTGGGCAGTCACAAAGGTTTTGAGATCCAATTTGAACATGGTGAAGGAGCAGTCCCTGACCCAGGAAAGCACTTAAACATGGGCTTCACTTTGTGGCAGTAATCCTATAGTTTGATTTTAGTGATTTAATAGTTTACTGCTAAAAATCATCTATTTTTGAGTTTGCAAAAAATGTGTGTGTGTGGGGGGGTGCCTTTATGAATCTAGGGTTTGCTTCACAAAAGTTTGAGGAGTTTTGCCCTTTTTTCTGATTTCACAGGTCAGAAGAAGTAGAGAAGCAACACTGCTTCTTGACTGAAAAAGACGACAGTCAACTTTGCAAACAGAACGTACAATTTTCTCTCTCCTGCTTAAAAGTAGTTTTCAAACGAAGCTGGAAGTCTGGAAAAAGTTGGCTTTGTATAAAACATTAAGGCTTTATTCTCAATCACCAACTTGAGTTTTTGACAGGAGAGGGAGAGGGTGGAATAACAGCCCCAAAAGCTATCTCTGTGATAAACAAATGGGAAACTCCTCGGGACAGCTGACTTTCTGTTTAAGTGGAAACACAGGCTTGACTGTAAACTCTGGGGATCCTGATCAAAGCAGGTCACCCGCCTTTGCAAAACAGACCATCTGATCTCCATTTGGTATCAACAATAGATGAACTGACGGACTAGCCGCAAGTCTGACATAATAAAGGCAAAAAGCTTTCAGCCTACAATAAACTTACCTTGAGGCTACAGCAATGCCTTCTTTGAATACTTTCAGGCATTGCTTGATCTGTCTCACCCAATTAATATTAATACGCTACTCAGCTAATACAGGGACTTCAAGGATTTGTTACCCATCATCATGACGGCAACGAAGCATACAGCACAAGGTAAGAGTCATTAGGGGTTTTTTACCACATTCAGTGAAGTCAAATTCTAATATTATCCTGCAATACACTTTTATTATCTGGGAAAGTTCATAAATTCTTCTCCAGTATCCTGTGGCTCAAAAGCTTCTTAAAATTACTATTCAAAAATTTTTTAAATTCGGCTGTCATTCACTCGCAATGTCTTTTTGTCTTTAGGAAACAATCAGGTTTTTATACATGCACATAGCTATGTTTATATCTGTTCAAAAGTATACTTTAGAAGTCACAGTATTTCTCTCTGCACTGTCACAAGTTAACTGTTCTGGGCAGTTTCATTCTTGAAAGAAAAAGATAAGTGTTTCTGCTGTATGAGAGAATGGGAAATTTTCAAATTTCTTCCAGAAATGTATGTGAGCTAGCAGTCCTAGCTACATCAGCACGAAGGTTCATTTACCTCAATGAAAACCAGGGTAAAGGAATCTAGGCAGAGCCTCCATACACTCCCAGGGCTAAACATCTCCTCCAAGGCTTTTATCTACATTGAACTCCCACTGGGAGTGCCAACATACCTCAATCTCTTTGTACTCTGTTCCCCGTCTATAAAATGGAGATATTAGTCAACGCCAAATAAGAGCTCTGTAACATATTAAAGACTGTCAGGTTCTTCAGTCACATGAACCACATAAATTCCTAAGTACCACTGCATTAAAAAGCTAACTCGTGATCCACATATGAAAAGTTTTTGGCTTTAATTCAGCATTATATTTTAACATCTCGTTTTAAAATTGCAAAAATCTCTTTTCCAGAACCTGAACAAAAATAATCTCCTGAGAGAGCTGCAATCACAGCCTAGTAATTACTGCTTCCTTTAATATGCTGATTTTAAAAGGTGCACTTACAGAGAGAGAAACTACGTGATCCCTTGTGTTTGGCAATACCAAGAACTAAAAAATAGCAATAATAAGTCCAAGAATGTATTTTATGGGCAGAGAGAAACATCTTCCATAAAATCAATCTTGTTATTTTGCATATCTGTATAGACGCTGGAGCCTCACTGTCACAAATGTTCTTACAGCCAGTTAACCTTCGGTTTCAACAGACAGCCCATGCCTGACATTTAATTAGTGACCCAATTAAATCTTTTTCTGTTCTCAGCTTATTTTATCATTTAGGAGCAAAGGAAAAAAAAATCAGCATAGGCTTACATGAGAAAGAAATTACAACTGCCATCATTAGCTTCTGGAATATTAGCTTCTCGTTCTGCCAGGATAATGAAATAAGGACTTTGACCATTTCCCTAAAAGTGGGATGTTTGTCTCAGATCCATTTCTGGGGGTTCTTTCCGTAGTTTTGTGGGAATGAGGCAATGGTAAAGAAGAAGCATCAACGTACTGAGTACTAGCTATAGACTGAGTACTAGCTATACTGACATTAGCAACATTAATATTCGGTTTTCCCACCAAGGTGCGGATAAAGAGATGTCCATAGGGGCGATAAGCTGTTATGAATAGATAACAAGTACGTACATCTGTAGAGTTCTGTTTCCTCTTTTGTAGTTTACTGATCCTACAAAGATTTTACCGTTAGCTAGATATGTATGTTGAAGCTTTTACGGCATCTGCTCAGGGTGTTTGCACTATGTTTGTATGGCACAGTAGATTAATAATCTTGCATACCTGCAACAGCATTGAGCTTTGTTCCCAGCCAAGGAGAGCAAGGCTTTTGTCCGACTCCCTTCCCTTTTCAGACACTTCTTTCCAATGTGTGTTTTTTTCTGGGAAGATGCTACTGTAGAGGGAAATTCCTCTGAAAAAGTTACAGCTTTTATGTAGCTGCTGTTAGGGGAGCGCGGGCTCGGCGTCACCGCTAGCAGCAGCGCTCCCCAGACGGCAGCCTGCCGCACGCCCCAGCACGTTGTTCACGTTCAGGGGCCCTATCCCAAGGCGAGGTGCTCTTGTGACAGTCGTGGAAACTACTCCATGCAAAT
The DNA here is from genome assembly GCF_040807025.1 of Struthio camelus. Classification (NCBI taxonomy): domain Eukaryota; kingdom Metazoa; phylum Chordata; class Aves; order Struthioniformes; family Struthionidae; genus Struthio; species Struthio camelus. The sequence continues at coordinate 134,588,047 of NC_090944.1, forward strand.
GTATGAACTGAAGCCTAATCTCTTGAAATCCCTCTGAAATCGTTACTGCTCTTATGTTCCCCTTGTTCACCATGCCCTTTATTTGGATCTCATCGTACTCCTGGTGTTACAGTGATACCAAAGCGTCAACCCAAAGCGGAGCAGAAGTCGAGGATGTCCGAAGAAGTGAACTCCTCTCTCTCTCATCAGGCTAATGGAGGTGAGCCGAAGTCGCACAAGTTCACCAACTCAACGTTTCCACTTACAAAATCCAGCAGGCTACATTGCATAATTGCACTCTGAGTGCATATCGAGTGTTCACATGAGAGTTTAAGCACAGCAGCTAATGTTCTGTTAAATCCCACCTTGAATAACTACACACAACCATCCCATGCGACGAGCCCAATTAAGGGCAACTGAAATCAAGCACTCCTGTGTTTCTAGCAGGGATTACAGATTGGAGAGCGATGCTAATCTTTAGCAGAGAGGGAATCAAGGCAGGAAATCTTTGCATCCAAAAACATTAAATTCAGGTATTCTATTTATGCCGTTGCGTTTTATTTTGAAATTAAAGAGAATTTGGTTTTTTAAAAATAATTAATTATGGAATTGTTGACAGAAATGTCATTAGTAAAAGTCTGTGCTAAGGATGTCTTATAAATAGAGCTGTTTACAGATTTATAAAATCTATTTATCTTTCTTGTAAATCAATTTGAAAGTGACTAACAGCACATAATTTTCTATTTTTACTAATTATGACTAAAGAGCAATATTAGGGTGAGAAAGTTATAAATAAAGCTTGCTGAGCAGCATGTTGTCATTATTTTATAAAGCTTAAGTTATGCCAAGTGAATAGATAGAACTTAGAGCAGATGTGGAAAATAATAGATTTTTTTAACCCTTGCTGTGCTAGTAGCTGTAATCCCTTGCTATTTCATTAAAAAATTCTATGCTACCTCAATATTTACCTCACTCTTTTGATGGCAGCCCACAAGTTAACAAACATCTAAAGATCATGAACATGTTAAATCACTTTTATCTTGGAAGTGATGCGGTGTATCTGCTCCACTGTGGTATAAAACTAAAGGAGCTGTCACATACAGTAACTGAATGGTTTGAAGGGATAACTGTTTCCAGCTGTAACATACAACAGTTTCCACATAATTCCGAATACATGTAGTAAATGATCTTTCGCATGAGGAAGGGGCTCAGCTGTATCACAAAACTAAAGGTTTGCCAATGGATATATACTAAAAGTAGAATTTTAAATTTATTATCGAGGATTTGACCAGAGCATAATTATGAGCTCTGTCCTCCAATTACTGTTTGGAGTAATTATTTCTCCTTTCTGTATCATGAGCGGTAACAAAACTTCGGGAGGAACAGCCTTGACTCATTTGCTGTTGCCAATGCAGCCTGCATGTGGTATGTCACGGGCAGGGTCCAACAGGCAAAAGGCTAGCTGACGGTAAATTCGCAAAACTACACAAGTTAACAAGATCTGTCAGAAGAACAAGCGCTCCAGCGCTGAAACGGGTTGTACGATACAGAGAAACACGTGCAAACACACAGCGCTGGAGATCCCTTGCATCAGAGCCCAGGGAAGTGCTGGCTGTCAAACTCCCATGTTCAACACGTCAAACATCGCAGCCTTTCCTTTCCCAGAGCGCCCGCCAACGCCGGTTACGGGTGAGGCAGCGCGCACGCTCCCATTCTCCTCCCATGCGGATTCACAGCCTGCCCTTGAGTTGCAAAACCATTCAGTGAAGTTGGGGTATGAGAAGGTGCCTCTTCACTCAGCGTTACTCACCGGCAGGGCAGCAACGAGCCTACCAGGAGGACAGCGCGGATGCTGCGCCTGTACGCTGGCAGGGCTACTGCCGGGAGCAATACGTGGATGCTTTGCTAGGGAAATCCTGGGGCCTTCTAGCTATGTGCTTGGGAAAGAGCGGGGCACGACCACTCCAGTAATAGAGCACTGCAGTTTGCCATTAGTTTACGGCTAACTTGGATTTGTGGCATTCTGCAATTTGCTAAGGGTTTTGTTTTTTTTAGCAGGCTTGTTTTCCTTCTTCTTTGTTTTGTATTTTAGGATGTAAGCACAAATACACTGAAATGAACTGGAACTGTACATAAATTGACGGGTGGTTTCTAGCTGAATGCCCAGGTAAGACCTGCACGGCCAGAAAGGCGGTGTCTGCTTTGTCTTCATAACACTGAGGAATACCACTTCTGCAACAAAACACTCTAGCTTCATTATCAACTGGGTCTGAACAAAACAGAGACCTGAAACCAACCTACTATATCCTCCTGCATAACAACGGCATATGTTTTGCTCCAAATATTTTGGAATTGCTTTACTGTAGGCTTATATCTTAAATGGCGCTACAAGGTTAGGCAGCCCCTTCCACACAGTTCTCAAGACATGAAAGTAGAGATTCTCAGAAAGCGTTTCATCATCCTGACCCAATATTGGCTAACAGATGCTTTTGAGCTTGTCCTCAGAAAGGATAAAGATGGTTAATTTGTAGAGTTCCCAGACAGAAAACTTCACACCACCTCCTAAGAGGTTTTTGCGCTATGGTTTCTTTGTAGTCTACTTTCCTCTCCCACACTGCGTGATTTTCCCAGCTGCAAGAGTCCTAATATATCCTGTTTCACTGGATTATGTCATATTTCTGGTTATTGATTCTCTGCTTTTTGAAGTTGATGAAATATGTCTATCTGCTATGCTAAAACAGCTTTTTTCCTAATACTTTGCCTCGCTGAGGAAAATAATGAGTTATTTTGTCACTAAAGACTACCTCATAATAACCTTTAATACCATTCACTCTGTATTTTCTCCCATTCTGTATCTTCATTACATGCCAAATTATTCCATTGATAGTTTTTTTCCGTCTTTCTTAGAGACCTCCCCCTTTGATTTGCCATATTCTTTTTTTCATAGTTCCTTCCTCTCTTCAAATTTCTTTTCTGCATATGCAGAAATTCCCACTGTTCCTTTGTCCTCGTCCTCACATCTGCTCAGTGACACACATCCGCCAGGCCCAGTCCTGCCCCTCTCCCCAGTGTTGCTGTCCAAATGCTCCTCCCTTTCGCATAAATACTTTCTGCAGATTAACGTACCTCATTTATTAATCAAACTCCCAGTGGAGAAACATCTTCAGCACAAAACCAAGGCGGCTATAACCTGCGTTAAATAATTCCTCCTTAACTGCCAGCAGCGGCACATTCCCCACCTGCAAACAGGCCAGGCGACCAACAGCAAAACTAGCACGGTCCGTATTGAGCCTTGAGTTATACGCTTCCAGACTCCTCCGTGTCTTGTGTTTCCAGCACCCTGAAAACATAGCCACTGATTTCCCAGCACATGACTTCCTCCTCCTCTTCCTCACGGCGAGGCTACTTGGTCCCTCCCTGGGGACAGGGCAGGGGCAGGTGGGCAGTCCCTGCCGCAGGTAGCTCAGAGCCGCCGGCGTTTCCGGGCTCTGCAGCCTCGCTGGGTTCATAGAGCCGTTCGCAGAGGAGGCTACGAAACCCTGACCAGCATCGGCCATGTCCGGAGAACACCCTTTCCCAGCAGATGCACCACACAAGTTGCAAAGTCCGCTAAAGCAAAGAAGATCCTGAGTACGTTTGGGTTCACGCCCCCTAGCAATTAAAACCACTCTACAGCTTCCCAGGTGACTTTCACAATCATTAAGGAAGAAGCACCATCAGTATTGCTCTTTTTTTTTTTTTTTTTTACTCTTCATTCCTCAAGTATAGGTATTAGCCTAATCTTTCAAGCAGGGGCTCTTTGTTTTGGGAAAGCACAAAAAGAATTGACACAGAAACGAGGTTCTAGCACGCTGGAGGCTGGCTCAGCTTAGCAGAGAGACGGCCTCTCTTCCCACCAGTGCGCCAACACTTCAAAGAGCAGTAAATCTGCCTACATAGTTCAGAGACTCCTGAATGCTCTAATTTTAAATAAGAGCTTGAAACGGTCCACACTCTTGTTCCAAAAGTCTTCTAAAGAAGAATGAAAATTATAAGATGATTTGTTTTCATTTCATTTTATAATAACAAGAAGTAATTTTAATCTATGCATGAAATTAAATTTCCCTGACAGAGCAATGAAAAAGAAATAGTTAATCTTCTTTAAAAAATGTTCCCATTTCTGGCTGGCCTGATTTCTAAATGCGGCTTCAACCAGAAATACATTTCAAGGTTTGGGAGGAGAGGGGGTGAACCCAACACCCCAACTTACTACAGCATAACTGCATACTGGCATATTCCACATTCAAAATTATGCTGATAAAAGTTCAGAGGTTTCATAAAGCATCAGAAATCCTATCACCATAATCTAATTGCCTTATTTTGACCAGCGGTGCCCCAGTCACCTACTGTACTAACATTCGCTATCATATTTAGGCATAAAAAGCAGTTTCTCTCTCCCCCCAGGACCCAGCTGGCTAACAGGGGCTGTAGTGCCGAATCACGACGACTCTGTTTTACAACTTTGAAAAACATTTCCCTCATCCGTAGCAGTGGTCAGGTGTCTTCCTTTCCTTCCCAATTATCCCAAAGATACCAGCAGCAAAGCAAGGGCCTTCTGTGTTAAGGAACTATTTGCTACTGGATACTCTTCCTCCTCCTAAAGTCATAGTCTGCTAAAGTCATGATACTGTGGGGAAACAATTATGCTGCCGCAAATGGACAATTTTGATGATTTCAAATTTAGAATAATTTACAGGTACTGTGGAACTTAAAATTAAAAGCAGACAGCCTAAAATAACGATAGAAAGGCAAATAAAGGAACACCTAACATGAATAGAAAGAATACAAGATGTATCCAGCACATGGCTACAACTGCAGATCTGTAGGTTAACTGTGCACTTATGTACATTCACCGTTAATGCAGAAAATCGGCAAGGTAACAATGAGAAAAATTAATCTGGGTTAAAAAAAAATCTGAAGGCTTTGCATTAAAATAGCAATTTCTAGGCATATGCTTGTAAAGATCTATCAGAAAAAAATACTACTTTAAGACAGACGGTGCCTAAAGATACTGAATATTAATCCCTTTGGGGAAATAACTTGATATATAACTTGTCAGATGTCACAATCAATAAGATATCTTTTATTTTAACATGTTACACACTAGTGTTTACAAATGTAATCTTTTGCTGTCTCTTTGGAAGAAGACTCAGCAAAGAGAGCATTACACCGTAATGCAGAAACCAGTATAAACCAGGTCTTCTGATCCAGCTGAAATGAAAACCTTGGCAAAAGCATCCTTTAAAAGAAAAAAAGAAAAGCAACGTGCAAGTCCACCCACAAAATAAACACCCTAATGTCTTATTGTCTTTGAAAGGAACAAAAAGTAGGCATATATAAAGCTAATGAAAGCATCGCTCAATTTATCCAAGCAGAAGCGCTGTTAAAACCCTTGATAGGATGCGCAGATACTCATTAAACGTCGCAAGTAGCTCACAGGCAAATGGGCATAACTTTCTCCCACAGGAACATGCAGCAGATGATCAAAGACAAGCAATGAAGAATAAAACTGGCTATTATGACAGTCAAGGCTGGGAGGATTTCCTGAGATAAGAAACGGTTCTCGGCATTCTGGCAAGTGTATTGCTGTCAGACGTTCGGAGCGCTCCATTTACAGTTTCACTGCTCTTCTTCTGATATGCTAATTCTTGAAACAAAAAAAAAAATGAAGCCTGGAGCTTTGTGGGTTTTGCTTATTAGCTAATCAAAAGCACATGTTTCTATACCTTTTGATTTAGAGAATAAAGAAAAAAAAATTCTACCCATCCTTCAAATTTCTTGCATTCCTGAAAATACTTACAGGTTACGCTGGCTGTGGTAACTGTATAAACCCTGATCAGGTAAACAAAGAACACACAGTTGGGAGCACTGAATTAGGAATGTAATTTCACAAATAGTATTACATCTATCCTGTTACAATATATTTAATATTCTATTAAAATAATATATTTAATATTCTATTAAAATTCTATTACTTTTATTACATGATATATGAGGGAGGGACTTTGCAGAGTTGAAGATGCGCTGCAACTAGGAACTAAAGGCCAAGTAAGAGAAAATGGAAGAAACCAGTGATTATCAGAGCTGAGAGTATTAGGAGTTTTTTAACTGTTAGGAACAAAAGGAGTTATAGAAATTTTACTTGTGGATTAGTAAGTGAAAACGATGTAACTGCCAATACTAATGTAAAATAGTACAAGAGCTCAATACATTTCTCTCTACCATATCTGGAAAATAAGCCAGAGGATGCAGTCACATCATCGCTTTCAAAGAGTATTTGTCAAGGAGCAATTTTTGCCATCAATGTCAATTTTGAGTAACTCTTTGAACACTATGGAAATTCAAGAGGACTGGAAGAAAGTAAACACGCTAATACAGCAAAAAGACTGCTTAGTGATGTAAGTAGTTAGAGGGCTGCCACCTGAAATCAATCCTGGGCAAAATTACGGAACAAGCAATATAGCCTTTTTTAATAAGTAATTAAAGAAGGACTATATCAATCAACGATGTTTATGATCTTATCAATCTAACTCAAACTATGTGTTGATGACATTACATGGTGTAGAGTTAATAAAGTTAAAAGTGCTGAAATTATAAACTTTCCTAAGGTATGTAATTCTGTTTTGTGCAATATTTTGTTTAAGAAATAAGAACACTACGAATTCAGTGTAATGCATTAAATATATGAAAGATTAGCTAACTGACAGGTTTTAAAATTGAACTGAATGTGTTCCAAGCAGAGACCAAAAAGGACCAAGTCTTTACTGCTACCGAACATCAAATCCATAAATCTAGAAACAAAGAATGAAGACCATGTTTAAAGAGTAAGGACCTTATTTTAGAAATAGGTAAATGAAAAGGACATATGAGTCATGATAGTTAAGGGTGCTGGGGAGCCAGGCAATGCCACCTCAATGTCATCTTCAGAAACTTAGGGCAACCACGACCACCTCCAAGAAGAGGGAGGAGGAGGATATGAGGAACTACAGGCCAATTGGCCTCACCTCAGTTCCTGGGAAGATTATGGAGCAAATCCTCCCGAGCCATCCGCAAGCACACCAAGGTGATTGGGACAAACCAGGAGGGATGCACCATGGGCAAATCACGCCTGACTAACCTGGTTGCTTTCTGTGACGAGATGACTCAGTGGACCAGTGGATGTTGCTGATCATTTTAGCGAAGCTTTCATCAATCACCCGTATTATCCTCTGGCCAAAATTTTGAGATGTGGTTTGGAAAATGGTCTATAAGGAGGGATCTCCATCCTTGGAGCTATTCAGAACTCAACTGGACATGGCCCTGAGCAACCTGACCGTGCTTTGAGTAGGGGGATTGGACCAGATGCCTCCAGAGCTCCCTTCCAATCTGAATTATTCTCTGTTTCTGACTCTATAATCGACCAGACATGAGCTCCTAATGCAACACCGAGATTCTTTAAACTTATAGATTAAGGAAAATGGATAAAAAAAAGAAGTTCAATAAATTCAGGCTAGAAATAAGGTGCAAACGTTAAGAGCAAGGTAACTGGAACTTCAGTGGCATTACCAAACAATGATGGATTTTCTAGCTGCTTAAAAAAAAAAGATGTATTCTAGTTCAAAATTAAATTAAGAAATTAAAATCAGAGTATTTCTATATCTTGTGTTTTCCAGAAAGCCTGAGTTGATCACAATCCTCTTCTCTGGCTTTACAATCTATGCATCTCTAACAAGAAAACAAGACTGTTTCTCCCCCTTCTAATTCTTAGGAGGCTTACGCTCCATTATCCCAGTGATGGAAGGAAGAAATAATAAGGAAAGGTGAAACAACCGCAGTGCAAATAAACCAAGAGTAATGTTCCGACATTGAGAAACCCAAACATTGAAAGTAGTCCCGGCAGAACATTCAATCACTGCTCCAGGATGCCATCAGAAGAATGAAGCTGGGTAAACTGTAAGAAACTCTAGAATTGGAAGCATCACTTGGGGAGAAATTCTGACAAAGAGAGGTGATAGACACATCATATTGAGAATATATAGCATTACTTCTTTAATGCTTATGTGTCCACAGTGTTCCGTAAACAAATGCTTTGTGCATAAAGAGACATAATAAAAATTCTTACTACTTCACAAGATCTCATTTTTTGTGGAAATATCTTTTGCTATAAACGTCTGATGTACGCATCTGTGAGAGCCAGAAGAAAGATATAAACTTTTCATTTTTTGAAAAATGGCTAGTATTAACACCTGCAAAACATGCATAACATAGTCAGGAAGTAAAACTCCTAATAAACTGCCTGTTAAGTTCCTATATGCCTGAAATTAAAAGATTTACAGGTTTCCTTTTGTAAACTTCTCAGTTAAATACAGTATGTTGAACATTTTAATTGTGTAAAACCCCTTTGTCTTTTAGTAGCATCTATGATGGTAGTCCGTGCACTGAATTCTGAGGATGCAATTTTCAAAATGAAATTAATTGTAATCGGGCATAGTCTCACAGGTGATTTGAAGATCCTAATCCGTATCTTCAAAAATGGGCTTCTTTTTCTTTTTAAATTAAAAACAGACCTGACACCAGCATTACTTAGCATAATTATATCATTTTATTTATGCATAGGCTACATTTTTATATCACTGAATTCATCCAGTGTGTAATTTACTTCCTGCGACCAAGAAAGCCCCATCATAAGAGTCTGGTGACTTTCCAAATAATCAAAATGAAGCTCAATGGTTTTAATGTATATGGCTAAAACTCCAAGGTATTGCCAGATTTTCAGAAAATATAAATTAGCAGAGTTCCACGAAAGCTGATGCAACTCTGCCAATTAACCTCTATTTGGATCTGCCCTCTTGTGCGTTCAACACTTAAGAAAGCACTTTCCATTTTGAGTATAGTTAAAGACTCCACTGTCATTTACATTTATCTTCTATCCTCTCTCCGTTATCGGATCATCCTTTCATCTCTGACCACCCACACAGCTTGACAGTTTGCATTTCTACAGAACAGGCATTCCGTAATGTCCACAATATATATAGTTTTTGCCGTCTGCGCTTCTGTTATCACCTCCTTTCTAAGGAGTTTTCTGATGCTGCTTTCTGACAACAGGCCAAATGTTTCTTCTACCATGAGAGAAAAAAAAAGGAAGGGGAGGGGAGGAGTATTTAAAAACAATGCCACAATCCCCTCCCCTCTCTTTCTAAATGAAACCCTGAGATAACTTCCCTGGAACAAGCAGTTACACTGGCAAACTGAAGAGGTGGTGAACCCAAAGCCACGCTGGAATGGTGGTCCTGAGATGGAAATTTCTAAAATGCCACAGAGGAAAGCATATATGCAATTATGCCCTGGGTCCTCACAGAAGCATGTATGAGCACAGCTGATGACCACTCTCAAAATGTGCAGAGCTTGATCCAAGCAGAATTTTGTGCAGAAAAACACTGCCAAAATTGCAAATATAGAAACACATTTACCTCCTCTTTGCGCATTTGCTTTCCACTTGCTTTCCAGCATACTTGTAGGCCAGAAAAAATACCAAGCCAACAAATAAATTTTAGAGAAGCAGAGAGCAGCTTCTATGTATCTATTTTAGATTTTCATGACTACCATGCAGAATAAACAACACTTACCACTTGGTTACAGTTACTGAACGGGTGGGTTATTAGTGTGACAGTGATTTTACAACATTTTGGTGCAAGGATATAAAATGCAAAAGGAAAAGATGCAGTAAGAGAAGAGCTTGTAAATACGTTGGCAGCAATAAAAATGAGGAAAAGGAAAGGCCTTGACTTATAAATGCTAAAGTAATGGATAAATGGAGATGACTGATGCATTCATAGCCTTTTTGATTCACTCTTCACAAAAATGTTTCATTACGATTAGACCCTTAACATAATTAAATTCAGCAACAACAAAAAAAAGGGATTTTAAAAAAGAGAAGGAATATATTTAAATATACTTAGGTAAAAGAATTTTTAATGGAGCCTGATGAAATTACTCCATAGAGTCCAGGGGAATATTGACCATTCTCGAGAACTCATGGCTAATGAGAGAAATCCTGAAGGATTAGTAAAAACCAAGGGAGGAAAGAAAAGAAAGAGAATGAGGATTTAGGAAAGTACAGAGCAATAAAACAAACTGGAAAGATTCTAGTCTAGAAAAACTGTTTAACAATCCCTATGCAAACATCTACAGGATAACAAAGTGCCTAAAGATGGTTAAAATGGATTCGCTAATAACAGATGCTGTTAAACCAACCCAGTTTCCTACAGCGGTCTACAGTAGGCCAAAGAGAAAGCGTCGGATGGGATCTATCTTGACTTCAGTAATGCTCTTGACTTATTCCACAGGACAATCTCCTAGCAAATTGCAGAAATGCAGGTTAACATGAACACACAACAGAACGAGTGCAGGACTAACTTAAGAGCCGCACTCCAGGAACGATTATCAGCGATTTACAGCGAAGACCGAGAACGTCTCCACGTGGGTGTTGGTGGCTTCGTTGTGGGTTCTGATCTCTGATCGTATGGAATAAATATGCACATCAAACTGGCTGATAACAAAAGCTCAGAGGAAGGGAAATGACTTTGGAGAGTGGATTTAGAAAGCAAATCTTGCTAAATTGGAGAAGCCATCTGCAATCAGCAAAGGCAAGTGAGAAGTGCTTCACCTACAAGAAGTCATAAATACAAATGGTCAGCCCCAGATTACCAAACCAGGATTTGAGGAGTTTATCATGCGTTATAGAATAAGTAAAAAAACCCAATGGGATGCAATGTTTGTCACAAAGGATGAAAAGCATTATTCTAAGAATGAATTAACAGGAGTATCGCTTGTAATACCCTAGAGTAGTTACTCCATTCAACCCTGTTGAAGTCTCAGGTGAAATATAAAAAAAAGATATAGGCAAAGTGGGCAGAATCCAGAGAAGGACACAGAGTGAAACTTTAGAAATAGTGCTTTTAGAAAGGCTGAGAGAACTGTATGTGTTCAGACGAGGAAAAGAATACTGAGGAGGATGTTCCAGCAACATGCTCAAACACGGTTGAATGGACACTGGTCAACTGCTCCCCACCTCTGGTCAGGGCAAACGAGACAAAACCAGCCGAATCTGCAGCAATAGAGATTTAGTTAAGTATTAGATCAAATTACCACCTTCAGTTAAGCACTGGAGCAGAGTACCCAAAGCAGCAGTGGAATCCATGTTGGAGGGTTTTTTTAAGATGTAGGTTATATGCATCTCTGAAAGATGTACTCAGCGCTGACTCAGCTCAAGGGGATTCACTAGACATCTTTTTTGGGGCCTTCCCAGGCCTGTGTTTGTGAGCTGCCTTTATGTCTGATCGCAGTCGGGACGACTGGGTTTCTGAATTGCAAGCTGCTTTAATATGCCCCTTGCTCAGTAGCAACCCTGTTAGTCACACGAACTGGAACCTACCTTGAACAGTAATTCAAACTGAGTCGCCAAGAATCACAATTTATTAATTTCCAGTTTGCTTCACGTTTTTGTTCAGCTGAACTACATTTTATTGCACTCTGGCATGTACAACCTTTCCATAACTACGACCAGTGTTGGAACGTGCACTTTCTGTTTCCTCTGACGTGACTACAGTAAGAGACAACAGCACAGCACACTGAAGTGCGTGCTTGAATAGCAGGCCTTTAGAGCAGCTCGTTCTAATTTGGAACAAATCCCAAACCGGTTCTTTTTCTCACCCCCTCAGACTTACGGGAAACTCAGATCTGGGTCTCACGATTTAAGCTCCAGTTCTGAAGCCAAGCTAGGGCTCCACGTTTACTAACACTGAGGTTTCTGCTTGAAGCACTGTCACAAAGAGAGAGACTGCTACGTTCAATTTGATTCCTTACTTCAGTGCGACAATCACATTAACCACAAAACACACCTGACAATAGCTAAACATGAACAGGGCTGATAAAAAGCAAAAATCTGAAAAGAAGAGGTGGGGCTGCCACTGTTAACGTGTGGCACCTTCTGTAATAACTGCATGTTTGACTTTTTCCAGCTTGAATCTCACGTTCAACCAGTGAAATCTGTGCTCAGAGCTCAGCATACCTCCCCAAGGGCGAGAGCTGTTAACTGTGCCTGCTTGCGTAAAAAGCAGTGATATAAAACAATGGCTATTTCTGCTCAAAACTTTCTAGGCTTTGGTTTTTTTAAGGTTGCAGAACTAGGAAGCTAAAATGAGCCCATGTCTAAAGCAAGTACATAAATAGGATCTCTCAACCAGCAATTTATATCATACCAATCTTCTGCAAGGGAAGTAAACAAAATACAAAGTGCTATTTTAGCACACATGCAGCCTGTAGGGTTTGTTTGTGAAACGTTCTGGATAAGATTTTCAATATCAGATGCATAAGTTATGCCAGAACAAAAAATAAAGTGCAAAACAGATTTCACTGCATGTAGTTGTCCCTTCGAGGCACAAAGCGGATTCTTTCTCTCACAGTGACCTGTCCTCAGCGTGCCACTGTCCGCTTCTCACAATCAGCAGGGCACCAGTCCAGAAAAACACACATACATGTGTTTCATCCCATTAGCTTTGTGTTTTCATATATTTTGCTAATGAGTTTGAAAACGTACATGCTTTATTCTAAATACACGCTGCCATAGAAAAACTGGCCTAAGAACAAAACGCCAAAAAAAAAAAAAAAACCACGGAAGCGACAGAAAAGATAAACACTTATTTTGTCTTTCAAAAAGAACAGCAATTGTAATTAGCTCTTACCTTGTTCTTCCTACAAGAAAAATTGTGTTTAGAAGATCTTCAACATCAAACTATCAATCCTCACAATAATTTGTGAGACAGGTAAGTATCCCATTTCTTTTCATGGAAGCAAGCAGAGATAGATGAAGGTCCAGACTGTAAGCATTCATTCACTGGAGTCGTCGCATTGTTTCGGTACTAATTCTGTGAAATCGCTGTTCCAGTATGGAAAGTAAAGGTTCACAGGTGGGCTTTAAATGATTCTCTTAAGTTCACAGTGCAAATCATTATCAGAAATTCAATTTAATCACAGGAGTTCCCAGGGGTTTTTTATACGCTCAGGCCATTACAGTAAGCTGCGACTAGGAACAATGATAAGGTAATAAAGTGGCTCCTGAAAAACTTATTAAATGTGCTTTTTGTATTACCGATACCCGCAGAGATGACCGAGCTCTTCAAAATGATCATGCCATTCTACGGATTGCTTTACACAGAAAGGGCCAAAACGACTTCAGCTCTTTAGCTTTTGTGTCCATAAACAATTTAAAGCAAAAAGTTTCTTTCTGGTATTATGGTTATCTGGGACAGGGCTACCGAAAATGAGTTATCAGGTCTGTAGAAAATTAACAGTGAAGAAAATAATGTCGTGCGTGAGGGGTACAAGTTGAAAATATAAGAGGAAAGGGCTGGTTCACAGAAAGCACATCCTATGAGCGCCTTATATATAATCCGTTTGGAAGAAAGACTGGGCTAAAAGCAAGGCCAAACTGCAGCAGAAGTGAAAAAGCACAAGAGGAGTCTTCTGGCCCAAAGACAGTTTGGACACAACTCTGGCGCTAGCACGTCAATGAGCTGCAATGGTTCCTTCTGAGCCAGAAAGCCCTCTAGAGATTACATATTCAAAATCAAACGCCATACAGAAGAGCAATCGCTGCACGTTTATACAACTCGTTCACGGACGCACGTGCCTTTTTATAACCCCAAGCCTCTGTGCTTCCACTGGCGGGGCAGCCCTTCCTTCGCCTCTCCGGTTAGCTAGGGCCACCCGCAGATTAATTTCAAATAATTACACTCTGGTCTGCTTTCAAAGCCCCACAGCTTGGGTAACCGGGCAAAGTAATGGTTCCTGGGAGCCACCTGATCTCCAGGGTGTATACATATATCTTTTTTCTGTTCGGAAACCTGCTCATACTTTGGACGTAGCTCTTTGCAATTCTCTTTGCAACGCTGCTACAGCTGACAAAGGGGCTTTCAGCAGGCTGCGTTACGTTACACATGCGAACAAAGCTGCCAACAATTTACTCGATTTGCATGCCTTACAAAAATGTAGTTGAAAATAATTAGTTACCAAGTTATTTTAAGAAATTATCACTACAACTCATGCACACGGTTACTGAAGTGGTAAGTACAATAAGTCATTGTCAGGTTTCTAGGTATTTTAAATTAGGCCTGCTCTCTACAGGAAAGCTAGCGGAAAATGAGTTAGGACAGTAGTTTACAACATGCTATTTCACACCAATCTCAGGATGGCTATTTTCGGTCTCCATTAGGAGTATCTCTCACAGATGTAGCTTAATGCGCTTGAGAACATGTCAAGGATTGGAAATACCTGAATCTACACACAGGTAATAGCATCTCAGGAGTGGAGTATTCACAGCAGCTCATTTTAGGCACCTGAAGGCTCTTTTTTAGCAACCAGAACCGAGCAAGACTGGAGCTGGATACTCTCGTTGAGAGAACTGGCCCTTGGCGGGCCGGCTCCCCTTCTGTCTGCAGCAAAGCCTCCCACCCTCTGAAAAAGGAGCCGAGGCAAGAAAGTCGGCCCGCGAGGCACTGCGGAGTCGCTAGTAATTCACTTCCCCTATTTTACCCTCTTCACGTCCTTGAGCAGAGAAGCGCATCAGAATAAAACATCTTTCAGATAGATAAAAGTCCCTCACTGGGCTCCTTACGAAGGATTTTCCCAATGACTGACTTATTTATTTCATGCTGTCTTGGCTGTGCGGTGTATACCCTATCTAAAGTCACCTGTAATATTCAAGTCTTGCAAAAAAAGCTGTGAAACAGGGATTCCAGATGTTATTATTTCTTAAATCCTGGGTCGCACATTCCCCCAAACCATTTGAACAATTCACTCCCAAGTTACGTACGTACTAAAACAACTTAGGTCTGTTGTGAACAACTGTAATACAAAATTACTCTCCGAGAAGCTCTGTATTTTAGAATGAAGGCTAAAAGGAGGTTAAGTATCTGTGCTGAAGCATCGCTTCTGCCTGGAAAAGTCATGGAGAAAACTTCATTTATTCATGACGTTCTAAATAATATTTATGCATTTTATTCAAGCAAATTGCATACTGGGTTTCCAAGACAAGAAAACCTGGTGACTTTTAAATCTTGTACAAGCTGTCATTTGAAATATTTGGAATAAACTTCATTAATGACAGGTTTATTACTACACTCCGAAAGAGGCCAATTATTGTCTCTTTTGGTCACTTCTAGAAGAAAAGGTGCATTAGATTAGTCATAGGGCATCAGATGATGGCAGAAAGCTCTGGCGTATGGCTTTAAATGTGCTGGCCACGTCAGAGCTTGCAAACTTTAACGCCTTTCATTTTAGATGTGCGTATCATAAACAGAATGGTATCTTTTTAAAACGTATCGAGATACGAGTGGCAGCAAGCCCTCCACTACGCGCTGCTGTAATAACAGACAGAAAAGGCTACAGAAGAAAGGTTTCTGACAGTAAAATATGATGAGTAAATTTCTCAACATATCGTTTACGGTAACTCAAAACTGTCACGGACAGCGAAGTCCCCGGAGGAATTAATGAGGTGTCAGTCCTCGGACTGCGAGCAGTAAACGCCAGACAGACCTTTGCAGTTCCTTACCAATTTGTTGCAGGTAAAGCAGACGTCGCATGGCCAGGTGGCTGAGCTTAGGCAACTCAGGACTTGGTTGCTACTAGCAACACAATACATCTACATCTATATGTTCCTGAATCTTGTCCCGCATGAATAAGGAAGGTTTAGTCGATAAATTTTTACAAATCCCGAAGTGTACGTTGCACGCCGTACAGCTAAGCCTTGCGTTGCTCCCTAACCCATGCTCTGTGATACGGCAATAGCTACTGGCAACGCCAGGCTGATAAACTAACATACTTTGTGTCGCGAAAATGTCAAGCCCCCCCTCCCCCTAAAATGAACAACAATCTCCTCTGTCATTAATCACATAGAATGAAATTTCGCTAATTGTCCCTATTCTACTGCCTGACTACTCCCCCCACCGCAGACAAAGCTAGTACATTTACACGCCTGCAAAAAAATTCCCCATCTTTTATATCAACTGCAGATTTTCTGATCGTTTTATACTGTTCTGTATTCATGTATCTTTATTTAAAACAAAGTAAAGGGGTCATTTTCAGCCATGATATCGTTGGAACCTCAGGGTTGGAAACATTAGCTGCAAACGTTATTTTGGTAATATAAATCATTGCTGTAAATTACTGTCAATTATTCTCCCACTCCTCCCTTTCTTCAAACCTACAGTTAATCCCCCACACCGTTTCCTATATCCATTCTTCTGCTCCTGCCCTACGGACAAATCTTTCAATTTATCTCTAAGCAACTTTCATCAAATGATTTCTCTTGGCTATTTTGTATCAAACTGTCCCCTACCCAAAACAATTTTATCAAAACACTCTTTCTCAACACTGCATTGACATGAATTTCTATTTCTCTATTTGGATTGTATAGGTTCAAGCTAAACTATGGTGTGTGACACTTTGTTGTCTCCGTTTACTCCCCCAAATGCTAAGTGTAACTTTGAAGCAAATAAGTTCAATGGTTTTGTTACTTCGTCTCGAAAATCTCTGCTGGTGGTAGAAATGGTGGCAGGCGCTCACATATAAGAAAATTGGGGAAAAAATACAAATAGTGCAAACCTAGAGAGCATGCTAAGTGATGATGAAATGAGACTAAAAGGACTTTCATTAAGGTCCTAAAATTGCTAAGCAGCCCTACTGATCTTTTGTCCACTGAAGTTAACAGCCAATCGCTTAAGGTAAAGGATGAACTCCACACCAATTTTACAAATATCCTCCTGTCACCTAAATGACAGCAGCTCCAAAGCGGTTTCACTGCTCTGTCTGCGATGTCTATCAACAGGCACCATTTCCAGACCATGGGCCTTTAGGAAGTTCATCCCAAATGACATTTCTCTCTTTCTTTTTCAGATTCTCAAAAAACTATGAAGCAACTTTAAGCTGTAGAGTATTTTTCATATAAACTGTATCCAAGACTGCTTTACAGAATTAATACAGTCCAGTGACCAATACATAGCACTGTATAATTTACTGAAAACAGTAGAAAGGCACACAGCCATATTACCCCATTGATTTTAAAAATGAACTCCCAATTGGAGTCAATAATGAAATATGCCTAAAAATCAATGACATGCCTGCTGCATGGTGATTAAATCACTAAGATGAAGAGAATCCATTAAAACTTTGATACTTAAACACTCCCAAGTCACTAACATCACTGTTTCTGAAATTCATCTTGACTACGTGTCATGAAAATATATTTGACTCAACCTGCAGCACTGTGAATTACTATTTCAACTCTCAAAAAAAAAAAGAAAAAAAACCAAGACTTAAGCAAATTATTCCAAAAAGCTGCAACCTTAGAGAGGCAGAGCATGTGCCTCAAGGCCACTACTCACTCTTATAAACGAAACTCTTGTTGCAATGTTAAAATGCAAGGGCAGAGAATGTCTACAGCGATGTCTCAGGACAGAACTGTTGACTGAATAAAATTAGATGCCGCTCTCGCTGTCTAATCATCCATTTTTGATTTCATCATAACAAAAATTCAAAGTGATCTTCTGTCCTCCCCTAGGAGGTTGTTAGTACAAATCGTTGGTGTTATACTGAAATGGCATACAAAAATCTTGTCATTGCAACCGAGATAAAACCAGGTCCTGGCTACACCATCTGCAGGAAAGCAGCCCCGACAAACACTGAATATTAGCCAAAACCAGGGATAAAGTGATTAGTTCTCATAGAACGTCCCCATGCTTAAAAAGGGAAATAATCTTTAGTTTCAGGCTCTCCAGCTGTCAGGGATGAAAGTCAGATAACATGGACTACTGGTTTGGTCCAGATGGCAATCTCTGTGTTCCTACGTTTTTCTGTTAGTAAAAACGCATTGCTTTCTGTTAGTAAAAATGCAGGTAAAAAGCACAGCCTAATAGCAACTCACTGTACACAAGTGCACAGCAATTGTTAATTACCATTATCTTTGCCTTTTCCAGGTGCAGCCAGTTTCAAAAAGAGCCACATTTAATTATCTAGGGGGTTCATCCTTAAAAGCTAAATACCACCACCCAAGTCCCCACCCAGAAATGTGGGAAAAGTTGATAACTTCCCTTGGGTGTCCTTTACCGATAATACTCCTTTACTCAATTGCATGGTCTTGTTACTGAATTGCAGCGTTCAAAACAAAGAGAGCTCTGCAGATAGGTGGGAAAGGAAGAACTGTCAGAAAAGAAGTTGGAAAATCACTAAGTAATAAATCAGTACTAATCTTTTAAGTAAGACTCCCCTCCTCAGCTGCAGCTCTCCTTCCACTGTTGTGGTGGTTAATGACACAAAACCCGTTAGAGGTAGCTGCCTTCCACCACTTTCTTTCCAAGCTCAGTGGGACCTGCAGGCGTGCAGAAGCCAAGACTGTCAGTGGCCAGAGCTCCAGCTGGTAACTCCAGCCCTGACGGACATCTAGGTTGGGCTGCCCCTTTCCCACCTCGCCTCGCAGAGGCCATAGGGCGTCCTTCAACCGCTGCATAAAACAGCCCACACCACAACAGCTCGGATACACATCTACATTTGCAGCTTTTGCCCAGTCCCTCACAGAATACTTCCAAATTTTTGTGTACTCTACCTCAAGCTCAAGCCTACCTAACCACTTTGCCCTCTCCTGCCAGGGCTGAAGAAACAGCAGGGTCTGGAAAAAAATGCAGGCAGGTGAGTGCCTGGACAGCGGGACCCTTTGCCGCTACAGAAGCCATCTCGGAAGAAAGTAATGTGCCCTTTTCTTCATTCCTTCTCTTGCTGTCCTTCTGCCTTGCAATTTTAATAGTCAGGGATACCCAGCCTTGCCTCTCTACGGGCTCACCCTATACACGCTACCTACTCCGTAGGGTTTAATACCTCCAGCTGACTTTGTGTTCACTCAGTAAGGAACAGCAGAAGCTGATTCTTCACTTATAAAGCCAATGGACACATTAAAAGCTTTGCAGGTCATACACAGCTTAAGACAGACAGATAATTAAGCACTTGGTTAATTTTAATGCAAACACAACAGATGCAGGTGTTTCTGTAGACATCACACTCTTAACAGGGAACCTATCGACATTGGAGCCTGCCCGTTGCAAATCACCACCGCCATAGCACACGAGTCCGTGCGGCCCCAAAGGCTTCTCCACATGCGGCTTAGAAAGACAGAGCCTGTATTCTGCAGCACATCCCTCAGTCTTCCCAGTCATCTGCTTGCTGATCTTTCTTTCACAACTTTATACTCACAGAAAAGGATAGTTTCTCTCAGCAGTTTACCATGAAGCAATGCGGCAGGAAATAAAGGATTATCTCCTTAATTTATTTTGTTCAAACGCTTACATGTATGCATCATAAGCATCTAAAAGCACACGTACAAAATGCAACAACAGTTCAGATGCTATTTGAAGAAACACTGAAGAACGTGCTTAAATTCATGCTCTGTGACTAATAGTGTGCATAAAGCTAAGCACTGTCGACATGCTTGTGAAAGAGCAACACGTAGAGGTACGCGCGAAAGGCCCGCATCCTCCTTCTCTTCCCGTCAGCAGACACATCTACTCCCCCCCATGGCCCTGGCAAGAAACGAGCCTTTGCAGTGTGCCCTGAAGGTCAACACAGCAGATAGCAGCAGACTTGTTTTAAATGGCGTGTTTTACAGGGAGCTACTAACACACCTGTTCAGAAGTCACATCTCCTAACTGAAGTTTAAATGATTTGCGAGGCCTCCAATTTTTAAGTAAATTAAATTTTTAAATTAATTAAATTTTTGATTTTTACCTTGAAAACTCCAGTTAACAGCAAAGTTTAGGGCTGGCAGTGATACTGTGTATTTTACTGTGACTATTCCAAAAGCTGGAGACGGATTAGCCGTTCAATTATATAAATGCTGAGCGGAGCTTTGGTGGTTAAAGTGTTTTACCTCGGGTCTTTGTAAGGATAGATTTATATTTGGGATGCATCAGCTGGCTTAGAAAACATCCAGAGTTAGGCAGTTTTTGTTGGCATTAACCAAAAGACTGGGTAAATTATGGAACTAATAAAATTGCCAAGATTTGTACTTTCCAAAACTAGTTGCTGCATTCCTGATTTATTAGCTAGAACTTCAAAGGTTTGTCATAAAGATAAATAAAAGAGCATGGATGGGCCCATAAATACACATACTCGACAGTTCTAAAATACACTGTTTACAGTGAACTGGGAGAGAGCAGCATTTCAGGTCATATTTTATATCTAGCAGAGCGAAACATCAGAATGGATGTAACTGATAACTGCTGCAAAGAGTACAAAACTATTTTCCCAAAGATGGAAAACCTTTAGATGTAGCTGACCAATGTTCAACTTTAAAAACTAAGAGCAGTCAACGTATTAGAAAAGGATTCATGAACATGGGGATCCCAGGACCCTTCTCAACAAAAACTGATAGCCCTTTGGGAAGAAATCAAGATATATCCGTCATATACAAGAAGAACAGAAGAACATAAAAATGCTAAAAATCACACAGTCAATTATTATGAAGATTCATGGATCGAAAAAAAAAAAAAAAGAAATTCCCCTTGTCCTCTGGCCTGACAAAATTCAGAGCAACGACGACTGTGGTATCTTATCCTTCAAAACCCTACACTGATCCATGTGCTGTGATACGCAGCACTTGCAGGGCCACGCGAGCAGGTAACAGACCTATGAATGACGAGGAGCAGTTCTCCTAATTTTACTCTGCAAAGAAAAGAATCAAAGCAGACAACGACTCAAAACTGCCAGCCTGCAACTTCAGTAAGGTCAATGCCGCGTTTGCCACCGGATTTGCTGAGGTCGGGCTTTCACTGTGTCTCATCGTACTGTTTCTTTGCCACACACACCAAATGCTTTTTCACTTTGGAGACCAAACTGTCATTTTTCACTTTGTCAACCTGCCCTTTAACCATCACTAAGGTCACGCTGAGGTATAACCCAGGAAATAGAAAGACAATTTTTAAAATTATTATGTGCAAGGAACTCACTCCCTTTTAAATATTACAGTTGCTGAACTGCTATTGTCTTGTACCTTACTAAATGTTGGATTGTACATAGCACTCTCATTAACTGATTTTGAAGTTATCAAGTCTGAAGTTAGTATTTATCTGCCTGGAAACACCGATTTTTACTTTGAGTTCTTCCCTATTCATACTATTCCTCTAAAAGTGACTATGTTCTGTATCTATATGTAGCTTTGCAAATCAGGTGTTTTTTAATAACTATAAGCAAATAACTAGGATAAACAAATTTCAAACTATTGATTAAAAACAAAACTTTCCTAATATTAGAAAAATCCTGAGAAATACTTTTTTTTTTTTTTTTGTTAACAGAGAAACTATGGTAGAAAACACAACTAACGCTTAGAAGACCACAGTTGATTTACTCATGGGGGAAAAAAAAAACAGAAATAATGAAAATCATAGGCTGAAAAAAACATATATATACGAATTTTTTTGCATATCTACTCCTCTTTAATGGACCAGACCCCAGTGAGAGAGAATCTTGTTTTAGGAGACAAGACGATGGCAAGGCCCTTGAGGGCAGCTCCAGGAGGGTGGGCTGGGAGGCAGCGCCGGCAGCCGTGCCGGGGCTGCAGGGCAGCCTGGTGTGCAACGGCCACACAGCCCTCTCGATCCGCATCCGTGCAAACCAGCGCCTCCGCCAGCTCTTTGCAAACACCCCCAGCTAGCCCTTCCCTTCTGGGCATGAGACACGGCTAACGGGGATGTTAGTAAGGCAGCAAAGGGCAGTTTCCCAGAATTCCCACTCCAGGGCATCCAACCTCAAACCTGATCAGTGCTGCACTACCTATTTTCTTTAAGAGAGTTGCTCTCTTCTTGCTTTTCCTCATCAGCAAAGCATCCTACACCTTTGGCAGAAGCTGTCAATGAGGGGGGGTATTTTGAACAACATTGTCATTCTGTATAAAGCATTTTTGGTGCACCTAGTTTTCAAATCCGTACCGGCCCATTTTTGTTATTTCCGACCCTCAAAACTCTCTTATTAATGCACAGCAAATTTTTATGCCAGCAAAATATCCAGTTCAAGGGGGTACCTCTCCCAGTGGCTGCACAGCCCTAGCTCTGCCTGGCCCACCAGCACCACGCTGTGCTTCCACCGCATGGGGACGTCACTAGCTCCCATCCTGCAGGCACCAGGGCTTCGCCAGAGAGTGAAGCTCCCTCAGGCTCCCTCCTAATTGCCCCCTTATATCAAGCCTGTTTTGGCTAAAGACAGGGAAAGGGAAACGGCCTTCCTAGATCCAACATCTGTCTAGCAGTTCATTTCCACCTCAGTTTTGACAATTCGCACGGAGAATTGGAATCTGCTTCTGCACATTTATTATCTCCTCTGCATTTTAGTTCAACTGAGACTTTTTTTTAAAATGAGGAGCTTTCAATAGCTCTATTATTTGCGCAATGATGGAAATAGGCATGTTATCATTCTAGTTAACATTTGGAACGAACAATGGTGCATTTACTTGGTCAGAAGCTTACTGTAACCCAGTGATCTGATGTTTTCAAACTTCAGAGTCCATAAATTCGTGTGAATGTTCTCAAAGACTGCCACTGTAGCCCGCCTGAATTCACGATGCTCACACAGGGCACAAAAAAGCCACCGCTCTGAAAGAAGTTTTATGCAACTGTTCCGATGCTAAGAACCATGATAAAATCATACTGAATTCCTTTTCGAGTAATGCCTCAAATTGAACAGTTTAACTGATGACAAACTAAATGAAAACTAAAAGAAATTCTTCTTCTAGTCATCTTAGCCTCACCTTTTTTTCTCCCTTTTCTAAATAGTTTTAAAATGCCACCACTTAAAAAAAGCCAGTTTAGTGGCCCCAGATCCTGAAGTCCTCTCTCCAAATTTCCTAACAATGCCACTGCATTTCAGAGCAAAGAGAGTTATTCAGATTCTGCACCCATGTCACCACTGACCTCTGCCAAATCTGTCCAGAAAGAAAACACAAAAGAGCAGAAAAGCAGGTGTGCCCACTATCCAACAGACTGCCACCTTCCAATTCACTTCATAAAGACGACCATTCAGCAGTATCAGAATTTTCTATAATTACCTACCTGCACTCAGGCTAAAGTGGTTGAGTACAAAGCTTCTAAACTTTTAGCACTTGCATGTCTAAGACTAAATATATCACTTAAAAAAAAATTCAATTTTCATAGCTGAAGTTAATCCTTAGCTGTAATTAATAAGCCTGAAAATATTTTTTCAATGACCTTATATACTAAGTGTAATATTCCCTCCTGAAGTTTTAATGAAACAAACTGAAATGTCCCTTTGTAAGATTTTTCTTACAGATGTGCAAACTTTAATGACCAGTTCTTTGCTACACTAAAATAAATGCTCTCCAGAAACAGAACAACAGTTTCACTTAACTTATGATACCATTACAACCAGTCTGAGGTGGTATGTGACATAAAAGCAATACACTACTTCCAACTTAGCAGTTTACTGAGGACCACAAGTATTTTAGAAGAAGCGGAAAGGAAACAGAGCTAAACAACTGGATATATCGCACTTTGAAATCTTGTAGTTTTATGTTCAATAAAATTACAAAATGGTAAATTTAACAGTTCCCCCCCCCCCCTTTTCCCTTTGTTTTTGAGAAATAACCTCTGAGTCAGGACACAGTGTGGAAAGTTTCACTGTAAAAAAGAAATTTGTTAAGCATGTGGAAAAAGAATGGAAGCAGACAGTCAGTGGCAATCTAGTGTAGGATACCAGAATAAGCTATACTAAATTTGTGCTCTTCATCTAAACAATGTCTATGAACTTTTAATGCTTTATCTCTTGAAATATTCTGCTATATTCCGTTGCTTAAAGTTGATACGATTCCACTTAAAAAGCCAGAGGCAGAAGAAAGAGAAGAAAAAATCCGATAATTGCATAAAAGTACCATGCAGTTCTTTCTTCCGTAGTTATCCGCTCCAGTAATGAAGTAGGATGACACCATGATGACTTCCACCTGTCAGCATTGCTGAACAATACATTTTCTTCTAATGGCTAATGTGAAATTCCCTTTCTTTAAGGACAGACCTGATATGCATTTCAGAAAATGTTTTTTTTGAAACCGAGCCGTTTTGTTGCCTCTCAACCTTACAAGCTGTATCATTAGTTATTTTCAAAGCTACAGGATTTAGGCAATTTGGAGGAATCCAAACTCTAGATGATGCGCATTTCTGGGGAACTGCATGCCGTGCTATTCTCTTGTCAGTAAGCAACATCCATAAAAGCTCTATTTTATGACATCTCAAACACATTCCTTGTAGTAGGTTGGAAGATTGAAATCTTCCTAAATATCTGATTCTCAGCAAAAAGCGATTTTATATCTCAAACTTGAACATAGGGAAAACATGATACAAAGAAGTTACAAACATTTCTCAATGTATTCTGTGTTATGTTCGTCAAAGACGCTTGACTTCAGATCAGCTAAATCCGTGTGACAATTCAGGAAGGGGTTTTTTTTTACTTCCTCAGATGACAACCCTACTGCCATCTCTAACAATGCAAAGCAATCAAGTTGTCTATGTAAATGAGTACCTCCTAATTGGCAGCAGCTGAGCTTAACTTCTAATGAGCCAATCAAATTGTCTATGCAAATATCTTCTAGGATTGATTATTGGAGCAAAACAATAGCGTTTAGAGTTGGGGATGGGGGGGGGGGGGGGGGGGAACGCTTGTTCACCTCTCCCTACCCACTGAGTTTTAGGAAATTCTCCAGCTAAGGAACAGAATCTCAGTTTAGCTAAAAACTCGCTGGTTGTGAACCTTATGAATTTTACAAACATTTTATCTAAACAGTTTTGAGTCCTTATTTAACTGTCTGTAAGTGAAGGCAGCCATACAGTAGCACTTCTAAAAGTCTATTTGTAAAATATACTAATGCCCTTCTCAAGAATCACTCTTTCATTTTACAACCAAATTGACCATCTGTCCATGTTCATGATGTATCTCACTTTTCTGAAAGAGATGGAAGAGAACAGACAAACTTCTATCCTGTATTTATATAGCCCACAGTGTAGCCTGGCTAGAGCACACCAACTTCTGTACCAAATGGCACAAAAGGGAATAATGTGCTTAGTATCATCTGTGGCAACTTTGGCACCTTAATGCCAATTTAATATTAACACCGAAAAGCAGAGTGGGATCAGCCTTCAGCACAAATCAGCCATTGCTTTTTCAGAGCACCTGAAATGGGGAATCTTTTACATAAGAAGGCTCTTTTATGTATACAAATATATAGGCTCTTATTTATGTGAAAAAAATTAGCCTGATGTAAGCAAGGCAGGGTTTTGGAAGTTGACTTGATGTATTTTGGCGTAATCCTACACCGAAGTCTTTGAAAATAAACCCACACTTCGAACCCAAGGGCAGTTCCACAGCGTCAAACCAAAGGTCTACATGGGATCCAGTTAATTGTCTCTAACAGCGACCAATAACGGAAGCTCACACAACAGACGACGAACGGGGCACGCAAACAGCAGGATCTCCCCAAACGCTGTTTCGCTCTCAGGGCGAAAGCGTTTCCAGACGCCAGCACTGGGGAACGCTGCCCTACGCCAAGACCTCCAGGTGCCTTGACAGCAGCAGCTGAACAAGGCGACAGCCAGAGGGGCAACGGGTCCTCTGAGGAAACGTTCCCCATCTGTAGCCACTCTGCGAGGCCACCAAGCCTCTACGACTTCCTTCCAGCGTACGCTACGTGCCACGATCTTGAGTCTTTTGCCTGGCATTGCATCAGCCAGCGTAACGCCACCTCGATGGCCCTTCTCAGCTGCACGGCGACGTGAGTCACCGATTCATTCTGGAAAGAACTGTCGAGTCTGTAAATAAAAAGCTCTGTTTGTTATGAACATTTGCTTTCTGACGTTCGGAATCTGGGATCGGGGAAAATTCAGATCAACTGTTTGGTCCCTGGAAGAGAAAAATGTATTATGTAACACTGGCAAATGGGCCGTGGGTATGGGTAGAAACATCTGTTACTTGAGCAACTTGGGCTTTGTTTTTCTTTCAACATGGTAATGTGAGGCACCAAAGAGAAAGGACATCTGGCACAGAATACTTCATTGTACGTTAGAATTTTTGTAACTTGTAAATGTACTGGAACTGGGGATACAGAAAACAGAATTAATAAGTATTTTCCAGAATAAAAGTACTGTGCAGAAAACAGATTTTTTAAAAAAAATTTTTCCCCTCTAGAATGAAGAATGTCTTTCTCCTTTCTCACTTCAAATGCAAAAATAAATAATGTTGGAAATCAAAATATTCTTGATTAATTTGTTTATGTAAGTAGAGTAGGCAAACGTCAAGTGACAGCTGGCCCCTGAAATTTGTAGGAAATGCCACTACTATCGCTCTTCAGTATTGTTACTGACCAGATGGTTATTTATGGGCCTTTTGACCTCAATTTCTTTTAAACCGGGAGTAGTAGAGCTGAAATGCATATAAGATAAGGGTAATTATTTTTAAAGAATAGCAATATAAAACTAGAGCATTATTTTTTTCCAGCCTGACATTAACTTCAATGCAAACCAAAGGTAAATTGTCTGGCAGGAAATGAGACCATTTCAGCTGCTGATTCCAAGTTTAACTTCACATTTTTTATTTCCCCAGGTAGAATACATCAACTATAGAAATCATCACCAAATTTTGCTGGAAATTACCCCAGAGAATACTCAGTCTATATAGAGAAGTAAAAGATTTAGCTTGCTATCACTTTGAAACTACATGGAAGTGCTACGCTTTCAATGCAACTTCTGTTAAAGGTAGGTTTCAAATTATATTCACGCGTAAGATATTCAGATAATTACAGAGTGTGACTAATTATGTTTTCCCATTTAAACAGAGGCAGTATAGAGGCCTAAAGCTTTCTAAATCTGCCTTTTTTAGACCTACTCAAAACCTTGTGTATTTTTTTAAAAAATAGTTCAAAATCGATCACACCAGAGCTTGAAAATCAAACCTGCATTGATACATCCATCTTTATTTTAAGCCAGAGAGGAAAAAAATGGTCTAATTACCAGAATACACACCCTAACTATAATTACTATATGATCACCCACATAGCTACAGCTCAGCCGAAACTATGCAGATTTTTACTAGAAGTGATTTTATAACATTTAATCTTTTCCTTTGCAGAATTTCAGACTTTGCCCTACAGCCTGTCCCACAGCCTTTCCAGTTCTTTCTGCAGCTGTATTTCCTTATTCTGCAGATCCAGCACAGAAGACCTGTTAACTTCCAGCTCCCTGCAGATCCTGCTTTGGAAGATCCTACTCTTAAAAAGCTGATATTCATTTATATTGGGACGTGCCTGTTTTAAAGGAGGCCTTAAATTCCATTTCTGGTGCAATCGGGGAGAGGAGCAGATAATGTGTGAATGGTCCTATTCCAATATCTGATGGTAAGAATTCAGTATTAAGCCCTTTAAAAGATGTACGGAAACAAGAGCTTGACGGGCAACACAGCAGTGGGCTCCCTCGCCTGTGCGCACTGTAGCCAGGCTCAGCAGAAGGCAGGGGCTCAGTATATGCCCTCCCACATCTGTATAGGTCATGCACATTTATGTTTGCTGTTTGAAGGTGGCAGGGTACAACAGCATCCGAAGCACGTGTGTAACCGATGTGGCACGGCTCTCCTCCAGCCTGCCTAAGAGCAGAGTGAGGCAGAGCTAGGAAAAGTTGCCCAGTGTTTCAGCCACAGACATAAACAGCGCAACAGCTAAGGAAGGGACAGCACGAGATGTGCTGTGCACAGCCCGTACGTACAGAGCAATCTGTGATAAGAGCTGGCCCGCTGTAGCTGGAACGGCGATTGCAATGACCGCACATCCACTGCAACAGTCTGGGCCTTTTATTCCACTTTATGGTGGCTCCGTTCCCTCCGTTGTTAGTGAGAGAGAGTACTCCATCTGACATGCCATAAAGAGGAGGAGGACACAATGTGAGAAAATAATGCACTGGGCGCTTTGTAAATAGGTGTCCCTCAAGATTTTGTCAGGACTGAAAAACCCTACCCAAAGCAAACATCAAATAAAGTAAGTGGAGGACATGGAAGCGCAGAGAGGCATGGAGAAAACGGGAAACTTGTTTGTATGATGAGTAATGAAACCAACCTCCAGAGACAGAATGGATAGCTGTGAAAGAAACACAGCAACAAAAAATGCACAATATAGGACCACAAATTCTTGCTCCGCTATAAAACTGCCATAGCTAACTTTATCATGTTTACATGGGACGTTGGCTCGAGTTTAAAGGAAACGCTCGCTATACTATATATAGTTGGCAAGAAAAAAAGGTTCTCTCCAAAGCTTCTGGGAGCATATGTTTTTCTGAATACATGGAATAAAAGTAGCGATTTGTGCCATTAGAATATATATTATTCTGAAATGTGTCTGCATGGCTCAATTAGATTTCTTCGTTTAAAAATATAATGCAGTATAATTTTATTCAACTTTTTAGAAGTGAAATACAACCCATGAATAACCTCTTTCAAATCTCTGCCATGAGAGCAAGTTCTCTAAATGTTATTCTGAAGCACCAGATAATGACTCCCAGCATCTAAACCCCAAACCACTTGTGAAAATTCAGCCTTTCAAAGTGCTCTGACTCTATTACTTCCAGCTGCTTGCATCTGCCCAAATGCACTGAATCTCACACACAAAGCCAGTAAATCAAAAGAGGAAAGTGGAGGAAAATGAGAGTAACAGAACTCTGAAAAACACATACTGAAAAAAAAAAAAAAAAGATGCTATTAGGGTCCACTGAATTCTACATATTTTCAAAAACACCACAAGCACTGCAGTTCCTAGACAGCTCTTTCCAAAGAAGAAGAAAAGAAGCCATTTCAGTCTTAAATGTACCTGATATTTCAAAGTAGCTTTTCCTCCAAAACCTACATATTACTACAGTCAAGCATGATTCTAAAAGAAATCTCACAGTCAAATGTATCCCAGTGCATGATTTTTAAATATTAGCATATATACAGCAAGTAGCATCAGAGAGCTGAAATAGTTCTATTAGACTACAAAGATAATATGCTTTAACAAGGAAACTTAAATATATAGAGTCAATTCAAGTAATTTGCACATTCCTGATCAGATATAAAGGCATCATTAAAAATTAGTATGTCAGCCTTCGGTAAACTTTGTGTCAAAGACACAAAGCTTAACAAGTGGATACAATTTCTGACGCTTTCTGATTTAAAGTGTCAGAGAACAGACTTGCAAATGCTTACAATTCTATTAAGAAACTTAACAAAATTTTCTTGAAATACTTAAGTGCTTCTGATTTAATTTAATTTTTTAAGTACTTTTCTAACCGTTTTGGTTATCTGGAAATCAGGAAATTGTGATTCCAGTATTTCTCCATATTCATTGGTTAGGTTCATTTTCAACCAATATACAACTGAGATGTCGTATAAAATAAATCTCATAGGTAAATGTATTCATTAATGAAGTCACTAGAACTGGGCTCTTTACCTCTGAAACATTTGTCCTTCATCACCTGAGTTAAAGGACACTTGTTCTGGTCATCAGCAATAGCAATACTCATTCTTCCCTTTGGCCTGACCACTACAGAACAACCACGCTCACGCATCTGTAAAAGGTCAACATTTCCTTTGCCTCTCCCTTCCACAAAATGGTATAGTCCTTTTTGTACTCCTTTTCACATTTCCAGTGGGCAACTCAGTGCAAGGAAAATGCAAGGTGGGAAACATCAATTTAAGAGGTGTATCTTTACAATGCTCTTAAGAAATAATTGTACCTTTTAGCAGCCCAAATGTATTACACGTTTTGATCTTACCATCAGCTTCAGGTGGAAGGCACTGTCTAGATAAACCCTGTAGATGGCTTAATTATGCCTGTATTTCACCAGATCTGGCAAAATGCTCTGTAGTACAGTTAAGCTCAAGGAATAAAACCTCAATTTCATTGAAACCAAAGAGTTTACTATAAAATTCAATCGGAGTAAAATTTCCATTCAAGAATAGGAAACTGAACTGAACTTGAACCTTGAACTGAAACAAATTAAAACTGTAAAGAAATATACAATTAGATTTCATATTAAAACAAGTTGAGGGTAGCATAGAAAGAAGATCCTTAAGAAGGATCCTGCTTGAAAATACACTGACAAACTAAGCAAGACCTATTTGCTAGCTTCTCTGCCCCTGTTTACCATGTGCATACGTGAACAAACGCTCACTCTTGCACATGCTCAGCCCACTTAGAGTTGGGAGGGAGGTGGTGGTGAAGAGCTGAAACCTGACAAATTCCCAACCTTGCTCTTAACTGTTACAGACCTTCCTAAAGTTACTACTAGCATGCCCAGGTAAAGATGCTCTATATTGTCTATTATTTTGGCATCTAAATAGTAGGCAATGAAAAAAACACAGGGTCTTATGACATAGAGCAATGAAATGACATTTGCGCTGATTCTTTAATTGTTGTTCAAATTTACAACATCAACAGAGATGTAGCTACAACATCTCCATCTCACCCTGAAGTGAGATATAATCCACGCAGAATCTACTCAATGAAATGACTGACCTCTGTAAATCAGCTGTCAAAAATGTGGATTTCCCTCAAAGTAGCTGGCACATCATAGGCGCAGGCCCTAAGGCAAAGGTCCCCTCCTTCTCTTTACTTCTGAATAGTGCATCTTTCCAGAGAACAGGACTATTTTAAGAACTTGCGCACTTGAACAAAATAAAGAGTGTCAAAAAAATGTTCTATACCATGCCTATACTGGTTCTGTGGTTTAAAAAAAAAAAAAAAAAAAGACCTATCCCAAGGATTTCATATCTTATTTTGTTTTACAGCTTTGAATGGTGGCAGAAAGTAGGGTTTCTTCATTATTTTACACTAGTCCTATTAGTAAAGGCTAGTGTAAAATAATGAAGAAACCCTAATTTCTTACTGCAACCACTAGCCCTATTAGCAAGGGCTAGTGGTTGCAGTAACTTGGAGACTAAATCTCTCAGGAAGAAGAAACGATCAACTTTACTCTGTTCCATCCATGGCATACAAAGAGACACGCTCCTATGCTTTCCAATCAAGAGCTGTGCCAAAGAAATCTCTGTGTGTTTTAGCCTTAGAAAGAACTTTGGAGGAATAAAGCAGGTACGTCACAACCTTTCCCACATCCACACCACGTGCAGAGCCACCCTTTTTTCACAACCGGTGTTTCAGTGGGCTACTGTTAAACCACAGCTCAGCCCCACCAGCGAGGCTGACAAGTTGTTTCAACCACAGTCAAAATTTCAGCGACTCACACTGAATGAACTGGAGAATGAGACAATTCTCAGCAAAGTTGAGCTGCGGGGTGCTGCAGTGACCTGTCTCTCTGACAGTTTGACCCTAATGTTGAGGTGGCCTGACTGCTCCAACACACTTCCTACACTGGCAGAATGAAGAGCAGATATCACAGGGCCAGCTACACTCGCTGTACGTGCTACAAGGGTGAAGGCTCTCCGGCAGCCACATTAGGTATGCTGACCATGGCTTGTGCTTGATTACAGATTCTTGCCAAGAAATATTCAAGTGGTATAAAGCACGTTCTTAGAGAAGTGGAGGAGAACAGCACCTTTAAAAGTTAGCCCAAATTGTATCTACTACAAATTGCTCAACTTTGAGCAAAAGACACTCTATCATAACAGTAACGTATCTCAAAAACCATCAGAGCTCAAATGGTTCAAATTGAAATTTTATGGGAGGATTTGTAACAGAAATATAGGTAAGCTATCCAGTCTAGGTAAACAAGACTAGTAAGTGAGAAGAACGGTTCCAAAGACATAGCATAACTTAGTATCACAGATGAATGATCTAGTCAACATAAGAGACAAAGATATTTACTAGAAACTCTGAGAAAGGATAATGTTGATGCAAAATCAACATTAAGAGTCATTCCACAGTGTTCAACACTGTACTAAAGAGGGAAAGGATAAATATTTGCAGGAACCACTGATAGACAGAAAATGGAGAAATCATTTTTCATGCTGGTGGAAGTATCCAGAAGGGTGGTATCTGGAAAGGTAAAATGGATGAGGGATGCAGTGTGTGCTGAAATGGTTGAAAAAGTGAGGCCTTCCTCAGGACTTTGCTAAGAAAGCATGCATTAGAACAAGACTTCTTAAGAGTGTGAATATAAAAAAAGGTTTTTTTCAAAGATATGATTCTGAACAGTTTAGCTAATATCAAACTCAAATCATTACTATAATTTGGAACAAACACCAATTCAAAATAATTACATCAGCACTCAATTAGACTTGTAAAAAGCCAACCTACTTAAGCTTGAATCTTTTTTTCTGTTTTCTCTTGCTATCTGAGTGCTATAAATAAGCCCTTTAGGGCCCAAAGTAATTGCAGTTTTGGTTACTTAGCGGACAGGTCATCCTCCCCTACCATCCCCTCCCCCTACCTTTTTTTAGAATGGCACTTAACATGCCAAGTGAGATGCACAAAAGGTGCACTTCATCTCATTAAGATCTGCCTCATCCTTGTTAACATTCAAAAATATATGGAAGCCCTGTCTAAAAGATACACAAACGTCAACATGAAACATCAAGGCAACTTCTTTTTCACACCACTTTGACCATAAGATTTCAACGCTTCCAAAGCTTGTCATTTCAAATAGAAAAGAAAGGATTAGAGCCGCAACATATCCAACAAACTTCATTCACTTGCAACCTGCTTCCACGCCCAGGGCGCCAGACGTTAAGAGTCACTGTGGGCAATGTAAGCGATCTTCTATGAGGAGCAGCGTATTCCGCATTGTACTGCAGGGTGTGATGAGAAAAGGTTTTTCATTTAGTTTCAAATGTAAGGCAGATAAACATTTACAAGATTAACTCAGCACAGTAAACAGAATATTTCTGGGAATTTTGTAAATTTAAGGTTACAGTCGTCACTTTGGGCAAACAATTTCTCAAGCGGAGGCAAGCTGAGTCTCCTCATTCTGTATTAGCAAGTTCCCTGGCGTGTTCATAGCACACTTGCTTGAAGATTTAGTCACTCACTCTTAAGAGTTAAAATACTGCTCTACTCAGACTAACTTACAGCCTCTTTCCAAGTACTAAATCCTTTTCAACCATATACATATGCAGCCAAACATCTAATTATATTTTGTCATACAAAGTAGGATGAAATAAACATTCACTTTAAATATCATTATCTTAATTATGGTAATGGCTTCAGGAGAAACCCACAGAATTATGGCTGATGATATTAGTCTGCTCAGTCTTAGAAAATAATACACACCCAACAGCAACACAGATCTAATAATGAGACACAGCAGAGCAGAAAGGTAACTATAACTGAAGCTGACAATTTAGTGAATGCTCCTAAAATCAATGCAGTCCTAGATAAAGATGTATTGTTTCAAAAGGAATCAGAGTTTAGTCTAGCCTTTTAAGTCTAGCTAAGGGAACAAGAGTTGTTACTTTTATCCTGATAAGATGCATGTAGGCTTCCTGGCTAGTAATATGCCAACCTCCTGATTTGGGTAGCTAATTACTTCATAAAATAAACTCCCATGCACCAGAAATCTAGAAGTACTTTTCAAGAGTTTTCCAGTTTGTACACACTAGGCTGAACTCCACCATGAAGATGATGGAGGAGGACGCAGAAACAGGAGAGAGAGAAGACAGCAAATTTTGGAATATGGATAAATATAAAGCATCTATGAATAAAGGAGAAGAATGAAAGGAGAAAAGAGGACTAGAAATGCCCTTACTCTGTGTGGATGATGTAGCTTTGCCCCCCATGATGATGATACATAACCGCTTCCTCATGCATTTCAGACTTCTGTTTAAGACTTCATTTCCTTCTTGTAACAACTGCAGTAAGAACTGAATTGGCTGCTGTAGGCCTTACCATACAAGCATAATTTCAGTTCACCTGAAATTCTTGAAGGTTTTTTAGCTCCAGTAACACACAGAAATAGGACCTTTGTCCATGTGCTGTGCACCGCCGAGCAACGAGCGCTGGACACCCAATGCACGCAGGGCCCAGGTGCCCTGAGCCTCCTGAGTAAACGCGATGCTCTCAGGATGCATTGGATGAACTGTACCGTTTGTGCGCGGCCACCAAGAACATACTTCTTCCTTTTATTTCTTCCAAGGGTTTACACGGAATTACAAAAAGTAGAACAGATCCAGCCTGGTATAGATAATGATGAGATTTCATACTTCCTGCAGCAAATCTCAGCCTGTTATTCTTAGAACAAAGAACAGCTGGTTATTTAGGAGGTGTCTTTTCTGGATTGCCAAGGATGCTATGTATAGTGTGTTTCAGCAAAGCGTAAGCAGAATACAGTCTTCTCACCATCTGGGAACCCCCTCCCTCCAGTGCCAATTAGAAATGTATTAAACAACGGGGACTCTAACGGTAAAGAGTGGGATAACAACGTACACACGTCCCACATTCAGCAGAATCCCCTTCCGTTATCAACAGCCTGTCACGGCCTGACAACAACAGCCAGTGTAGTGCTTCAGAGGTCATAGGCATGGGCAAGGCTCACAGAAGAAGCATTGTGCAAACATGAAAAAAACAGCTCTGAATTTTACAGTTTCGGCATAAGATAAGAGACAACAGATGGATACGGAGCGATGTTAACTATCTTTCAAGTATTATGCCAAAGGATATTTTGAGGAAGGACTTAAAGCGTTTAATGGATTTTAATGAATGTTCTCAGGGAGAACAAAGGGAATTATTTGCAGGAAGCATAAAAGGCCTCATCTCGGAATATAACAGAGCAAGAGGCTGGCCCCAGCCAAGGCGCTGATCTCTTAGTGTGGAATGAGGCACATCAGGAAAAAAGGCCACCAAAGTGAAAACTTGCCGTTGTTGTGCCAGAAAGGAGTGACGCAAAGAAAGGCAAGAGTTGAGGAAATGACCTTTGCAGCAGTATCCCAAATAGATCAGAGGAGGTCACAGATGAATGTGGAAGGCCCAGAGAAAATTACAAACTGCAGCAAATGTGAGATGATAGGAGCTTGGGCCAGACTTTCAGTTATGTAGCTAGTAAAAAATGGATGTGTCCAGCACTAGAGAGATGTAGCAGTAGCCCAGGCTACAGGATGAGTGACAGCAGTTTACGTTGCTTGGACCAGTGAAGGAGACGGTGAGAATTTTGGGGGGAAATATGTTTGTGTCTGCTAGCAGTGGCAGCAAGGATCTGAGCACATTAAGCCTCGTGCTTTGGTAAGAGGGAGTTCACCCTCACTTAAGTATATGCATTAAACAGGTTTCTGAGCAACAGACAATAAAAAAGATTGGTCTAAAACTTCAGCACTCACTTCCTCAAAAAATAATTGAGGTGACAGCACTAGTGCCATTTTCTAAGTGCTCAGAAATGTAGTACTTTATTCTTATGAGAAATGGTTTCTTAAAAGAAACTCCCTTAGTACACTAAGCTTTATGTGCTTCGGTCATAAAGACGCACAAAGAAAATGAGGGGAGAGCTATGTATTTCAGGCAATTAGATAGAAGATGACATAGCTGTCATTGCTCATTGACTTCCTTTGACAATATCTATTGCAAATGGCACAGATCCCTACAGAAGTCTTTCAAAAGCTCACACTATTTAATCTACAGGCATTTTAATTAGAAATAAAAGTGATTATTTTCTTCAAATAGTCTGAGAACAGGGTGAACAACAACGATCCAGACAGTCTTAAAGCACTACAGGATAAGGCTTTCAACAAGTGAGATGCCTTGCACAGGCGCGTAGGCCATATATATAGCTTGGCATTTCTGGAGACAGAATGGCAAAATCAGGAACACATTCTCAATGGCAGGAAGTCGGTGTTTTTTCAGTCGTTCCCCAGAGAATCGCAATATCTTGTTTAGCTCAGAGGCAAAAACTAGAGGCGGGAGGGAGGGAATCGATCCAGCATGTGGCTAGAACATAAAATCCTGCCTGGCATACATTATGGCATGCTGCTGAACAGACATGGTATATTAAAGGGGACCATAACGGACTGTGTTCACGGCCTAATATATCTATTATTCAGGTTGTGCTTTATCCAGGCTGCCAGCGCCCCTGGAGAGCTGCGAGCTGATTGTCTCAGGTGGCCTCTCCCATCAACAAACAGCATCGACGGCGGCTGGCAATTTCTAGCCCAAACAGCACGCAAAGCGAGTGCCACTCTGCCAAAGTAGGGAATTATCCCTTATCATTTGATACCACTTTTCTCCCATTTTACAACAAATTCTAGACAATCAGAAACACATCAAGCAGAGACGCAATTCGCACAGAAGTCTCTGTGTTTATCTCAGCTGTGCACCTCTTCGAGGAGAGGAAATACCTCGCTTTCGAGCAAGGCATCGAGCCTCGCACAGATCTGACAGTGTTGCAGTTATGGAAGGAAACAAGATTAATGCAGGAAAACATTGCGGGAAGCATCACAGCATTGATTTTGCATCACATTTGCATCTGGAAACAGCTATACATTGGAAGATGAGGGTAAAGGGAATCAAGTATTGTAAATTGTAATTTATGATTATTTATGAATATTTACACATATCATAAAAAGGTGTGTTTCCATAAACTGCGCTACTCCTTCTCCTGTTTGGCACTCCAAGATATGTCTTCTGAGATGAGGCTTTTAGCAGTTAAGGAACTATTTTATGACTTAAATAGTGAAAATGTGGCACGTATGAATCAGCCTCTGCCCGAACAACAGCTGAGAAGTTTTGCGGTACTCCAAAAGCTCAGTCAAAAAATGACCAGATTGTTCCAGTAACCGAACCAGCCATGAAAGCTTCACAGACTCCACTTCTGGCGTGGCAGCAGATTCATGCATAACAGAAAGAAATTGGAGGGAGGGATGCAGGCTGAACAGCAGAAGAGCAGGCACAGCAGAACTCACTGGGATTTTTTGTTTTTAAGCACGGTATGGCTTCTGGTCTTTTAACAATTTTCCATGTTCCTTAGCAGCACAAGTTCTCTGTCTCAAGATTTTTCCTCTGGAGAAATCTTGCACAGATTGCTTGTACCAGCCCAGCCACAGGCTGAGCAATCTGTTCCTGGTTTTTTGTCAGTTTGGTTTTTTTTTTTTTTGAGTTCTTTAAAGGTACTGCAAGCTGTTTCCTTCTACACCAGAAAATAAAATACTGTCCTGAAATTGTAAGTTCAGCCAAGGAATTCTTACATCTCCTACCAACAATTACATGCTCAAAGTGGATGTTCAGCAGAGTAGGAATACAAGAACACAAACAGATTTGCCACCAGCAATTTGAACATTTATCATTTTTGACATAAAACCTGGCAAAAGTTGCACCTTTACAGGAGTATACTTTGCTAATAAATTAACAGGTGAATTGCTAAAAGCATCCTTTCCTCTGTTAAAGATCCCAGGTTTTGGGGGACATTTCAGTACATATAACAAGGTCTTCATACAACCCAATGACAAGTATTGTTTAGCTCATATGTTTTCTTACATATATCAACAGAAGTCTAGTAGCTTCTTGTTACTCTGAGTACTAAAGGGGTCTACAAAAATGTATGAGCTCCTGGAGCAGTGCAAACCATCATTACACACGATGCAGAAAACTTCTTCCTATTCATTCCCATAAAGGAGAAAAAAAGTCTGTCAAAAATTGTCTTATAGGCTTCTAAAACAAAGAATTGAAATGAGGTATCGCAGTCATCATCTGCTATCTCTCAGGACTGAGCTTTTAACACATGGTCACAAAATCTTGTTTCATGCCCAATAAAAAGTGTATTGTTGTTGCCAGGGTTTAACTGCTCTTGAAAAATGGAAGAGTAAAAACTGAGTAGCAAAAGAGCAAACATTTCTTAGTATTGATGGTTTGTTCCAAATCCCACGTACCTTAGGCCATCTAACTGTCTTTACTGATCTGTGTCTAAACTAGGGAAGAAGATGTTCAAATGCTGCTGACAATAAGTATGGGATGTTATTTTATGCAGAACCACAGACAAACAGTTGCTTGACTAAAATCGTTAACTTCAGATAACATCATGTGCTCCCCAGGCAGTCGCCTCCAAGCCATAAATACTCTTCTTTAACTCTTCATATGTTCATTGATATATCTCTGAGAACTGAGTTGTGCTTCTTATGCTGAATATTGTAAATGGCAGATTATTTCATAAAACAAAACTTATTTCTTTCTCTCCTGTAAGCAGCAAGGGCCAGTGATCAAACTGCTATTCTTTTTTTTTTTTAAATTCCTTTTGGGCAGAAAAATATATGCTTTTAATGGAAATGAAATGAAAGGGAACATGGGTTTAATAATGAGAAAGAGCAGGGGGAGAAATTCACATAATTCAAAACTCATTTTGTGACATCCAGAATGCTTGGAAAATGTTTTATCTGCATTATAGAACTTCAAGCTGCACTAAGTTCCCCCGTCCCTAACTTCAATAGTTAGCTCGCTAAGTATTTTCCCAGAAGGAATATGAATTAAACATGAAAGGAAAAATCCCACTAAATACAGCCTAGAGAAAGCAGGTGCAGCTCTTAAGAGAAGTGCCTGGCCCCAAATCAATTTGAGGGTGTAAATTACATCTCCAACGTCCATGCTGTTGGCATTCAATTAAATTAGGAGTGGATCCTATGAAATCAAAAAAGTTGTGCTGATGTAAAAAAGTGGTAAGAGAAGGGAGAACTGGGAGCGGGTAAGGACTGATGAGAATAAAATGAGTGAACGTGGAAGAGTAATGTAATGTATAGGAACAAACAAAACCAGTATGAGTTACAGTCTCCGCTGAGTCCTTTGCTTCCTAGATTTACTCTGTTGCCTGGAGGGAACGTAGCATAATGGAGAATTACTCGTTTTAGATTATGCCTCTACTCTCCAAAAAAATTTCCATAACCAACCGACTTCGGTAATTGGACCCATACATCACACAAGGTTGGCAAAACAAACTTTTTTTCTGCCTTGCAAAGCTGGTTATTTCCTAAGGGCAGACGCTAGGGAGGGGACCAGTGCTAACCACCTCCTGCAAGGTGCTAAGAGCCTTGAATGTCCGTTAAAGGCCGCGAGGACTGAGAGCAGCCAGCGCTTCACAAGAGACGCTGAAACGCTTTGCGGCACTGATCTACAGCTATGGCGAACCCCGAACCTGTTTTCTCACGAGGTCTGCGTGACGCCGCTTCCATCCCTGCTCTTTAGAGGCGAAGAGGGAGCTGGACACGTGGCAGTTTGCCATCTTACCCACTCCAGCTCGCTTTCAACCTGCAATACGACCCCCACCAGCGTCAGGGGTGGTCTGTCCCCTCCGCCGCCCCGGCACGGCAACCTCGACCCGCGCACTCCCGCTCCCAAGGTGGCATGCAGGATCATGACCACCTGCTTCGTCAAGCCCTCCTCCCTTCCTTGCCCCGGCCCGGCCCGGCCCGTCTTCCTTCGTTTTCGGTCACGAAGGGAGCCGTCGTGGGACGAGCAGCGCCCCAAGTCACGACTGCACGGCTTGTCGGCGGCCCGGCGAAGCCTTGGCACTTCGCCGGTATTCGAGGGCCTCTTCTCTGAACGTGTTCAGAGCGAGATCGCCTGGCTCTTAAAATATTTGCAGCGCTGGGCTGGGGCCTCCTTAGTTGACCAAGCCTAGCAGGACATACCTGTGCTACTTTCACAACCGCACACGGCATAGGATGGGTGATCTCAATAATAAAACTGATATTCAAACACTTCCATAAGAGAATAAATCCCTATTTATCAAACGGGACAACTTAAATTGCTGGAGAGTGGTCAAAAGACACAGATCGGTGAACAAATGAGTTCACTCTCATCTGATAGTTGTCAACGCCTCGCTATAACGGAGCGGGAGAGTTTTACAAGGCAATGCAGAAACAGGCATTGGCTGGGGCGGACAGCACAACGCGAGGCGCTTTCATCCGGCACTATCATGCCTTATCACATTAACACAAGTACCTATTGCAATTTCCATGGTCCGGAGCAGCCAAAGGGAAACTTGCAGCTGATATAAACCCACAAAGCAGGCTGAGTCGCTTTAGAGCAGCACAGCGTTTTCTCAGACTAAGTAGAAGGGCTTTTTGTGAACCTTCAAAATACTGCCATGACATGACAGACCCGATCTTTAATTACCTCTGGTCTGCACATGAGCATTTGTCCTACATAACGGACACCAAGAATAAAGCAAAGAGGAAATCTGGTGAAGCAAGGGATAGACACAAAAACTATTTAAATGTGAATAAATCTAAGCAATTTCTTGCCCACTGCCATTTTGACAGTATGCAGCACAGTCAATTATACATTTCCAAAAGGATGCGGAAATACCCAAAATAAGAGCAGCAGCAGTGACCAGACTCACTAAAAAAAAAAAAAAAAAAAAAAAAAGAAGCTTTACAAAAGGAGACAATACATTCCCCGGAAAAAGAAGTGGAGGAGGGGGAAGGAAGAGAAAGGAAAGAGAAAAAAAGAATCATCTCTCTTCAACTGGACAACATTTCATTTTTATAAAATTAGAGCTAAGCTAAATCTAAGACCATATGTTTTCAGCCTGTTATTCAAAATGTCTCATATAAAGAGATGAGACATTGAAAATACCCCTTTCTAAAGCCTGCAGTTCTAATTAATTGATTTCCATTTAGTGCTTGCCAATATAAAGCTTCTTTAAATCTTTTCCCCCTTCAAATATCTGTCAAGAAAAAGAAAACCGCTCCTTCGCTTTTGTTTCTCTTTAGAAAATGTCTGACTTCGAGTGGTTAAACGGGCATTGGTGAGACAAGCACAAAAAAATAATTGGGACCTGCGTGATCTATGTTGGTATGAACATCCCATACCATAACCCAGCCATCAATAATGTGAACCGCAAGGCTTTGGGAGGCCAAGGGCATCTCCTAAGATGCCTCCAGCGATGTGTCTGGATCCGCGAGCACCCGCGGCCGCACGGGGACTGGGGAGGTGTGCGAGGCCCCCGACTGCTCGCCACTGCCCATAACACCAGGCGAGGGCAGACGCGCAAGCGGGAGAGAGGCTGCAAGCGGAGAGAGGCTGAACACGGTCACAGGGGGATGAGATTAATACGGATGACGCCATAGCAAAGAGACACGCCGGAAGAAAAGATTGGAGAACATGCGTAAGGAGGAGGACTGCATTTGCCACACTGAAAAGCAGTTTATATACCCAAAAGCAACCTCTTTTGGATTAAAAACAAAAACGGCGGTGACATCGCCCTGCAAGCCAGACCCTGATCCAGGAAAGCAATTCAAATGTGCCATAACTGTTTTGTGCGATCACAGCCTAAGCCAGCAGATAACCAATTCAAGCAGCTAGAAGGTAATAACCTAGAACGCACCCACCCCAACAGCTTATGTACAGAGCTCTATTAAAAGGCCCAGGGTGTTTTTTGAAACCGTTAGCTGCTGAAGAGAGTCAGAGAATTGATTTGAAGCCAAAATATGACACCTGACGTTGCACCTGTAACTGCCCATGGGCCGTTCGGAAAGGACCGCACAGCTCTGGAGCACCAGAAGCCCTCCACGTCTGCATTTCCTTCCAACCTGCAGCTAAGAGAGGACAGCTATAACGTGCAGTACACTCATGTTGTTCGATTCAATTAAAGCTCTGGAGCGCAGTTCTGCAGCCAGATCATGACGATGTGGCTGGAGACTGATGGATGATGAAAAAAGGCCCTGACCTTATTGCTTGACTCTCTCTACGAACCCAAAGTTCCTACATGGAGAGTTCTGATAAATAAAATAAATATGAGAGAGAAATAATCTAGCTATTTCCGCTTAAAAACTGTATTTTATAGAGTGTTCAAACTGCATTACTAGGCACTGGCCTTGAGCATTGGGAGCTGAAGGAACAGGAAAGATTTGTAGGAGTAAATACCTTGCAGTGTTGTGAAAGAGGGGGAGGTATTCTGAAAAAATGACTACATTAACTATGGTTTTCAGGAAGAATATTAAGCACATGCCTAACCAGACAGTACCTATGGGCTCACAGCCCGTGTCAGTCCCAACACAGCACAAGAAAGAGAACCTCCCTCTCCCAGATTCCAGAGATGAGCTAATACAAATGAAAGCAAAACCACCATCTTCTCCTTTGTATTTTTATGTAATTATTGTAAAGGCAAGCTATTTCCAAATAAACGAAAACAAAATCCAGACACAAGACACACCGAATACAGGATGAATGTCAGGAACCCTCAGCACATTGAGTAGGTTTATGATAAGCAGAGCAAGGAGAAAGCATTTTCAGAATTACCATCATACTCAAACACCCAAGTCAATTGGAGAGGCTATTTACTACTGCAGGGTAGGTGTCCCCATGTGAATATGGCAGGTATAAGCTACGACTGTACATATATACACTTCTACATATTCACATACTGCTGTCTGGATTACAGTGGCAGCCAGAAGCTCCACAGAACAGTCAGGAAGCTACTTGTCAAGAAATCACACAAAAATTAGTAAAAGGCTATGAAGGAAATCATGGCCTACAGAAGCCAGTGACAATATTTCCACTGATTTCAATGGAGCTAGAATGAACCTACAGTGCCCCCTGTAAAAAGTTTCAGATTTAGATTCATAAAAACAACACAGATGAAGAGACATAAAAATGTTTGGACAGTGGGATGTGCTGAATGCAAAATCAATATTTCTGCATAATAAGTGGGAATCTAAATAGACAAACTAGACTAGCAATACTCACATCACTAGTACTCTATAAATTTTCTAGTTGGGTTGAGTTCAGTGACTATTTTTCCTCCCAAAGGATAGCAGGTAAGTATTGGGTAGTGAAGATATAAGAGATTTTCAGTTCATTTAAGTTTTTCATGTGATAATGTTAAAGGAAGTTATGGTGCAACATTCAGGTTAAAATGGAGGTAATGATGGGTAGGTACTTATTACTTCATTAGCTGAACAAAAGCAAAATGAGTATTTGCAAAAAAAAAAAAAGATAAAAAATACCTATACAAATGTAGGTGACACTTGATAAGCTCACTCGTGGGAATTACAGAAATACTCTTTTTTAAGATATATATTGATCTTATGGGATTTCGACACTCACGTACTTCTTATTCTCTCTTTCTCTTAAAGAAATGTGAGTTTCTTCATCCACTGCTGTAACAACAATCTGCTCAATAATGAGAATCTAGATTTAATGTTATTTGTTGCTTGAGATCTTTCTAATAAAACAAAGCATAGCACTGAATCTCATATAGAAAATATGACAGACAAATTCCTTTGCACATTACCTTTCAGTCTATGTTTTTACTTTAAGTAGCAAAAGGGAACAACATGTAATCAATTCTCTCAAGCTATACAGTCTATACCTAGATAGATTAAATGACATATTGTCTAGGTCAAATAAAGAGAAAATTCATCAGTGGTCCTCGTATTTCTCTATTCATGCAAAAGGCAAATGTCTTCTCAGAATGGCTATGCAGCATTGAAGCACAGTAATCACAGTGCTTTATCTCAAATACTAGAAATACCTTTTACATAGAATTTCATTATTCCTAATGAATAGTTGTTTCATTTCTTGAGTAAGTGCAGGAGTATGCCAATAATTCTTCTGAACGTTTGCTGAAATGTATGACATGTAAAAACAAAAATGTTATTGCTAAATATGCTTATATAGGAAAGGAT
Organism: Struthio camelus; assembly: GCF_040807025.1. NCBI lineage: Eukaryota > Metazoa > Chordata > Aves > Struthioniformes > Struthionidae > Struthio > Struthio camelus. The sequence goes on from NC_090944.1 coordinate 134,631,712, forward strand.
ATTTCCAGGAAAATCGTTTACTCAAGAAATTGTCCCTGCCATCGTAAGCCTGAATGAGAGATGGTGATAATGCAACAGGAACTAAGCTTTTCTATCTGAGAGGGATGATGAATAAAGAGCATAATGTCTACTACCTCCTAGTGAAGTATGTAAGACAAGGCTGTTGCACGAGTACTTAGTTTCTTTAAAAGTTACACATATTTCATATTAGAATTTGCTGGATTCTTAAAATCTTGTCAAGTGACTTATTAGTATCCAGTACAGCTGAAGAGCAGGAAACTATGCAAAGTGTTGAGTTATCATTTCGAGAGAAAATCTTGCGTGTCCTGGTTAGAATGAAACAATGTTTTCTTTTGTGCGTTCGGGCTTCTGTCTAATTTTAAAATTTAAAATAGACATTGATTTTCAGTGTTTAGTTACAGAAGTCTTACCCCTCTTTTTAAAAAGCAGAGCAACTACTTTCTTACATCAGATTCATAACCCCACACATTTCTTAAAACGGCAACTCCTGAGACGCCCCCTTTCTGGGGATCCCTTCAAAAGGAACAACCACCTGAAATTTTTAGTCTTTTTCATCCTCTGGGAATGAGGACCTTGGCTTCTATGAATGTCATCCTTATTTGTTAAGTTCTTGGGCAGACGAACATGGTTAGAACAATCAATCGCACTTAGTGTTGCTTCTCATTAGCAATGGAAAATCAGCTAGTAAAAGACGCTCACTTCTAAAAGCTTGATTTGGGAGAAATTTCCTTAAGGCCAGTGATCTGGCCCTACACTGGTGTACAACATCTTAAATATTCAGGGTTATTCCTGAATAAAGATCTGGAAGACCATTCCAGCTTAGGTAATACACTAATCAGCCAAAAAGTATTTGACATTAGCTTCTCAGGTCTTGTTCCGCTACTGAGCCTGTGATAGAAACTTTTGCGCTAACCCAGCATACAAATTTAGCTGATAATTCTAAACAACGGTAGGATACAGAACTAATTGGAAAGTCCCCTATAGCATTAAGTAATTCCCCTCTGTCTTCAAAAGCATAGTATCAGTCACACAGACTGCTGTACTGGTCCTCTTTTTCTGGCATTCTCAAAAGAGGAAATGGGAAAAGTATAGAACATATAAATCATTTTGATACAAAAGGAAGTGCTTAGGCAACCATGTAATGAATCCCCAACACTGTCATCTAGGCTAAAGGCCATAAAAAGTTCTGTAAGGCCCTGAGTCTAAAGAGCATAGCATAATGGAAACCTGGTCTACAGTCTTACACAGTAACACGAAACTCTATCTTACACAGACACACAAGCTAAATTCCAAACAATCCCTTAAGCCAATAACCACAGTAAGATAAGGCCTAATCTGTGTGTCTCACTCTGAATCTTACTTTGTTTTTTGCATTTTAGCAGCAAATGTTGGATGGCCAATTAGATGAGCCACTTAAAATTATTTCCGTATTGTGAAAAACCTCTGGGCTGTTTTCAAGCAGTCTTTCTTTTGTACTTATTTAGAATTAGCAGGAATTCAAGGATTCAGTGCAACTCAAGATCCAAAGGTGATGCTCTCTCATGAAGTACAGAAAGCCTATAGATTGTCATTAGTCATGGAAACCATTACAAAAACGTAATCAGATAGAGAATAAAATGGCATTTGCCTTGTTCAGGACAGAACCATGCTGCTGTCTGATATAAAAATAGAAAAAACAGGTAGTTCTGATTTTAGAAGAGAACAGGTTTTCTCCTTCCTACTCAACATATGCCATCCTGGACAACTTAGACGTGCTAACAAATGGGTACTGTGGACTCTGCAACATACTGCTTGTATCTGCAATTGCATTCTGATTATTTGTATATTTGTGTTCCTCTGGAACTGGCACCTCTTAATGTGAATCCAGACAGGATAGATACACTAAGACATGTGAGTGCTTGAAAAAGAAACCTTGGGGGCTGAAGAAGTAGCAAACCCAAGGTCAGCCTCTTGCTTTTTACATCTGCGTGGGCACCTCAAACAGCTCTGTCTGGCTGTTGACCCCTGTATGCACGAGACTGAATACGATGCCCTTAGCAAAATGCTTTGAGATTTGCCAATGAAAATCCAAATATTAAGTTTGTGTATAATAATAATATACAGTAATATGAAAGAATAATTAGACCCTTGGCAGACTCCTTAGCCAAAGTATGATGCGGAATAAAACAGACAATTTCAATCATCATGAATACATAAAGGAGAGCATTTTAAAAGATGCAAGAACTTCACTTTATATAAAATTATCATTGGACACTATATATTGATTAATTTTTAAAAAAAAGTTTATTGATATAATGATCTTGATATCTAATATACCTTCTACCAAGCTCTTAAATATTCATGTTACTTTAGAACTGTCACACAGATACAAATGAACATGATATACTGCTCACCAACAAGTAAAACCTGAGAGTTAAATGTATGCGTTACAGAAAGGATATTCAACTATGACTACGTAACTCTACACTCCATTTAGTTTGCTTTAAGAAAAGATAGGTAAAATGCCTCGGTTATTTAATAACAACATTAACACGGACAACAAATTTTATTTTTGCTTTCTGTAAACTAGCAGCCATTTCCATATTTTAGAAGTCACGGAGATTCCTCTCTCTATGCTATAAATATCAACACAGTCCTTACGAATTCGAAAATTACTCATATTAGCTTGTAAAATTTATCTTAAGCTTTTATCAGGCACCATTAGTCTTTCTAAGGCTTTAGATATTTTTATGCACCTAGTCTTCTCTCCTGATTCGTCCCTGCAGGATTTGCAGTAATTTACTTTTACAATATTCACTTTCATAGTATAGTGACCAGATTTTCCCTAGCTTTTCAGGAACTTCTCTCCTCTTTTGTCATGAAAGAGAAAAGAAACTTAAAGCACTTCTGCTACTGAAGCAAACGCTGACATTCAAATAGGACAATCTGATTCAGATCTTAGGAAACATCAAAATATTGCCAATAATGAGGGACCCAGAATTAAACTAAATTTTCACTTTTTTTAGTCATTTTGCAATCTGCAAAAGAGTTCTCACAGTCTACAAGAATAACTGACCAGAAAAATCAATGCAAAGAACAGCAATTCTTGTTAAAGCAAAAGAATCTCAAGGGGCTTTAATTAGTTTCCAAAAATTTTTAGCCCTATTCATGAAATTGAAACAGCTTTTCCTAAATGCGGACAGCAGAAAGAGACAATTTCATCGCTGTCTCACTAACGCTCTGCACAGCAGGAATGCTACGTATCTATTTGTCTAAGCCTTTTCACACTGGCATTAAACCTAGATATCTTATCTCCCTTAGTATAGCACAAGAAGCTCACAGTCCATCTTTTAATGAGTTTCAATCATATTGAACAGTTCTACAAAATGTGGGGGGGGGTCACCTTGGCTTGCAAACATGATGTATAGGCCTTGTCCCAAGATATATAACCTTGCAGCAGAGCCCATTTGACACACAGTTTGGATAGACAGATCCGTGATAGCTATGGGATTAATAATATAGAAAGTCCAGCTTTTCGATACCTAATATTAAATCAAGAGCGTCTCCAGCCCCATGAGGCAAAGACCGACTGAAAGAAATTTACTCCACAAGATTGCACTAGTCAAAAATTGTTTTGTTTGGGTTAATGGTTCCCCAGTAGGCATTAAGCCTACTACTAGCCTATCTGTGTCTCCACCCTCTTCCTCCTTCCTAATAGACCATTAAATCTATCATAAGCTCCTTATCACATGCTTCCAGTAATTTGATCATATGTCCACATCAATCAGATAAAATCTGTACTTCTGTGTGATGCAGTAGTGCATAGATCTAGTATTTACAGTCAAAAAACTATGGCCTAATTTTCTGGTTCCAACTGCTATTTACCTAGTTATCAATTTCTGTCTCTTCTGCTTATTTTTCCAGAAATTCATGTATAATTTCCACTCATAACATAAGCAATGATTCTGAGCTCTGTCACATACACGTTTAAGGCAAGGGTCCATATAGTCACTGTTAGAAAGGCTGTGTCAGGTCATCATCTTTCAATACCGAGAAACAGGTGCACATATTATCCCTACTCTCAGCTCTTTAGACTGAGGGACACGGAACTAAATGCACATAAGTACATGGAAGAAACGGGCATTTAGGATCATTTTTACTCAGGTAAGTTTTAAAACTGATGGAGAGTATGCCTTTCAAAGTCATAGGCTAAAAATACTGTATCTCACTGGGGGGACTTTGTAAAGAATAAGCAGTCGTTTTTACTGTACAATAAAACATCTAGTCTACAAAGCTTTGTTAGACCTCTCAAACTGTAATTTTTGCAATGTTCTGCATCAGTGGTTACCCCTTGTTGTGGTTTCTTTTATTTAGCTGCAAGTGGCATAGGCCGCCTCTGCCAGTATTAAAAGCCACACAGTAACTGCGGTAGCTGTGTAGGATAAACATGAGAATTTTCCTTGATTTCCATAGCTTCGTACTTGTGTTCTCTTTTAAATTTCAATTAGAACATCGCTAACTACACTTTCCCTTACTCCTCTAATCATTTAAAATAATTATATTGGCTTCTATTTCCATTCTAATTTTCGCTATGAATTTATATTTTATGATTAATGAGACTTAAAAAGAAGTAGTCCTGATTCTGAAGTCCCCAGACGATAGGTCTAGCTCGACATCAACAGAACTGCTAAATCACTTAAAGTCACATTTCAGTATGTACGGGGGTTGTGGGCCGAGATGGTTTGGCTAACTGGGACTGGCTGGCTGGAAAGAGGTGACTAGGTGAAAGGAGATAAGCAGAAGGGCTTATAACTCACCTAGAGACTAGCTGAGCAATCATTGCCTTTCATCTATTCTTGACAAGGCTGAGTGAAGGCTAAAAATTGCAATTGGTCATTGCAGGGCCAAGAAGAACTTTTCCAAAGAAGAAAAGCCCTGGCCCAGGCCAGAGACCAGCCCACAACGACAGGCAAACTGAGGAAGCAAACTGAGACCTTCAGATCGATCAGACACATCATCTCACTCTTCCCTCAAGGCTCCTAAACGAACCAAAGGATTTGGTTTCTCTCAGCCATGGAGTATATTCCAAGCCCTCCCAAACCCTGCAGTGAACAAAGCTTATGCCAAGTTATGGATGTGTAATATACAGTCTAGCTTGACATTTAATCCCATATGAGACACTTGCACAGTCATTTACTCAAGCATCTTAGCCAACAGTCTCGTTACATCAGACTATGGCCCAGCTTACGCTATCACAATCCATACACGCTAAGAGCAAAGCTTATTTCATTTAGGTGATGGGGTCATGCTAGGCTAAGTGTTATTGATTATACACAAGGAAAGTGGTATAAAACTGCTTTACTCAATGGGATATGTCTCAAACTTTTTGGCAACTTTACGAGTACTGCTTTTTTTAGTTGGCTGTTTCATCCCTAGGTGACATCTACACACCTCAATACCTAAAGACATGGATTATGGAGGGCTGTGTCGATCCTACATCAGGAGGCCAATAATCTCAAAAAGAACACCATAAGTACAGTTATTTCTGCCTGACCTTTCATTTCCCCAAAATCACATAAAACAAACGAGAAACCCTGAAACTATACTGACTATATATAAAATCTACTCCTACAAATTCGTAGTATGTAGCTTTTCCCAGCCTATCTCACCCCCGCTCCTCACTATCTCTTTATCCATTAGTTCACCTTATTTATAATCCTTGTTTACAATTTTCCGAAACAGGCAAGTGGCGCTACACATTTCAGTTGCCTACTGAACGGCGTTTGCTCCCTGCTCTTCTTGTTCATTTGTCCGTACCAGCTGTAAGAAACAATCAGTCCTAGACAGTTTATTATAAAATGTAGATGTTTGGTGTTAAACGATGTTGGGTACAGAAAATGAGGAGGTTAATGAAGAAGTTTATAAAATTGTGTTAGCAATTATTAGGCAAACAATTTCAGTTGACTCTACTTCTGGTAACAACCAGGAATCGGGTAAACCTCCTGAAACCATAAAAAGTCATTACAGTGTCATCTTGCTATAAATCCCCATTCTCAAGCATGATTTTCAATTGCCAGCTTTGCCAAGTGGAAGATGTAATATTTGTTCTCACAGCTGGAGCAGAGAGCTATATGAAAACAGTGATTTTCTGTGAGGTTTCTTATCCACGTTCTTTTATTGTACCTTAAAACGTTAGCTTATATTGAGCAGTTGCTGCTTAAAACCAAAGTTAATGTTTTTGACGACAATTTCAAGTTTCTTATTGCTAATAGGAAATTCAGGTCCTGTTACTGTAAACACATAGACATTACTAATGAAAACTTTTAGATGAATCAGAACCATTAAAATAAGCTTGGAAATAATGAGGGGCATTCCCAATTTCTTCAGTCTTCATTGGTTTTAGGATCTACCTCTGCTCTATTTTCTGTAGGCAATGCTTAAAGCTCTGATGGGTTTTTCACAGGTTTAAGGGCTGCATGTCTCCTACAGCTGCTGGAAACTTACAGAATCACTGAATAAAGAAATATTAGTCCAGCCACTCACCCTAAAAACTGAGCCATTCATAACACAACCACTGCACTGTCTTTCTACTACTTTTACCAAACACACTTCAGTAAGACTTTCTTAAAATTTAATTTGGTGCCTCTCCCTGGGACTTCTCACTGTCCTGTCACATCCAGTGGGAAACGCAGGCGCTTAGCCCCTCTGCAAATTAGGCTCCTTCTACAGGTGTCCAACACCTGCATCAAAAAAAAGCATATATTCCCTCTCAGATGAAAAGTGAAAGGTAAATTGTGTCTCGTAAATCTTCTATTAATACTTTATATATTCTCTTGAAGTTTGAAGTATTTTAAATTTGCCCAAATGCTTGGGAAGATTTTTAAAATTGTCCAGATATCTTGATTAAATATAATAAATGAATATAATCTTCTACTCCAGAAAACAGGACTACTTGAGCACGTCAAGACAAAGTTTTAGTATTGTACCTAACATTCACTACACGAGCTCTGAAGAAACGTGCTTATTTCCACGCCGGGGCAACGGGGCAGGTGAGGGTGCACGGGAGCCCTGTGAAAAGGTGACTTTGGCTATTGCAGCTGCTGCGCCGGGTGCACAAGTGTTGCTTCAGGTCCCTCTTTCTCGCACACGGTGTAGCCGCGTGGACGACTCGGGCGCACGTCGGTAGGTGCAACGAGGCTTCAAGGCCTCGTGGTCAGCCTGCCCCACTGCTCCCCTTAGTACTCCATCAAATTACTTGGCTAGATCATAAATTTAATCCCACGGCTTGCAGCAAGGGCTGAGGTGGGGCTATGACTTCAGGGCCCCGTGGCCCAACCACGCTGCCTCCACGGGCCAGCAGAGCACGTGCCGGGGGCCGCAGGGCTTGCAGAGCGCAGAGACGGCTACGCTGCCGCTCACGGTAAGGCGGCCGCAACCGGCTGCGGAGGCACGACTATTGCAATGAGCCCGCCCGGAGGAAAGGGAGGAGACTTTCTTCTCCGCTTCCTTGAGGACAACTTGCAATTTTGTTCCTCTGTGTCATTGCCAATGTGCAAGAGAAGGTGTTATGATAGTAGTAACAGAAAGTGAGAAGTACTTTATATCAATAAAGGAGGAACAACAAACACTTCCTGCAGGAAAAGGTAGCTTTTCTTCTCAGAAATGAAGAGGATAGCAGGACTAGCGCAACTCAGCTTGGCAGCTTTTCTAACCACAGTAATTCCATCAGGAGTCCTGCTGCCGGGGAATGCAGGGCACCAATCCATCTTGTGAATGGCAGGGCAAAATCTGATCAGGACGTGTATTTAATAATGACTCTAAATACCGACGATTCTCTTTCTAACAAAGCGGCCATTAAAACAAGCCTGCATTACCAACCTGCCAGGAGACTCCACGTGGGAGAACTAGGCTGTGCAGGGTCACAGCATGAGATGGTGATGAAGCGCAAAGACAGCATGGACACCAATATCCCAAAAAACAACGGCCTAATTGCTTCACCTTGGGTCGTACGTGCAGCGATCGGGAAACCCGGGATGATTATGCAAAGAGCTCGAGTCACTTCGTCCCGCCGCCGTGCCTGGGCAGCGCGCGCGAGAGAGGAGCTGCTCGTGCCCAGCGCTGGTGCGCAGGACGGGTGGCTGCGGGTCCTCGCGCTGCCTCCCTCCTCTCCACAGGGTCGCAAACTGTTGGAGACTTAGCAGGAGAAAATGGGGAAGAAGTAGCGCTTTTTCCCCCTCAACCTATTTGTCTTTTGATTTCCAGTTCAAGACCTCCAAGGACAGGATCTGTGCAGTAAGGGGTGTCTGCGCAGCGTCCAACACAGTTGGCAGGGAGCACTGAGCGATAAACTCTTACCAAACTGCACCCATAGAAATCCCCTAGCATGATTTGCTGATTCAGCTCTGAGGATCTCAGTTTATCACAAAACTTCCTCCTTTTTTGGCTTGCTAACACCCATTTAAATCTAATTTTTAAATTAGATCTAAATCTAATTTTTATTGCAAAAATAGAACAGAAAAATTTGTCACAGATTCAACCGAAAACTACATTTTATATATTAGCCATATATTTCCTAATTCCTCACAACATTTTCTAATCATCCGCATTAAATTACACTCCGGATAACAAATCAGATATGGTTTTATTAGCATATTTCATTTCTAAGCTTTCCAATACACAGAAATGAAATTTTTTGGAAAGAGGCAGTTCTTAGACAATGAAAAGATATTAAATTGTAGGTTCAAATTTTTCCTTTCTTCTGGAAGCCCATATATATTGAGAGGGTAACAGAACAATTGTGCTACCTCCAGGCTCATTAACTGCCGATCTCCCTAACAGACAGGTAAGAGAGAAAACGAGGAGTGGAAGCCTTGGAATATTTCATTACCTCCGATATTCAATTATTATAACAGTGCCACTCAGGAGGGCTCGGATGGAATTTCTGTTACAGATTGTTATTTTAAGAAAATGATAACTGATCAATTTGAACACTCACAAAATTGTTTTCTAGTGTCATTAGTAAAGTATATCAATCATCCTCCCAGCAGAAACAGGAAAAAGCTGTTTATATTCCACTGAAATTCTCAGGATTTGAAGGACAGTCACTTAAAAACAGAACTTTAAGGTTATATGTTTTTACATGAATAACCTCTGTGACTGATGCCTATGCAGTTTCTGTATTTACATAATGGAACGCATACAGCAAAAGTAATTTTTTTTTCTTTTACTTCACCAAACCCTGCATATATTATACAGTGGTTTTTTTCAATTTTTTCTTGTTTTTCACATTATTATATTTCTTCTTAAAATTTTCAACGTTTCTCAACTCTTCGCCTGTAGACTTGGTAGCTTGCAGCAAGTCGTTTCTTTTTAATAATTAATAGGAACATTTTAAAGTTTCGCTAACTAGGCATCTACAATATGAACGGGTCCTACGAAATACGTGCAACATCATTAAAAGCCCTCAGCAGAAGTTATCTTTAAACTGCTCTCACAAGGAAGTGATGTGGCACTGCTTCCCCGCTCCACTCCCCACCCTCTTTGGCTATCTAGAACTCAAAGGGAAAAAGCAACTGCTTTCATGCCATTCCATTAAGCTAATTAGAAGCAAAACTCTTTCTGAGGGTAAATTAATAACAACAGCTACAACAATAGACCCAAGAAGATAAATCTCATATCTTAATGGATGGAAAACTAGTTGTCAATTGGAGGCATGGCAACTGAGTAGGAAAAATTTTTACAGAAGTCTTCATTCATCTATGAAGGTGTGTGAATGAACGCCAGTAAGAGGGTTTTGAAGCACCTGCATGCCTAAACGCCACTGAAATCCACAACTGCTCGGCACTTTTCTCTCTGTGAAGGAGGAGGAGGAGGTGGTATCCTGAGCACCCGATTTCCTTTAATTTCATTGACTTAGTCAATGGTAGAGGAACAGAACCGTCCCTAAAACATAAGCAGACAAAACCATCCCTAGACAATCCTTTTCTTTGCAGCTAACAATTATGTGCATTACCGTTCTCTGAAAAACGTCCACACAAAGCCACACGGACGCGAACATCAGACACGAATTATGTTTAACAGAAGCTAATCCACACAGGAAAAATGCCTCTCTCCTGCACATAGCTCTGGCCTCAACCCGAGCTGAAGGAATGAGTTCCACAGGGCTCACGTAGGTTTAAAAAGAAAAAAAAAAATTACTGGTAACGTTTAAACAAGTTTTAGAAAAGTGCTATTGAAATGCCAGCTGACATTTAGAAGTGCTGGTCATGCTTTTGAAGCCTGTCCCCTTCCCCTTACCCCCCTCCCAAAAAAAAGTCACACGAGACTTCAGGTACGTCAGTTAAAGCTGCCCGAGCCTTACGTCTCCCACTTGTAAAACTAAGGTGGTAATATCCATCGTACCTTCCAGGGCTGCCTGAAGTTTAGTAGGCTGGTATCTGTGAAGAGCTGTGAGGTTCTCGGAACGAACGCTCTCAGTGCCAAGCTTCTTCCTAACAAGCAAAACCCCAAAGCTGCTCCGTGGTGCTTGCTTTGTCAAGATGCCTACTGTCCGCGGGTGGCTACAGCCGAGCAAGGCTCGAGAACAGACGGATCACCCTCAGGCAAGCCAGGATATGATAGACCGTATTTGAAAATTAGCTTTAAGAAACAATTGTTTGCAATAAGGAGTATCTCTCTATATGGAATGGTTGTGCTTCATTATTATTAAATGTACACAGTATGTACAACAAATGTAACACAAATATAGAGAGAATTAAATAACTGCTACTTAACTTCGGCTGCTATCATCATAGGAAGGGACTTTTTGTTCACATAACATTGAGAAAGAGTAGCCTTTACTTTCCTCAATAACATTACTGGAGAAGGTACTTAATGTGTGGAAGTTAGATGCTCACTTACATATATTCTCTCAAGAGATAAAAATACCACAAATATATAATACAAAATTCCTTTACATTATTTTCAATATAACCATTTTACTTCAGCTAAAACCATGTTTATTAAAGGTTCAATGATCAAAGATAAATTAATCTTTAACTACTGCTGACGAATGATTGCTTCGGGACTCCTGCTCATCTAATAAAATGAATCTGCGCTCCCCACATTTCTCCTTGCTTTCACACCATAAACTATTTTTATAGCATCTTCTATGCAATGCATCACCAAGCACTTTACAGTATAAGACTAATCAGCAGATAAAACGCTACTGGAGCCTATAACATTGACATACAATTCAACATCTAGCGAAATCTAAATCAAAAAGAGAAGTTTTCTACATCAATTTACAAACAAAGAGAAAGACGCGCTCCCTGCGCTCAAGGCTGGGAGAGAAGCGTAGAGATGTGGAGCACTCCAACGCCAAGCCTACGTTCAACAAAGCTGGCACGCCGACCTCACAAGTTACTTTGGGAGATTTCAAAGAACGTCCCAAAACGCACAGAATAAAAACGTCAGAGACCAGACCTACCTAATACCTATTCAATTTCCCATGAACACAGGTTTTAAATGTGTATTAGTACCCTGACCAAAAGCAATTCCCACTCTTTCAGAACTGCCAAACAATTCCTCAGGTAATCACCAATTTGGAAAGAAATAAGCAGCTGTTCCTCTCACCGCGTAAGCTGTCAAATTATTTTATTAAACCACTGAGGAGGTGGAAAGGTAAAAACATTTTGGGAAAGTAAACTAACTCAGCGGAAAGCTGATGAGAAACCAAGTGATTCAACACTTAACGTTATTCTAATCTAATGCTTCATGTCAAAAATATTTGTCAAGGAACCCACTACTCCTACCCTCATTTGTTAGTATTTTTTGACATAATTATTGTCTGATAGGGAGCAAGGGAAAAAAGTCAAACCAGTAATAAAAATCATCAAATTACAGAAAAAAAAATAGTAACTTTTTGAAAGAACCGATACTTGGAACAGATTACAATACTTACATCAGTATTAGTAAAAATATTCATATACAGGAACAGCACTCCTGCAACAGTGATTATCAACCACATTACGTGGGCCAAACTCAAATCTCATCTAGGTTTATCTTCAAAGCATATCAGGGCGAAACAAGGTTTAAGAAGCTGAAAAATCAGCAATGAGGTAAAAGTCAGGACTTGTGCAAGACCAGAACTTAGATACAAAACAACTCCATTCCATAGTCAGCTGAGAAAAAGACAGGAACTTTGGACAAAATACACTGAACTATACAACATTTTGAAATACACAGTAGCAAATGATACACTTCACGTTGAAACATGTAGTTTCCTGTTTCACAAGAACAGTGTAGGAAGTTCTCAGATGGGGGACGGGTATTTATTACAAGCACATTATAGAACTTCAGAGAGGAAAAAAACCACCATAACGTGGGCTGTAAGTGTTAACAAAACTGGACTGAAGACTTTTCACGGATTGTCACACGGCAATATTTTAACTTGCAAAATCAAGTTACAAGACTTCCCTTACAGGAACAATTTATAAAGGTTTAGAGGGGGAGAAGGAGGTTGAGAACATTTGGTTAACAAGGCGAAAGGCTAGCCAATCCTATTAGTGATGCTAGAGCCTAAATAATAACACACCATCTTTTGAGATCTATATGTAATTATATGTATTATAATTGGATTTGCAATTTAACAATAAACATCCTGTCAGCTATATACTGTGAAAGTGAAAAATCCCTATAATTATATTCTTCTATGTCCAAATAACATATTAACAGATACTAGTTAAGTCCCAACTGCAGGAAGAGTTTGTTTTTTTTTTTTTTTTTATTATTGCTGCAGTCACAGTAGTTCTTGGCTTTTATTAAAAAGCCAACCTGTATATGCCACTGTTTGCAACACAAAACAACAACGAAATGCATTAGCCTGCCTGAAAAACGTCACTTTGATTTAAAAAATAAGAAACTTTTGCACTCAAAAAAAAAAAAAAAAAGGGCTGGATAAGCAGAGCTGATTTTTTTTTTGCTTGCAGACCTAGAGCTTGCCTATACCTACATCACACACTGTTCACACGTCCTTACTCCTACTGACACCCCAAGCGCTGCACACTGCAGGCATCGCTACCTGTGCTCCAGGTATTCCTGCTGAGGCAGGGTTCAGGGCCGGGGGAAAGCTGTGGCTCACAAGCCCTCACCTGACCTGCAGCGCTTGCCTCCCGACCGAGGGGACGTTGACGCTACCCCGTGCCATGGGTACATCGCTGCCCTCGCAGCCTTGCATCGTGCTCGGCTACCTCGTCTTTGGCAACAGCCTGCAACGGCTGAAAAAACAACCAGCCTTCACCGTGCTCCCCTTTTCTCTGGCACAAGGGGTGACACAGCAACAAACAGAAATTTTCTTGCGGGGTAGAGCAAGGAGCAAGGGAAAAGTATGCTACCAGGTTAATAACCACACATTCAACGGACCGACAGAGAAATCAGTCTCTGTAGTCCGGGTAGCTGTTCCAGAAGTAAACTCAGAAATGAGAAACAAGAAAGTATTAAAAAAAAATTTTTTTTTTTCCTTGGTAAGTGGTTTAAAAGCCTCGCAAAATAATCCCCAATCCTCTTATATTTCCTAGATCTCATTCACAAAAGACCATGAAGAAAATAACACAGAGGGAGTAACCCTGGATATGGACAAATAACCTTGCAAGACAGGGCGATGATATTCACACCATTGCCTATGACCTCGCAAGGTCAAAATTAAGTGTTTCCAGGTGCTTGCACGGCTCCGCATTCGTTTTCAATTGTAGGAGCAGTGGACACAGCAAGCGCAGTACCGTCTGCAGCAGACACACTACACTGGAGCCCTCGGACAAATTCCCTCACAAACTGCCAAAGTAGGGCTGTGAATAATTACAGGGGAACAAGTCACTATTACAGGGAGCGTGGACCGCAAGCTGAACACCAGGAACAAAGAGCTAGATTGCGAGCCTTTGTGAAGCAGAGTGACTGAAAACCCCTGCTCAGTGGATTGTGCTTTGAAAAGATCTGCTTGAATTGGCCAAAAATTTACATGATGATCAAAGGTAAAATAAGTTTAACTGAAGAACAGCAGAAATGTGCTTCCGTTTCCAGAGGCGGTATGGGAATGAGACGCTATAGACAAAAAGACAAGACGACAGCTCAAGCGTTGCAAATCAAGGTTAATACTTTTGTCATTAGTTCAAAAATTCAGGTGGGTTTAAGATTTTTAAAATGAAGTAGGGGCGTTAGCCCCTGTCACAGGCTCAGGATCTCAAGCAATGGGCAAACACAGTGACCTAACAGGACAGAAATGGCATCATCAGCTTTTTTAACTTTTAATACAGAGTACAGAGGCAGTGGATACAATGAACTGAAGTTTCCAGTAGCAGAACTGGAGGGCAAGAGGTCTTCGGACACTTCCACTTCATACGTCTCTGTAATCAGCGTCAGAAAAAAACAACCCAACTGATGCCTAAACAGTGCAAGTACCCACAGCTGTATGCGCCTGTTCACGTGCACGTAAAGTGTCTAACCAGAGCTGCTTGAGCATCAGCCGCTCCTTTTCCACTCCAGTCAGCGTTCAGGACCTGCAAGGCTTGGCGACGTCCAGGAGTTTCAGCTCCTGCAACGCCGGGGTCCAAATTCTGCTACTGGATTTTTGAAAATGTTTCAATCAAACATTCCTAATTCAAATAGCGTCATGATCTGGGACTGCACATTACGAAGAGATCCTCTCCTGTATTTTGCCTCCACATGGGCATATGCTATATTATTTATATATCTAGGACACCTAGGGCAGAGGAACATCCACAACACATTTGACCTTGGAGCTGTCAAAAGCAAATGCTGTGTTTTCATGCTGAGGGACTCCTCATCCAATCAGTATGTGAAATTATCGACCCTAATATCTTTACGGTTATGTTAGTAGAACATTTCTATTAATAGGCAGATATATCACATTCAGGAATTCACTGTACCTTTCACTGAATGAGCAGACAACAATCTATCTTAATACCTAAGGGTAAGCCACAACCCTATGTACCTCTTTTGTAACATAGTAAGAAAAAAAGGGTTTGTTGCTGACATGGAACTAGTTGTCTCTTACATATCTCAGAATCTAAAACCTCTAATTAATCAGGCTGTGGAGCTCCATTAAGTCTGGTGCTTAACTGTATTAGAAAAACTAGTAATAAGTGGTCACTTAGCTCTCTTGTGCTCAAAAAATTGAACACCAGTAGGAGATGGAACAGATATAGACAATCATATGGCAAGAACATAATGGACAGTATTAATAGTACTATTGAGAGAAGCTCAGAGCATGCCAAAAGATTAACACATTGCAATAAACTTAGCGTCCTTGAACAGCTTCGATTAGACAGCCTTAGACAAGTTTACAAGTGCAAATAGTAAATCATTAAAACATCTGAGCAGCGTAACCAAACACATGCACTTCCTGGCTTAATTACGATCTAGTCAGAGAAGTACATTTTTATACATGAAAAAAGTCTATAATCAGAAGGACCATTATCCGGAAGTACACTGTTAAATGGGAGATGGCAGCCAATAGCTATGTACATAATTCACATAGTGAGCTGGGATTACTCACTGGTTCACATCCTCCTGAGCCTGAACGTTAGTTTCAATAGTCAGCAAAACAGCAAGGCAACAATACAAGTTGATGAACTCACAAAGGAAAATCATCTCACAACTGTGAATAGACATTTACTAATAATACAACATAAAGGAATGAAAACTCAGGACAGTGTGAAGTCTAAAATTTGTAGGAAATATAGATCTAGGAGAGGATGTATCTCAAACAATTTTATTCCTAACAGTAGAAAAATTTCCTGGCAAAAGGTTCCAATTTCAGCTGCTACCTGGTCCTAGATATTCAGCAGACTCTGAGCAGATGATGAGGAACAGACACTCAACCCCAGGTCAGCAGAGGAGAATTCAGCAGTTGCAGCAAGCCATGTTCTCTGCAAAAACAGTTACTCATGCTTGCAAAACTGCAAAATTCTTGACAGAGTGAAGAATGTCTTTCCAACACAGACAGACAAGCTCTGACCTAATGGCAAACATACATTTCTTCTACTCTGATTAAGATATTGGAGTAGAAAACTTAAGATTAGATTCCCATTTCAGGCACAGAAGTAAACAGAAGGAACAACTCCAATGACATAACTTCCATACAGCTAATGTCTAGTCCTTTCAGTCTAGAAATAAAAGCTAAGAGAGTCTCAATCATCCTTCAGAAAAGAGTAGTCCCTGAATCTCTTTAAATAAATCAATGCTGACTTAAAGCATGAGCCAAACAGGGCCGCCAGTGGTGTGACAATGGTTAAATCAGATTTTTTTGTGCACCTGATGGAAAGTCCTCTGTCAGCACACAGCATTCACATAGAAAGTAACACGTTGTGCAAGGCCTTTGGGTTCTTAAAATGACTCAGGAATAAGTGAAAAAATACTAGAAAGTTGTAAAAGAACTCATGGTAAAAAAAAAAGTGTAATCTTAATGAGAGGGTAGAAGCACAATGTGAAACAATCAACTCTGAGCAATTTCAAAAAAAAAAACCAAGCTAGAGAGAAATGCAAAATAAAACCTTCAGTGCAACATGAGCTGCCTCTCAGCTGGATTAGCAGACAATAAGGAAGAGGAATCAGCTTCCAAAGTACAACACCATTACTTCACCATCTTCTCACAGCCAGGTTCTTCCTCAGGAAAGATAACAACACTCTTGGAAATACTGAAGGGGCATATACAAAAAAAAAATCTAAACTGTAGTGTCTCACGGGACAGTTCATAGTCCAGAATATCAGCACATACTTTTGCCTTTATCTGAGGTCAGAAAAATAACAATGAAATAAGGAATAAAAAAAGGAAGCTCCTCATATTAGGAAAATCTTGATTCAACCAACATTTCATTTTACAAGCATGGAGTTTAATTAATATAAGTTAATACATAAAGTTAATGAAGATGACAAGCCTGGTTCAATGAGGAGATGGAAATCTGGAAGGCTGGCTAAAAACTCTATCACAAACAACTTAATTCCTCCATGCCCTTTAGCTACGTTTGCCAGCAATAAAAATAATCTCATTCCAGATTTTAAGCATGACATCCTGGAGAGCATGGTCTGTCCCTTGCAAGAAGTTAGATTTTACTAACTACATCATGTATGCAACATTAGGCAAAATGCAGAAGGAAAAAATGTGGACTTAGGGGAGTTCACAACTCTAGTTTCAGATGCTTCGGAGCAGAAATAATGTAAATTAAATAAAAATGTCTCCTATAGATTTTTACGATCATATTTTTAAGGTCATATCTTTCACTCTTTTCATGACGTAAGGCATACATCAATAAGTTCCTGTGAAAAATCACTTTAAAAAAATTCCATGTTATGCACCCAAAACCTGCCAGAGGTCAGGGAAGGTAATCTTCAAAAACTATACAATGATTTCAAAAATAAGCTCCCTCTGTATAACTCTTAATAAAAGAAAGCAGACTTAAGAATGAATTTCTGAGGTTTCCTTAAAAAGAGTAGGAATATTAGGGCCTCGTATTACTTTGGCCTTCGCTACTTCACGAGCATTCCGCGCTATTTGTCGTAGCTGCCTCGAGGAATAGTAACTACGATTATACAGTGCAAAATAAGTAGCATTAGCCCTGAGGTTGGATGAAACACCTAAAAAATTCTGACTCCTTTCATGGTTATGAAAATGAACATTGACTTTTTTTTCCTTAATAAGATGACTAAGTTGTGCCTGAGGCTAGTAGAGTTCCAAGCAGCTTAGCTAAGGAGTCTTAGCACAAGTGTGATTACCCATTGGCTTCTTCTGGACGACCTTTTCTAGTTCCTCTGTACATATAAAATATGCCTTAAAAACTGATACTTTTTTTTTCTCCTAAAAAACTTTCATTTAAGGCAACATCACAACAATGCAGGTACAAATTTCCCAGATCGAATCGGGGGGAAAACTGACTTTTTGCATTTTTCCAAACTTCCCCAAAATGAGAAGGGGAAGGGAGGGAAGGGAGGGTTTATCTTTCCCTTTCCCAACCAACCGTGTGGATCTGTGTAATAAGGAGCGCTGAGCTTTTTCAAAAAGAAAAAGAAATACAGAGGAGGCCAAAGACACTCAATAAGATGATCTGCTGCACAGGTTGAGAAAAGAGTAATATTATAAAGAAACAACAGGAGTTGAACAAAATATTACTACGCCGTTTGGTCTAAACGTCTAGGATTTACAGCTGTGTGTGCTGATTTATGTACGTGTTTTTGGCAAACATTCATATTGCTATGACGAAAAATAGTGCCAGTGTCCTCTCCTGCAACTTAATGTAACGTTGCACTGAATATCTGCATGGTGGAAGCCCTCATCCCTATCTATTTTACTGCCGCAGGACACAGTTTTAGCAGTCGAAATGTTTATGATGTTATCTCATACAACCTTGTCACAAGCCTAGGGATGCATGTGCAGCGAGGACAATAGATTTTCATAAGTCTTTCCATATGTTTACAATGTCCGCAGGTATCTAATAACATTGCTCACGCTATGTGCATATTGTATATTAGCATCCTAGGCACCAAAACAAATATGTGAGGACATTCCCCAGCACACAGATAATGCTGCATGTAAAGTAGCATTTATCATTTTAAATATCCACTATTTTACTTTAACTTAAGTAAGTGTGGTTTCAATGATACTGCTGTTTGCCCTAGGGAGGAAACGTGCACCATTTTTAGGAGGTTATCAGAAGAACTAAGATGAAATATTAAGGTCTGACAGGCAATTAGTACAAACATCTTTTCCATTAAATCTAAAAATGCCCTTTAAGTAAAGAAAAAAACATACTTTATTACATGAATTCTTACAGCTTCACAAGCTAATACTGAAATCAAAGCAGCACTAGTGTAAAGCCAGGCTAATACTGATAAAACTAGGAAACAGCAGTTATTTTCGGCAAATCTGGGAAAGCGAGCAAGGCTTGCACATCCTAAAAACTTGTAACCAAATGACATTGCACACATGCAAAGTGAGGTTTGACAAGACAGACTAGAAAACAATCAGCAGCTTGTCTCAACCTTTCTAGGCTGGGTGAATTCAAACAGAAAACAGCATGATAGGATTCTACGCATGCACATATTTTTCACTTCAAGGTCCTGCCAAAGCCTTTCTAACAAACTGTGAATTGTAGGTTATGGCTCTCTCCGTATAACAAGGCTTCTTGGTAAAAGCAGAGCTTGCCTTTTGCTACATTCAATTCAAACTTCTGTAATGAAACTATAATAGAATCAAACCAAAAGCTCAGTCCATTTAATCATCTTCAAGCCATACTCGCTGGAACCAAATCCAGATAAATCACAAAATATCCCCTAGCTCAGTGGTCTGGCCACACTGTGCTCCCAAAGTACAAAAGAAAGATGAGCAAAATAACGTTTAGACTAACAGCACATGCAACACGCTCCCTGAAACCTTTGGTTTCATGCAGGCACCCCCACATTTTACAAATGCCAGCCAGGCGCCTTGCATGCTTGCAGTCCCTGAAAGACGCTCCTGCCCTCGCGGAGCCAGCTGTCCCATCAGGCTCATGTAGCAAAAGTAGTGCTTGCTCTGTTACCTGTTGGATGGAGCAGGAGGTAGCTGGGAAGCCCAGGCACTCGTTAAGGCGCCTGAAGACCCCAGCCTGTAGATTATGACACCTACTCAGGTGAAGAATAGGCTGTTGTTACCCACTTGTCCTAAACTCACACTTAACTGAGGCCAATTCAAGAAGAACAAAAATCGAAGCTTTTTATTTGGAGCATCCAAAACAGGCGGCACAGTTATGCAGCTTCACAAGAGGCAGGGCTGCAGAAATGAAAGGAAAGCTATGCTTAAACTACCTTGACTCTCTCCTTTATACATCTTGCTTATTACACAGAGCTGCAGTCTCTGTATATAGCTAGCGCCTCAGGTTGTATCTGCTA
Organism: Struthio camelus; assembly: GCF_040807025.1. Classification (NCBI taxonomy): domain Eukaryota; kingdom Metazoa; phylum Chordata; class Aves; order Struthioniformes; family Struthionidae; genus Struthio; species Struthio camelus. The sequence goes on from NC_090944.1 coordinate 134,651,626, forward strand.
GAGAGCGCTCACTTCTGAGCTTTGTCAGAAAACTTTCCTGGGAGGGAGTTTCCCCTTAGAGAGCTCCCACTAAAAGAAGCCCTTGGAAGCACCTGCCAGTGCACACCTGCACGTGGCTCCGTCTTCGCTGAGCATGCAAGCTTTTACAGCTAAGCTCCCCTTTGAAGTTTCCCAGGTGTCCAGACAGATCTGATCTTTCATCCCAAAATGCACTCTAATCTCTCCTTAGCAGAAGATGGTCTTACTATTTTTTCTAATAAAATAATCATTGCTTTCCTTCCTCAGAGATGCAAGTATCTCTGTAAGGCACAATGCCGGTCCTGAGGGGTTACTGAGCAACTCCTTGCTTCGACCAAGGGAAAAATCCTCTCCCTACTTCCCTTCCATGACTCAGTGGAGTGCGCGTGTGTATCAATCGGTACAGCTATATTAGACACAAACCTCCAACAGCTTTAAACGTGTGTAGCTCCTGACTGGCTCTTGACTGCATCAAGCATGATGCTAATAAATCTTTTCAGTATTATAATGGGCTTGGGCTGGCCCTTCTCCTTCTCTTTTTAAATACTGTATTAGTATCTTTATTTTCAATTTAGGATAACACTGGTTTTATGCCTACACAGTCAGAACCATCTGTTCTTCCACATCGCACCTTGAGGCCCTCATTGCCTTTCTTAAATTTTGGGAACGGCACTAAGATACATGCCACACTGCCTAGTGAAACCTGTCCCAGAAGTCATCTGCTTGCTCCTTCTTTAGCACTAGAAAATGGGAAACGTGCAGGGAAGGTCCCCAAGGGCGGAAATGGGAACGACGGCCTACAAGTGGTCAGCCCTCCTTCTGAGACCTCCTTCTGAGGCCAATGCACAGCTAAACTCAAAATGCACTTTTGAAATAAATGCCCTGGGAATTCACACATCCTTCAGACACTTGTTGATCTGTTGCCAGGGAATGAACACAAGAACTTTCAGTGAAGATATTTGATGGGTATGAGGTTTAAGTAATTATACGGGCCATGCTGATCTTTAGGACAGATGCAGAATAAGGTATATAAAGGCACGATACTTGTTCCATTCTACTCTCCTCATACTAGATCAGTTATTTCCCTGTGGGATGGGAAAGAGAACTGAATGCCATTAATTCGGTACCTGGGAAAACATTTCTGTAGTAGAACAGGCAAACAGTAACTGGAGCCATTCACAATTCGGATCAGGAAAGTTGACAAGAGGTATTAAACACCCAAATCCCAGTCTTTACATGTAAGCACAAACTTCACCATGTTGTTAACAAGGCAGCTTATTTAGTTCTTTCTTTAACCAGTACGCAACAGACGAACATTCACAAAATGAACTCAGGTTGAATATTCTGTACGTCTGAACAAGAACAGGAACTCAAGAGGTAAACGCTTCTTTTCCACATCCCCATCTTGCTAACTGCGTGCTACTAAAAATGTTCTTAAGCAATGTTGACTTTGCCTAGTATTCTAGCATTACTTGAATGCTTCACAAGCATTCATGGATTCATGTCAGCAAGGCGAACGAGGAATACCGTAATGCAGCTTACAAAGGGGGAACTGGGGACAACAAGAATGATGAGCTAAAACAACATCCACTGTTTCTGAGCATCCTATCTGACTTAGCTTATTCTCATTAATGCTGGATCTAGAATTTAGCTCATCAAAGACACACCATGGCATCTCTCCTTGGTCATGTGACAAAATTCTGTTAAAGTCATGCAGAATCACTCATGCATAGCCCCAGACAGGTGCTAGTTCTCTAGGCAGCTTTCTTGGCCTTTCTTTCTTGCCTCTCTTTTATGAGCATCCATCACTTTTTTTCATCTTCTCAATTCTGCTACATATGGTGTGATACAACATCCTCATGAAGCTCCTTGAAACAACAGCACCTTTTTTTACTTAGCTGTGATTTGTCCAAAGCACATGCCATCTGTGCATGGAAAAAAAAAAAATTCAACATGTAGACAGTGAAAGCTTGGCAAACTTTTAAGCAACTGAAAGCAGGTCGTAAAATGGGGCATACTGGGCTATGTCAACTGCAATATCAGCCCTCTCTAAATTATACATACTAGGACATTATATGTTTATTTTGCTATTGCAGATTGATGTGATGCACAGACCTATAACACAGATCTAGGGCAAGCCACCAGCATCTCTACTTTTTTTTGTTTTTTGTTTTTTTGGCTCTGCTGAAAATTTGGACAGGCATGAGATTAAACCCCAACGCTTTTTACCACACAGCAAACACCAAAAAGGACCACCACTGATCTAGAAGATCTGACCCTTCTTCTTCCGTAGAAGGTACAGAGGGCTTCGCTTATAAAAGCATAAAAATTTTTACCCACTGAGAGAACAGAAGAGGAACCAAAGAGAATCCCCTGAAACCGAAAACTAGAGACAGGCTTTTGGCATGCAAACGGATCCAGGTTAACACCCAATAATGCTAACTAGAGGTTTTCTTTTTCTATACAGTAAAAAAAATGAGCTAAAATAAAATGACAGGCCTGGAAAGGAAATCCTATTCATCCCTTTTTATGCCATGGAGCTTAACACTGCCAACGTGCCTCTCTCCGAGGACCCCAAGGGGTGACCGTTCCCTCTTGCACGTCCGTTCAACCCTTCACTGCTCCTATGGAGACTGCCAAGAAGCATACCAATTACTGCCAACCACGATAACACTTCCTGCGTTGTGAAATGGATACCTGGCACGGGACTACGTTATTCAGCTAGTTTCACAGAGGTGAACAGCTGTCAAACGATAACGATTTCTGGTCAATACAAAGCCTCTATGGGAAACTCTAGAAACAAGTCATAAAAAGGCCGCACAGAAGGAAAGAAGATAATCTAGGATGTGATATCTTCTGGCCACAACATTATGTCTCTTTTCTCCCTCCCTCTTTCAAACACAGCGCCAACAAAACAGCTATCCAAGCTCTGGTGAGTGATCTGTAAAACTAGCCGTTTTGTGTACTGTTCTGCTATTCACTGGGGCTCGTGAGGAAAGGACTGGCCGTGCTGCCAACTGAAATGACAGGAGGGTCCTGGAAGGAGCAGCCTTGAGACGCTCTCCTTATCTCTGGCCCGTTGGCCTCAGACCTCCTCACAGCTCTGCCAGCCTCTATTCATTTTCCTGATGCTGGTCCTACCAGCAAATCAGGAAGGGATGGGTGAACATAGCTCAGCAAATAAACTCTAAGATCCATGATTTCAGGATTAGCTGTGGCCTTCTCCATGTTATTTTTAAATATTTTATTTGGGATGGGACCATAACAGCCAAGGCACAGATCAGAGCACATGACTGCAAGGTGAAAAGCACTGTATTTTAATATCACGCTCCGAAGAAATTTAGTCCTCTTTCAACTTTTCTTTGGACCTTTTTTAAATTAAATAAAATGGTTTAAATGCAATGACTTGTAAAATTTTACTTTATCA